>NC_056614.1:12233045-12833045 GCF_018340385.1 Cyprinus carpio | reverse complement strand
GGCTGCGTGAAGTGGCAGAGTTGAGTGGGGAAAAGGTGAAGCAGCCGGTGGAGATGGGGACGGGGAAGGTACTACTCCGCCATTGTTGCAGCTAACCTCCGCCAAGCGCTGCAAACACATGGAGAAGTTCAGGCCCTGCAGGTCACGTGGTGCAATGCTGGAGCCATGGGGAGGCTTGTGAAGGGGGGCAGATCGCCGAGAGGACGGCTGGAATGCAGAGGCAAGTGCAGCACCCAGGTGACGTGGATCCATGGTGGCTGCCGGTTTTGACGTCTGTAAAAATCCGGCATCCTCCACCTGATAGATGTTGAGAGAATGTGCGTTCTGAGCATGCTGGAGGAGAGTCCATGCGCTGGAGAACACACATTGACACACCTGGCAGGTGAAAATGGAGGGCTCTTCTGTTATGGAGAGGAAGAAAGAGAGAGATAGAAAATTATTTATCAGTCAAACAACCTAAAAGCTACATTTACATGCTAATATTACTCAGAACACATTAACAGATGGCATTTTTTAAATGGCAGTACATTCAGGAGATTCAATGTGGGTCAAATGCAAACAAACAAAGCCTTTCTCACGCTATATAACCCTGTATATTTCTAACAAAACATGTTGAGTGGACTGGAAAGATGTCTATCATAATGACAACATGAAAATGAAACATCAGAAAGAAAAGGCTGCAGGCGAACTTGATCATTACAGAAAACAGAGCAAAACAGGTAAAACCACAAATACATGTGAAAACAGGGTAGGTACAGTCCAAGGCTATGTTTAGAAACAAAGCTAACATGCTTCTTATGGCATATTGCATAGCTTAAAAACTATATTCAATGAAACAAAATGCTGAATGGAACAATAAATGCTTCAAACAGGTGCAATGTTGTCAATTGACCTCAATACACTGCATGCTCAATTCGGTGATATCATCTTGGCTTAATTTATATAGCAGTTTTAAATCAAATTTTTGTGTATAAATATAAGTTTTCACCAGTCCAATAAAATATTCAAGAAAGAGAAATCATGAAGAATGTGATTTCCTGCTGTATATTTTGGCCAAAGTTATCTTTTGTTATCTGGGTACCTGTGAGCTGAAACGTGTTCATATCATATTGATCCAAAATCCAAAGGCAGAAACTCATATTTTGTTTTGTTTCGAAACACTATGATTTTTTTATATTGTGACATTTTCATGAAAATAAAAATAAAAATAATGAAAATCCAAAACAATGAATTAGCCTACTGTAAAGTGGCATCACATATTATATCATGTATTATTTAAATTGTAAAGTATTTATACATCATGGTTGAAAAAAAAAAAAAAAAAGAACTGTAAAAACTTCATGATGAAAATATTTTCTTAATTTAAAGATTTTTTTGACCATCATTTTTCATATAGCTAATTTTTTTCTTCCCATTGAAGAATGAAATGTGACCTGGACATGTTTTCTTGCTAATCACCTACATCTTCATCCTGCTAAAATAGTTCCAGTAGTACGCTACAGTCTACATGTGACAAAAACCCATCCTCCTGACCTAGTGCATCACCTCACGAAAACACGTTTTCCTCATTTGTCTAATTTTTTCAGGCAAATTTTTAAAGAAAGCTTCATGTCACAAACCCCTGCAGGTGTCAGAGCAATAATGAGCTGGTAATAGCGCCGCTGTTGAGTCAGACCTGAGCAAAAAGTCTTGCCTGATTAAAGGTGTGCTCACAGGAGAGCCGGATGACTGCGGAGAGAAAGATTGAGACAGAAGCAAATGAGCTCGGATGGGCTCCTTTAGCAGCTCTGGTGGTATTTTTAAACTTGGTTAGCTTTGTCTCTATTTCAGAGAGCCGCTCGCCAATTAAGCTGCAAATTGCTAATTAGTGGAATGGGGCAAACGAAGGTTTTATGCAAATGAGTCCTGACTCAGCCTCCTTGATAAATGGGGCCTGTCTGCAAAGAGGATTCCAAAACTGAGAGGAAAATTCATTTAATTTTTTCCATTCTCTTACAAAAGGTTCAAAGCAGAGTGCTATAAGCCTCTTTTACACCTCCTCAAGTCAAAATCCTTCTGCATTTTATTGGGAGGGGGCAAAGAAGAAGATTAAAAAGAGCCTCTCCTATTCTCTTCTCTCGTACTCTATGCCTGGAGAAGAACTCGAGTCAAAAAGCAAGAAGCCGATCTCTGAGCCTCAGGGATGGAGGTTAAAACAGGGATGAAAGGGGGAAGGATGGAAGAAAAGTGTTTAATTTAAGAACAAAAAGAAATGGCTGCACAGGTCATGAAAAACAACAGAAAAATCATCGCCCCTGTGACTGCACCTTCACCCCCTCCAAACAACACCCCTTCTGCTTCCAAATCTCTCCCTCGGGTGGAGAGTGCGAGGAGGGTGGAGGGGGGCTTTTGTCTCAGGGTCCTGGAGTGAAACACAATACCCAGCCTGTCTCTCTCTCTCTCCTCTCTCCCTTTCTTTCATTCTTTCCCCTCACTCTTTTTGTAAGGATTCCCACTTGGCCCAGGGTAGCAATTGCATATTAAGCAGAAGCAATAACCGCTAATTAAAAATGCAGATTGGCTGAGAGCGCTAACGAGCAGCAGGCAGAATCTTCTCTCTCTAGGGAACACAGTGAGAGAGAGAGAATAAAGGGACAGTTGAAAGGAAGAGCTAAGAGAAAGCTGGAGGAAATAAAAATAAGACTATTGATACATTGTCTACACTAATTCAATAATCCATTCCACTGCACCGCTGTCTCCAAAATCTCTCTATGTCACTCTTTTACACCCACACATAAGCACACCCAAACCCACACTCACACACACACTCCTGTCTGATGGGTTGTGGGCTAACTGAATTTTCATTGGATGAGTCAAAATAAAAAAAACGCAAATACAACACACAAAACGCCCTCATCCACCCAAGCAGCACAAAACTGTATCGTTTTGGGGTTCAAGATTTGCCAAGAATTGGGATACTTTTAAACTCTGCCACCCATAGAACATAATGTTTTTCAACCAATACAGGTTATTAAATTATTTGTGTTTTTACAGTATATATTAGCGTTCAAAATCGATCTTAAGAAAAAATCTAAATCTAAATTTAAAAAATAGTGGAAATTAATGTGATTAAATATCAAGTATGGGGTAATATTCTAAAAAGAAAAAGTCTGATATCAACATAAGCATTATTGTACCATTATAATAGATCTAACTACACATAATACAAGTAAAATACATGCGGTAAAATGGCACTGCCTTTTTTTTCTAACTTTGCTTTTTTAATGTTGTAACCTACATCATATGTTATCCCTATTCCTACAAATGAAATATGTAAATGCTAAATATTTAAAATAGTTAGGGACTCTTAAATTAAATTAGTGTATTTGCTTTTGGGGTGCCATTGGCTACCGTTTTTAAGATTTTTTTCTTTTAAGAAATGAATACTTCTTTCAGCAAGGATGCATTAAATTAATTAAAACTGACAGTAAAGACGCTTCCATTGTTACAATATTTCTATTTCAAATAAATGCAGTTTCAACCATTTTGAACATATTCAAATATTACAGATCTGGCAACCAGAACCTGTCCATTACAACAACTCACCATTCACTTACTCTCATATATCACATTCTCATTTTCAAGCAAAACTTTTACACTTTAAACAGTTTCTTATCAGACCCCATCTCTCATCTCATTCTTCTGTCACTGAAGCCTCAAAATCTTTGCGTCAATAATAACCCAAGACTGTTGCTAGTGAGAAAGTAACACATTAGTATAGTTTGCACCTCTCACCCCGACACCTTTATTAGCTACATACACCTTCACACACAAAAAGAGGCAAAAGGGACTGAACCCCAGAGTAGCAAGAAACATGGACGGACGGAAGCAGAGCACAAAAAGGAAGGAAGCCCAAACATGTGTACGTACAGGAGGGAGTGACCCGAAAGCGAAAACATGTTTCGTTGATAACAATCAATAATCATTTGCTTGCCTCTATAAACAGTCAGTAATTACAAACTAATAAATGTTGCTTTGCTCATGCTGTAGGGTGAAAGAATCCTGCCCATATGAGGAAGCAGTGAGGAAGCATGTCACGGTTCAATAGCATCACGCTGAGAAACACCAACACCTGCACAGGCCCATGATTCCCTTTAGGGCCAACTACTGCACTGAAAAACACTGAAGTATCTCTGACACACACTACTCTAACACACACACCCACACCAACATCCTGTTTAACAGTCAAAAGAGTTCAATGGTTCACCAAAATTCTTCTCTTACATCCCTTAAAAATAAAGGTTTGCTTCGTTGAAGAACCTTCAACATCCATGGGAACCTTTCTTTTCGAAAACGGTTTCTTTGACTATTAATGTGTTCAAATATTAAAACCTGCATATGACAATTTCAGTTTTTTTAATTGCAGTAGTATTTAGGATTGCAATGTGTGGTTTTCAAAGCATCAACTTTAGCTTTCCTGTACACTTGCAATGTATAGACTCTAAGAAATGGATTATTTATCTTTACATCGTAGTTTGTGTATTACAATGATGAGAGAATTTCCCGTTACGATGAGAGTGTCCCATTACAAACGGTCACTGGGGAACCCAAATGGTTCTTCGATGAGGTCTTTGCAAAACCCCTCTTTTTTAAGACTATACAATGCTTCAACAGGCCACAGATTCATAACGCAAGGTCAACAATGGAAAAAAACTCTAATTTTGAGACTTTATTTTAAAATAGCGCATTAAGAGGACAGGAGCGAAGCAATTCACAAAGGACTCTGGGAATAACACACCATGTCAGCACCTGCTATGACTGACAGTGCTGGAATAATGAGGGGTTTGAGGAAAGTGTGTGTGTGTGCCGCTTCGCCGAGAGCTCTGGGAGTTGTGCAGTTTGGTGGCCTGACTGTGCTGTGTTTACCTGGCCACTTCACCTGAGAGACAGAGCTAAGGAGATGCTCAGGTGTGCTCAGGTGCCTTGCCGCCGTCCCCCAGGGTGCATGTATAAGTGTACGTTTGCTCGCGTGTGTGGCAGAACTGCCTATCTCTTCCACACAATTAGGCCTGGCATCTCTAACTCTCCAACTCACCAAGGCCTCAGCGCCACAGCAACGACAGCCTAATGAGCCGGACTGGGGACGAGGTCGTTAAATGAGGGGACAGTTTTACAAAAAAAGAAAAAGACACTAATTAACACCTAGAACTCACCGGCTCGGTTGGCCTCCACCCTCACACCTGGCTCTTCCTTCCATCTCCTGTCCGTCATACGCCGGAGCTCCACGTAACCCGCCTCCACCTGCGTTCCTTGGCCGAATTGCTGCGTCCTATTGGCCGGAGAGGGAGGAGTGTGGACCTGAGGCCGGGCTCTGGCTGTGCCGCACCCGCCCTGTTTGTGCTGGATGAAGGTGAGGATGTGGGCCAATGGGAAGGCTTGACCACACTGGCCACATGTCAACAGGTCACGGCCTCCATCATCCGGCTGAGGCATCTGCTCAGGTGACGGCAAAGAGTCGGCGGGGATGACTGTGGAATCCGGAGCATCTGTGAGCGGAGCAACACACAAAAAAAGCTGTAAAAACACTCTTTGTTCAGAGAGCCCCTTGGAACTCTTGAAAGGACCCAATTGAGTGTCTTTGCATAAGCGTTGTTTCTCTTCTAATGTGCTACTTTCAGTTCTCTGCAATCGTCGGCGTACTGCTAAACTGTCATCATCAGCACGGCTCTGTCTGGTCAGCAGATACTGACCACTTCCTGTGTCTCTGCCACCAAGATCTTCTTTGCACAGGAAGTAGCGCGATGCAGCTCCGACCCGCTTGAGCAATTCGCCCATTTGAGCATGCTAATGTATCAGGCACTTTGCACTGTAGTCGTCCTACCACGCTCACAAGTCTGCTGATCTAAACAAGGTGTCTTTCACACCACTCATAACCGCTGTGGAGAATGAGCGATGCAGTATGTAAATCTAGACAGGCCAAAGCTGAGCCAAACAGGATTTTGCTACCAAGACTATGAAAAAAAGCCTACTTTGAGTGGGTTAATACAAACTTTTAAAAATGGATCTGTGCCTAAACTGAAAGTCACTTTAATATTTTGTCACTTAGTGCAGATAATGTTGTTTTTACTCTGCAAATGTGGCACAGAAGTAAGTGGCAACTGAATAATGCTGCACAGAGGACACACTATAATTATTTTTTTTTAATTAATCCTTTAAAATTAATTCTTGAACAGAAACATTAAACTATAACTACTCTGCAATAATAAAGGCAATGTTTAAGGATGCAGTGTTGCTGCATTCATTTACACAGCAGCAAAACAGCATCAGGGCCTCCTGAGGTGCATCAAATCTGTATATTTTAAAACATTTTATGCATAATTTAATTTTCATACACAATGAATTTGTGCAGACACAGATCATAGGCTGAGCACCTTGGCTGTGTAGAAACCTCGAGTTAAGAGAGGAACTTGCCCTTTGGCCTGGGTGCCGCTGCTGTGGTCATGGACTCCAAGATCACTCAAACACAGACACACACACACACACCTTACAGCCTGGACTGGATCCACCTGCCCGGACTAGGCTGTCCATGCCGATGCAGGTACAGACAGTCCCGGGGAGGGGAGGATTTCACCGGTGGTTACTCAAAAATGTCACCTTTCCTGTTTCAACAGCTCTGGTTGTTTGTGCCGACACGCAAAAGGCGCGGCTGCTCTTGCTCGCTCTCTCTCACACACACACACACACACATTAGTAACTGGAAGTCCGACTGATTTAAGTGAATCGGTTCTTTCGAGCAATTCGTTTCAAGCGTTCAGCGGTTGTCAAGGACCACGTGATAACGGAAAAACATCTCGCTGTGGGGCTATTACATGCCCTAAATCGTTCAGTACAGCAATTTATAGGCACATGTTGCGGTTTATTACTGTTTTCTATTAATGTTGGTGTTTATAATTTGTGTCTCTCAGTTCAATAGTAGCCTTGATTTCGCTCAGTCAGTTAGAGCCTAAATGTTATTTGCATTTGCATTACAATCAATACTAAAATTAACTAACATCTCAAAATTAAATAAGTTAGCGTGTTAAAAATGCAATTAAATAAACCCAACAGTATCGTATGCGTGTAGATATAACGGTCATAGTTACAATCACGCCGTAAACGTGTTTTAGTAAGTTTAATTTGCAGTTTTTCAGCGATTCGGTTTTTAAAGTAACGTTAGCTCCTTTTTAGACCCGTCAGTGAGATCCTTCGTTCAACCGATTCATTGAATAAATCCGACTCACCAATTAAACTAGACTCAGGTCTTGTGGTCAGGTGAGGCACGCACAGCTGCCCACAGTTAGAAGATAAAACAAACAACAAAAAGACCTGTCATGATCAAAACAATATTTCACAGCAATATTCACACGCGTACGTTTTACGGTGACTGTGTTTATCAATCAATTATTTATATAAATAAACAAAACAATATTCAAGCCAAGCGCACTTATCAGCGGGTAAAATAACGCGTTCACTGCCATCAGAAAATGAGGATTTGTGTAACGGAAAAAATTACAAAGTAGACGCTAAGGTATGAAGGTGACGACACAAAACAAAGATATTGTGAAGATGCAATAAGGAAGTGCGATGTTATTGCTCCAACTCGGTCAGAGTGTCTAAGAAACTTAAACCGAAAATCACTTCAACAGCGTGTAAATATAAGACTGACACAGAACGGCTACTGATACGACACTGAACGCTCTTCAGCTACACGTACAAATAAAAACATGAGGGGGATTATTATTATTTCAACTCCAATGTCAAGTTCTGTACACGCACTGGAGAGAGCCACAAACCACGTGAAAAGTTATTACATTGATTACTGGTTTCCAATCACTCATACTCTTATTCAGATTCGGATCTCCATAAATATGTGCGTTGTAGCGTTTAGATGTGGATAAAGTTGTCTAAAATCCAGCCTACCTTGCATTTCGCTCAGGTGTTGCGGTCTGCTGCCGAGTTTACGTCTGGACATAGTGAGAGAAGATCCTCTGAAACTACACCAGAACTAAGCGCACACTATAAATCTCATAAAACGGCAGTGATGTTTGACTTGACTGTCGTTCAGTGCTGTGGCCGTCAGTGTTCAAGTTCACACTGTCTGCTGGCCCTACAGGAGGAGGAGGAGGAGGAGGGCATGAGCAACGCCTCCAGCCCGCCCATCATCATCCTCCTCATCCTCATCTGCCCTCTCTCATATCATAATTGACCTCGTTTAACAACTCTGCTTAGGCAACAGCATCAGGGCCACTTAAAATGATCCAAACTCTTTATATTCCTTATCTATCTGTCGTATTGGAGGAATTATGTAAATAGTCGCTTTGATGGCGCGCAGCAGCTGCTCTGACACCAATAAACTGTGCTGGTGAAGGATGTGGGTGAAGAGGAAGTGGCTTTATCGAGGTCGACTGAGACAGGTGTTTGTTTGCTGTCCGGCTTGTTTCGAAACCCAAAGTAACTGTCGCTGTACTTTCAGACACTTGCTTCTCTTCTGTGCATGGCGGGGGTAAATACAAGCACGCGGTGACTGCTGAAGTTTGTCGTCGTGTATATAAGGTGGTCAAATTCCCAATTCAAAATAACAGCAATTTTTGTCGAATCACACGTGTTTCTAATAGTGAAGCGCGCCATCTGGCGGTTGTTACGCCAAAATAAATTTATATATAACATAAAATAATAAATGCGTTTTTGTTTTCTATGTAATCGAGTAAAACACTCAAGCCAAAGTAATTTTTTTTCATTCATGATTAGCTTTTTATTTCAATGTCAAAACCTGTGATCCTAATACAAGAAAGAACCACCAGACATTTACATTGTCGAGTGAAAAAGAAAACGTATTTTCTGTGAAAGAAATTTCATCACTCTTACATGAAGGGACTACTGTATATACAATGATGAGGTAAAATGGGCAGATGCACCCCCCCCCCCCCCTCCAAAAAAACAATTATTTTAATCACCTTCACTCATCTTGTTTTTCTTCCATAGAACACAAAAGCAGACATTAGGCAGAATGACGCATTTCCTGAAAGTCAGTTGTATGTGTTTGGATCAAGGCAAGGGTGAGTAAATGACAGAATTAGCATTTTTTTTAGGTCAACTCTCTCTTTAATTGGGGTATAAGACACAAGGAAGAGCATAAGGTTCATCCCACTTATGTCACACAATTCAACACAGTTCGACTCCAAATAATCTGTAAAGCTTATTAGAAGAATCCTAGCAGCTCAAATAATTCCTGGCAACCCTGTGTATCAACCCTAATATCATGAATGGGAGGTGAAATGTGTTTTCAGAGCACGATGGTGTTACTTTTCACATTTTAGAAATGATTGGTTTCCACTGGATCCAGTTTAGAAGATGTAAAAGAGAAGCTGAAGTGAGTGAAATTCATTTTATTGATATTTTCCCCAAACTTCTGAGTAAACTCTTGCCATCATGGTCACCATTCTGTTTGCCGTCTTATGGGCTTGACTGTTTTATCAGCCGATTCTTCAGTACCGGTAATGAGGACTCCGTGATCTTGAGCGTGATCTCCTGTTGAGGAAGACAGTGGAAATGTTTGAAATGAGCTAGTACAACAGTTTAGATGAAATGGACAAGCGTGGCTGGTCCAGACTGGTTTCAGCATACCTTCTGGATGAGCTGTAGTCCCGACCTGTGGGGTGTTCAAGATTTATGATTAGAATCTTCTTCATGAGTAAGTTTTTGCATGTGTCTTAATTGTTTCCACATTGTATATCTATAGAATTCTATCACTACCAAAAAAACTAAAAACAATTCAATCCACAGAAAGAGTCTCGCTTCAGTTCTTTCATAATGTGAATAATAGGACTGTATCTCTATAAGAGGAGGGGATTTTTTGGTTGGAGGCTCAGGAATAAACTCACCGTATTATTCATTGAGGGAGAGCGACTCACACTTACATACATACTCTCCCACCCATCCATCTCTCTCTCCCTCCGCCCTCCCTCCCCGCTACAAACAAGACCAAACAATGACCAAACTGTATCCGCTTCTTTACAAACCGATAGGACAGGTCCCAC
The DNA here is from genome assembly GCF_018340385.1 of Cyprinus carpio. Lineage (NCBI taxonomy): Eukaryota > Metazoa > Chordata > Actinopteri > Cypriniformes > Cyprinidae > Cyprinus > Cyprinus carpio. The sequence continues at coordinate 12,822,990 of NC_056614.1, read as the reverse complement.
ATGAACATACTGCACAAGTATATACATGCTCGGACTCACTTCATGCGTATTTTCCGTGCCATTGCGCGAAGAACTCCTTCTCGTTCCTGCGATTAGAGGAGGAAATACATGAGCGTTAAAGTAAAAAAACTACCTGGAATCACCCCTCCTACTCGCATACCAACTGTACACCCACACTTTTACCTGTCGCTTGTTCTCTTGTTGCTGGATCTTGGCTTGTGCTGCCTTCTTATCCGCCTTGGCTGATGAAGGTGAAAGCAGAAGTTGAGGCAGGGTCAACAGGCTTTTATTTTACATAACATATGCTGCTTAGGAAAGTGGTATATACACTACTGTTAGTAATAAATAAATATGTTACAAATTTCTAATTTATGACCGAAAGTGACATTAAAGACTTTTATAATACTACTAAAGATTTCCATTAAAAAGCTGTTCTTTTGAACTTTCTAAAAAGTATCAGTTACCACAAAAATATTAAGATGAACAGAAACGCATTAAAATGATTTCTGAAAAATTAAAAATGACCCTCAGGATCATTTACTAAATAACTCCAGGCTGCTGAAAATACAGCTTTGCAATCACAGGAATAATTTATATTTTAAAACACAAATATATTTTGAGTTTTTATAATAGAAAACAATAATAATTCAATAATATTTCACAATATTACTATTTTACTGCATGTTGGTCAAATAAAGGTGCAGCCTTGGTGAACATAAGAGATTTCTTTAAAACAAGTTTTGAATTTGTAATTTATTCCTGTGATGGCAAAGCTGAGCAGCCACAGGATCCTTAAAAAGAGATCCTCTCCAGTCTTCAGTGTCACAAGATCCTTTAAAAATTATGCTGATTTGGTGCTAAAAAAACAAACATTTATTATCATTGTTGAAAACAGCTGTGCTGCTTAATATTTTTGTAGAAACTGTAATGCATTTTTTTTCAGGATTCAAAAGTAACAGTTAATGCAAATTATTAATTTCTACACACACATACAGTAGTCAACATTTGAAGTGGATCAGAAAAGTTCAAAGTTGTCCGAAGACAATAACTTTTTTGATCCACTTTAAATGCTGACTACTGTATATAAACAAAAAGGAAAGAATACTTTTGAATAGCAATGTAAAAGATGCATTATTTTCATTTTGAGACTTGCTAAAGATTGCATTAACCAGTGTTTTAAAACCATTTGTGCTATTAAATCTTTTGAGCATTAATTGATGTCAAAGGTAAGAACCGACAGAAATGAGAATGCACAAGAAATATAAATATAAAAATAATGCTAACTGATATGGTACCAATATACGGTGTATGCCTAGAATAAATATGGAATAAGATGGTTCCTGGATGCCTGAGATAGTAACTCACATTGCTTGTTTAGAGCCTTCTGCATACGGAGTTTGAGCTTCTCTTGTGGTGTCATCTTGGGCTGCAATGGACACAGTGACTTTAGAAGAAGTACGATGAAAAAGTTTATGCAAAGAACAGTGGCTGACAACAAGGGATCTGTTTTACTAGCTTAAACTTGTGTCATGTCATGCAGAAGGACGAGAGTGTTAACTACATACAGATCATTTATATGCTGCATGTTGAACTGCAGCAGACGGTCCTGTTTGAAAGAAATGCCTGTGATGTTTATGTTATAGATGTATTTGTAGGGATATGGCAAAGTGTGAACAGACAAATGGAGGCAGCCAGCGCTATGTCGACTCTTCTTCTCACCAGGTCAGGTACGTCAACTCGATGGAACGGTTATAAAATGGCAGCTACTGTAGCCATTTCAGAAGGTGCTGCCTCGAAGCTGTTCAACCTTTACACACAAGGACGATCTGTATTGACTTATGCAGGTGTGTTTGTGTGTGTGAAGTTGCTCTGCCTGTCTTGACAAGTCCAGAGCAGAAGCAACACCTGAGCTATTTAACTGCTGAGCAAACCTGCTAAGAACCTTTATTCCTTTGAAGTTTTCCTTTCATCAGCTCACGTTCATTCACAGGTGTCTCTCAACAACCCATCATTCAGATAATACTTAGTAAGATAAATGAGAAGTACATGTATCATTTCCCTAAACAGAAGACAAATCTATAGCACTTCCAAAGAGCACACAAAAATATCTGGGTCCTTTAGAGGTAGAGCTGGTCACTTCCTGCCTCTTTCTTACAAAACAAAAAGGCAAAAAGGTGAGTTGGGTAAGCTCAGATATGTCTGCTCTTCAAAAGACCACTGCATTCTGCAAATAGAGGGCAGCTGATCACCAAGTGGACAGCCAATCAAAAACACATTTCAAATGAGAACAAGGGCTCTTTGAAGAGCCAAGAGATGGGCAGGAGCCCCAGCCTGATTGTTAACTGCATCAGCCTGTCAGGGGTGAGGGAGGCGGAGTCTTTAGCAACAAATTCGAGATATATCAAATTCTTACTGACTTTGGCAGCTCCAGTCTCTTTACCACCCGGAGTTTCAGGCCTGGGGGAGGAAAAAAAAATGATACAGAATTTTTGGTCAGTAGTCACTTCTGGGGCATAGGACAGTAATATTAGGGCTGGGCGATATATCGCATGCAATTGTCATGCGCATTTCGTCAGTAAAGCCGGTTCCCTGATTACCGCTAAAAAAACATCACCCTCTATAAAATGCAACTCAACTAAACTAAACAAAGCCGTAGATCACTGACAAGCTACGCAATATCGCGTTCATTATAGAAGGCGATTCATCTGCGATAATGAACGCGATATTGCGTAGCTTGTCAGTGATCTACGGCTCTGTCTATTAAATGCTGCTCCATTTGAAAGCAGGTGATGGTGATTTAGCGGTAATCAGGGAACCGGCTTTACTGACGAAATGCGCGTGACAATCACATGCGATATATCGCCCAGCCCTAAGTAATATTAATGAAAATGATAATAATAAAAATAAATACTATTACTACTGCTACTACTACTACCTTTATTTTACAAAAGTAAAATTGTAATAAAACTACTTTTTAACCCTATAAACTCTACTGTATCATATTTGATACAGTATCATATTTGATCCACAAATTTCTAAGCTCAATTTTTTTTGTGTTTTGCAATGCAACCACAGACTGAACAATCATATTGGAATTCATGCAACTATTACGTCACTCTAGACTATAATCGCAGAACCTGTGGGAATGAGCATAATTGTTATTAATAGCCACAATCCTGCACCGAAATTCAAGTTCTGCTGTGTGTTCTCTGCTAATAAACCGATGGTGAATGATGCGAGCAGTGTTATGTTGTCAGTGAGAAGCTGCAGCAGTGGTGGGGATGATTTTTGGTGTGACGGCAGAACACCAACAATGTGCTACATGCTTCTTTTGCCCTTATTTTTTCCAATTGACTGAAATCCGTTGTATCGACAGAAAACTTTAATCTCTGCATTCTCAAAACCAATGCAAAAACTGCCAAAAGTAACGTTTCATAACCTGCCAATGCCAATTTTACTCACATTTTATTTTTAAAATAAAACTTATTTGAATTTCAAATACATTTTATTAAAATAAAATTTTTTGAAAAAGCATGAATTTCTTTTTCTCAAACTCATGGAATTAACATGGGTCATATTTCTCGGTTGGGAAATCACATCTTTGACTTTTTGATATCAAGGAGGTAAAGAGTATTTTTAGCGCTTATAGGTGTGTTGCAACTTACTTTCTCAGTTTGTCTGCAGAAGCAGATGCAGGCAGAGCAGAATGGGAAGAGGGGGAAAGGCTGCGGCTTGCAGCAGGTGAGTGGGAGGGGCTCTGACTGATGCTCCCGCCCCTCCTGTATGCTGAGCTGCGACTCCGATGCCGGTAACGATCACCCGAATGAGAACGTGAGCGAGACCTGAGGGAGAGAGTAATTCTTCCAATCAATTTCACTAAAGAAAACCCTTATTTTTCTTTTTAAAATCAAAGCATCTTCAAGGGTTTGAATAGCTTTAGCAAGATCTCTTGCCTGGTTCGTCTGCGGCCTGTGTACCGCCTCCCCCTGTCCCGGTCTCTGTCTCTTTCACGGTTTCGGTCTCTACCCCGATCTGTGGAACGAGACCTAGTCCTGTCGTATCGTCTCCTCGAACCAACTCCTCCACTGCGTTGCCATGAACGGGAGTCAGACCGCCGGCGAGAGCGAGATCGAGACCTGGAGTAACGGCTGTCCCGGTCCCTGCCCCCACGAGAACGACGACTCCGGCGGGAGCGTGAGGATGAGCGTGAGGACCGATGCGAAGAGGAGCGAGAGGAAAAGGAAGAGTGGCTGGAGGAAGACCGTCTTCGGCTAAAAGAAAAACACAATGTGATATGTTATATGAGCAAATTATTTAAAAAAAAAAAACAATAAATCACAAGACAAGCCAAAGAGCTTCCAGTTAATTATCCCATACTGTTTTTAACCCTGAATATGCCACAAGCAATAATCAACAGGCTAAATAGGCAACTCATACAATGGTTTGGTTGGTCTCTCAACTATTTAAAAATATCATTAATCATATAAACTCAACCTGTGGCAGTTCTCTGGCTTACATGCTAACACAGCTGAACGCGCTTATGAATAAATGAAGAAAAAAGCCACTAAGGAGCCATTAAGTAGAAAGGGGAAGTTACCGACCGGGAGCCCCTGCTATGACCTGCGGTGTTGGAGGAGGTGTGGCTTGACGCCGCTGCAGGTGGGGCTTGTGCGGCTGAGGCTCCCTCTTCATCACTGCCCCCGAAGCTGGTGATGAAAGTGATCTTATCATTGCCTGGGGTTCGAGAACGAGAGCGTGACTCTGAACTTGAGTCGGACTCTGGCCTGAAACAAAAAAGAAAGAAAACCGTAGTAAGAAACACTCCTATTAATACATGATGTACTTTACTGTTTAAAAGTTTGGGGCCATTACTCCAATCTTTATTGTCACCTGATCCTTCAGAAATCATTCCAATATTCTGATTTTGTGCCCCATAAACATTTCTTATTAGTATTAATGTTGAAAACAGTTGCTGCTTTATATTTTCATGGAAACCATTTTTAGGATGAATAGAAAAAAAAAAAAAATTCTTTGAAATAGAGATCTTTAGTAACATAATAAATATAATTTACTGTCACTTTTGATAAACGTATGATTTAAAAAAACTCATTGATCCCAAACCTTTGAAAGGTAGTGTATGCCGTTGTAATATGTTTAATAATAATAATAAAAAAAACAAATTCTATCATTTTTGGTCATACTGTATTGTGCCTGTTTATTATTTAGATTACCTTTGCCATCATCTAACACTCAAAACTAATCATTATAAATATGAATAAAACTTCAATTTTTTCTTTAAAACTTTAGATTTTCAATTTATTTAGACAAAATACTATTGACTTTTTAATATCGTCTATTTATTGGTTATCAGCAACATGAAAAAATTTGTTTAAAGGTATTGGTCAAAAATTCAATATTGGGGAAACCTAAATTTCAATGATTTTGGTGCTTTATATTACATTATGTATACATCATTCAAAATTAATGTGCAAAGTAGCAATCCATGAACACTTACCGTTTGTAGGGGTCGTATGTAGGACTGTCTCTTCTGGCATAGCTGTTTTTGAAATGTACATATTGAATTCAAATCAGTTAACCAATTTTCAATCAAAATAATCAGCAATATGTAACTGTTGCACATTATAACATATACATACAGGTGCATCTCAATAAATTAGAATGTAAAAAAGTTAATTTATTTCAGTAATTCAACTCAAATTGTGAAACTTGTTTATTAAATAAATTCAATGCACACTGACTGAAGTAGTTTAAGTCTTTGGTTCTTTTAATTGTGATGATTTTGGCTCACATTTAACAAAAACCCACCAATTCACAATCTCAACAAATTAGAATACTTCATGAGACCAATATATATATAAAAAAAACATTTTTAGTAAATTGTTGGAAAGTATGTTCATTTACTGTACATGTACTCAATACTTGGTAGGGGTTCCTTTTGCTTTAATTATTGCCTCAATTCGGCATGGCATGGAGGTGATCAGTTTGTGGCACTGCTGAGGTGGTATGGAAGACCAGGTTTCTTTGACAGTGGCCTCCAGCTCATCTGCATTTTTTGGTCTCTTGTTTCTCACTTTTCCTCTTGACAGTACCCCATAGATTCTCTCTGGGGTTCAGGTCTGGTGAGTTTGCTGGCCAGTCAAGAACACCAACACCATGGTCACCTTTGCAGGTGTTTTGAGTTGATTAATTGATTGGCATGTCACCATATTTTAATTTGTTGAGGGTTTTTGTTAAATGTGAGCCAAAATCATCACAATTAAAAAAACCAAAGACTTAAAGTACTTCAGTCTTTAATACAAGTTTCACAATTTGAGTTGAATTACTGAAATAAATGAACTTTTCCACGACATTCTAATTTATTGAGATGCACCTGTACACTAAATTTTAAAGCCAGTTAATTGGGTAGTGGTCAGCGGAACCAAAAAAAAAAAAAAAAGAGAGACTAAATATAAGTAACACTATAAGACACCACTATGTTAGACTTTTTTTATTGAGTAGAAAAAAACATCATTGCTTATCTTGATCTTGATACTGATATTGTATAGGCTGTTACCTGGGTGGGCTGATCTGCCTGCCTTTCATATACTTCTCTCTAAACTCTCTTCGCTGTCTGCGAGACCGCCGGCCCTGATGGAAACAGAACAACATTATTATTACAAATAATAATAATCAAACACAAACATCTTGAATGGGAGGGAGGAGGTTAATAAGATTCTGCCCATACAGAGTACATGGCCTTCTCTGCCTCCAGTGCTTTTGCATGTTTAATGGCCTCCACTTCCTCCTTGTCCTTCCTCAACATCCTGCCACAAAGACAGACTGGATTTTAACTACTTTTAACTATTTTAAATATCACGTTTGTAGAAAAAGTACAAGAGCATTACAGTGCATTCATTTAGATCTTAAGTTCCAAATACACTCAAGCTGTGAATTTTAGTTAAAGAATGAGCGAACGAACCATACAAAGTCTCCATCCGCCATGCCGTAAGTGGTGGCCATCTTGTTAATCTCCGTCACCTGCTCTGGATTCAGTTCATCTACATCCACCTCAACATCTACAAATTGGGAAAGCATTCACACACACCTTCTATATTCAAGTAAACCACATTTCTAAAGTGTTTTACATTATAGAAATGAATTATCCTAATAGGAAGTGTTCAGAGTTTGAAGAAACGCACCGATGTCAGGGATGACTTCATCTTCCTCAGACTCGCTGTTTTCGGAGTCATCCTCATTTCCCTTCTCCATCTGTTCATCTGCTTCGGTCACTGTGCTATCTTCATATGTATAACCAATCTGAGCTTTCTTCTCAGCGAGTCTAATAGTGAAAAAATCATGATGTGATCCTTCTAACAGAATGCACTTCTAGCCACATATGTTTTAAGTACTGATGCACAAGTTCATACTTTTTCTTTTCATCCTCATTTGGTTTCTGTAGGCCACCGTAGAGCTCTTCCACATAGATCTGGTACAAACACTGCTCTTCAGAGACTACAACATGAAAAGAATATTTTTTGTGGATTCTTCCAAAATCATCAATAACATTATAAGGGTCAAAATTGAACTGTATTAATAAAAAAAAAAAAAAAACTCACTGTTCGCAAAGTCATTCTGCACCAGACCTCTATAGCGCTCATAATTGCACTTCCTTTCTTCTGATTCCTGCTCTGGGGTGCTGTGACAGAAACAATGAACTTACTCAAAAATGACACAAAGCAGAAACCACTTAAGCATAATTTTATGAAAACTTCTTTAAACCCTGGTGGGTCATTTTTTACTGCACATTATTGTTTGGAATTCAATTGTATTGTTTCATCAGAACAGTACAAAAGTTGGTGATATTAGTGGCACTTGCTATATGAACACATAATATAATAATTTGTGACAAATAACCATCACCATAGTATATGAATGGGGACCCCCCCCCCAAAAGTATGTTATTGCAAAAAAAGCTATTTTTCCCCCCCTCACTGAAGTAGTCATCAAACTTGTCTAAATATATATTCAAATTCTAAAACTACCAAAAAGTATGTTATTGCTATATATACCCTTATAAGCATTTAGAGAACATACATCCCTATATCTATGGTATTAAATATGATTTTTTTTTATTTCTCCTACCCAATGGCGCCAATCTGCCTTCCATTCATTGGATTTTAAATGCATTTGCTTATTAATTGAAAATTGGAATTTTTATTATATTCATAATATGATTTCTTTTAACAGAAATAAATTGTGCATAATTTAGAAATGAATATTGTCTAGCCTGAAGTTCCCTTAAAACAGAAAATATTAGAAAATAAATATTACTGGACAAAATATAGAATATGTAGTTATTTTAAAAAAAGTTTCTTGTCCCCCAAGCGAGAAATAACAGAGGGTTAAAACTTAGAAACAGACAGGAAATTAAACCACACTATCCCACTGTTTTGAAAAGACAGCATCCTACCTTTTTCTTAGTAATCAAAGTAATCTATTATATATTTTGCTACATGAAAGATGCATTAAGATCAGACTACTCACGTAGTGTTGAGGAGAGGTGGTGTATAGGTGGGGATGTAGTCCAGGTGTGCCCTGACATCAAACCTATCAATCATGTTGCTGGTATCTCCTTGCCAAGGCATCCTGTTTAGACAAAAGATCAAGTTGTGACAGATTTCAAGATAAAAACCTTTAGATGGGCTTTATATGTTGGTGTGAGAAGTAAGGCAGCATGATTAATTGAAATAAAATCAAAATTCCGATAAAGGATTTCTTCATTTCTCAGATTGCAAAGGCTGTGATTTCATTAAATAATTATATGTGCTGTATGTTTCAGATTTAAGCTTTTACATTCCATCCAAAAATACATTTGATGATGCAATGTTTAAAATAATGAACATTGCCAAAAATATCAGTCTTGCAATTTTCCAGTTGTAACAAAAAATAATATATATATATTTTATATGTTTCAAGAGTTATATTTCTTTTTATTAATTTACTAATTTTATATTGTAGCAATAATAATAATTATTATTATTATAAAACCATACTGATATATAATACATTGTGCACAGTAAACCTTTTTTTTTCTCCAGAAAAATCACAATTAGTTTTCTTCCCAAATCACTGATCCAAATGCTAGTTACATACATGTTGAGGGGACTCTCAGCTGCCAGGGCCACAGCTGAATCCAGGTGGATTTTGTATGCCCGGCCATGAACCTGCAGGAACTGGGCTGGATCCTTTTTCTACACAGAATGAGAGAAGTGGGATTGTCCATTTAAAACTTCTGTCCAGGACCAAGATTAAGCTGTGCTCAAAAAACAAAGAATGAAAGTGCAGTCAAGGTCAGTAGACTTTTATTTGTCAACTTACGATTTTCTCATAGAACTCTCTGCGTCTCTCCCCACGCCGCTTGTAGTCCACCATCATCCCGCGCAGTTTGCGCTCATGTTTGCGGGCCTCCTGCCACATGACGGCTCCGCTTGGGGTTGGGGTGCGTCGGGGCAGGGCTGCTGCTATGGGACACAAAGAGGACAAATCAACCAACCTAACACACTAGCTGCCACATATAGTGCCATTCTGAATTTGAATTCATCTTTACACTTACAGAAAAGTATATTTGGGAAAACACATGCCAAATACATTATGCTTAAATATTTTATACTGTATAGATTTCCCCACTGCATGTAATGAACTTGTGTCATGTGTCAATCAATGTGCAATACAATTAGCATATTGTTAACGAAACTAGTAGTAAGTGTCCAAACACTCGCAGGAAAAGTTGTTTATAGGTTACATATTAACTAACCTTAATTAAAAAAGTTTAACACGGCCAGCTTCTAAGTAAAAGAGGATTGCGTTTGCTACATAAACAGCATCAAAACTGTATAATAATGGTTGAAACGCTTGGCCTTTACATTTTTAAGTGCATAATAACACATATTTAACTACACAGTAACAAAATGAAGAAAGAAAACGTAACGTTGATAGCCAAGTGGCTAAAGCCTCTCAGGCTAACTTCACATACATGTCAATTCTGATCATTATTCCTAATGTTATTTTGAACGCACATTAAAGACTATAAACTACTCAGGGCGTGCACACTTAATGCAGTATTAAGATTTACAGCTCACGTCAGATTATATATTATGTTATTAAACGCTGGCGGAGCCGCTAACGCTAGCGTGCTAGCTGGGTATATTTTACAACAAATGACAATGAAGCGATATGACCGTCACCAAATCTCTTTTGCTACTTCTAGAATTAAATGAATTAACATTACCTGTTTAGGTTTACAATATGTACAGTGTGAGTTTTCTTGATAGAAAACATAAACGTCGGTCACCAAGTGGAAAAGGCCGCTAGTTTACATCCATGCGCACGCGCTCTCAGATCGTTGTGCTGAAGAAACAACTGGAGGGGCTCGTGGATTTGCATTGTATTTGAGAATTTAAAGTCTCCCACAGGGAGCGCACTCTGGATCATAAACATTACAATTTAAATGTATGTAGCCTACTTTATAGGCGTTTTAGGCTGTTTTAAGATATTTGAAAAGTGCAAATAATATATATGGATATAATAAATTGGTTAGCTACTATATATCACTTATATTCAGTTTAGTAACTGTGATCAATCTGGTTGTTATCATATATAGAGTTTTGGTAGTAAAAAAAGTGCTTGTGGTTCTTTGTGAAGCTGTGAGCAGCATATTTGATAAGATATTTGCGCTATACAGGTAACTAAACACCTTAATGTTTAATGAGCAATACATAGTTACAGTAGCTATTAATGTGTATATATATATATATATATATATATATATATATATATATATATATATATATATATATATATATATATACATACATATATTTATATGTTAAATAACTGCTGCAAAACGAATAACTTTTGAGAAAAGCAATATATGTGATATGTGAGCGCTTTTATGCCAGTGTCACCTTTCTGTGAAATATGCAGAACATAAAAAAAACATGGTTTAATGTACTGGCCATTAGGTGGCGATACTGGCACATCTAAAAAATATGCTACATTTTTATATTTGGTAAAGGCCAAGGGACAAATCCCACGGATTTGTAACAGAAAATTAACTTGGCATGCAGAACAGTACATTTCAAACACACCAGATGTAGTCTGTTCAAAGACTAAAAATTCACCACAAAGACCAAAATTATACAAAAAAATACGCTTTCAGTGGGGTCCTCCATCCTGCTTGGTGCTGCTTGTCAGACTTCGTAGGCCTATGTTTACAAGAGGACTGGCAGAAAAAGATAATTTGTTACTCAAGCTGTGTTCTGGACATACCTGACCAGCGAGAATAAAACTGTATTATGTAAATCATGTTATGTGAATGTTAAACCTTCACAGCATAACTTTGAAAATTAGCCTAATATTAGTAATAATAGAATAATTTCATTAAAAAAAATGAGCAATTTTAGAAATGATCAATACAGATGATTCAGGAAAATGTGGAATGTGTTATATAATATCTAAACATTATTTTCTTTAAACTCTACACTCATTACAGTGAAGGAGAAATTGCCTCAGTTTTAACCCAAGTCTCAAATCAGCCAGATTCCTTCCTTTTAAAGCCACATAAAGCCATGTGTGGTCATTGAGCCCATATTTGGTAAGCAGTTAGCAAAAGAACCCATGGACATGTTACTGCTGACAGGATAGCACATTCAGTAAGGCAATGCAAAAAAATATCATGATATTATCTATTAGAAACATCATCAAAAACAGTAGCATTTGACACTAGTACTCAGATCTGTAGAACAAGTAGGTTACAGAATGAAATGAAATACACAAACACTATAAAAATAAAAAAAATAATCAATATAAATTACAACCACCTACAAATTCACTACAATACTAAAAACATCCATAAGAGCACCAGACAAAGTTATCATAGAGTAGTGATTATTAATGAAAACTTTAACAGTAATATGGATTGTAAAAATGATAAAATGATCCACCCCTAATCTATAATAAATATTAACAATGCAATAAATTTTCCAGTGTTCTTCCTTTCAGAACAGAAATCACGTTTCACAAACATCTACATCTCTGTCTCACCTCACTAATTTTCAAACCCTGGCTACGGCCATGACAGTAAGTTTTGAATTGCAATCGAATGAGCACTCTCTGATGATTGGTCACATGTGTGCTAAGTAGACCAAACAGTTATCTCTTATTTCATGCAAAATGAATAAAGTCATTGACACAGACTGCTATGACAATGAGCCATCCAGTAAAATGCTCAAAGCGGCAAAGCAAGCCACATCACAGAACAAGGAATGTTTGTAAATGAACTGCATGCATAAGAGTTGCATTACCATTTATTTTAGCCATTTGAGACAGGAAACGCTGTTGGGGGTGGTACTACCTCCCTGAAATTAGTTTTTGCAGGGTGGGATGTCTGACCTCAGACAATAAAACTAAGCCTGACAATACAAAATGTTCAATGTTATGTCACATAAAAAGTAAACTTATTGTAACCTTTTACAAAAGGGCACATCTACAGTAAAGTGTAAACTGATTAAACTGGGGTGGAAATTGGTGGAAAACAGATCTCCCATTAGAGAGTTCAAATTACAAACATTTAGCTTATGTCACTCAAAAAGATTTACAGAAGTACAATCAAAATCTCTCTCAATACATATTTTGTACATTTTACACATTCATATAATTATTTTTGCACACTATATGGCAGTGGTTTTTAATCCTGGTCCTAAAGACCCATATTTTGTATGTCTTCCTTACACACTTGATTCAGATCATTGACTCATCAGCAGAGAGCTTTATCAACCAAACTGAGCGTGTCAGATAATAGAGGCATACCAAATGTGCAGTGGCCCCCAGGACCAGGATTGAAATCACTGCTATATGATATTAAGAGTCGTTTTCTAAACTTGATGTTTCAGTATACTATTGTTGGTCACTGTTTAGTTATGGCCAGGATGAATGGTGGTGCAGGTAAGAGTCCATCAGAGCTGTAGATAGGGCAGGCTTTAAGCTGACAAGGCCAGTCTGTCCAGAGATAACGCACTGCAGTAATATTAGCAGCTGGACATTGTGGTGTAGATACAATGACATAATATAAGCCATGTTTTACAATGTCAACATGAAACCATTTGCCATCTGATCCACACGCCTTATCCTCAGAGCAGCAGATCTATGGTAAAAAAGATACAAATTAAAACATTATCAGTTAGTCAAAGTCAGTTCAAAAGAAGCATTTTCACTTCAAACTTCAAAACTATATTTTTGAAAATCATAATTTTCAAATTGAATGAACGTATGTGAAGGTGATCTTACCTCAAAAAAACGATCATTGGTAATAGCTATACCCTGTTCAATACCCTGATTGAACACAATGTAAATGAAATCCTGTTCGAGAAAGGCATGAGTAGGGAAAGGTCCTTGGAAAGATACATTTTTCTCCCCATAGGCAACAGCTCTTGCCCCAAGCACAAGTCTGTATGCCACATCCTGTTTATCCTCCGGGTGGATACTATTATACCCCCCACCCACCCACCCCCCACCAAAACAAGCAAATCAGCATGTTAGAGTTAAGCACTTCCATTAAACTTTTTGAATAACACTTTAACTACAGTTTGTGCTCCTCCTCACCTGCCCCAGGGAGACCTATCATCAGGTAAGTCAATAGCAAGCGCCATGAAGGTGTTCTTCATGCGCTCATTAGGGGCATAGCCATAGTCTGCGGTCTGATGCCAGCGTATTTCTCTGAACCCATCTTTTGAATTGTTTTTGAGATATGTGCTTAGCTAGAGATACAATGGAAGTACAATTTGATGTTTAAGTATTGATGATACATGGGTCTTGTCAAAAGTATTGTTAAGATCTATTTCTGACTATTCAGTGGCACCTGTACAAATCCAAATGGGAAGCCTAGTGGAGTCTGGCCATCTGAGCCTTCATGGAAAGCCATCCTCCAGTCGTCAATCATCACAGGGAAAGAGCAGTTGTATTTATCTCTGTTATAGTTTGCATTAGCCTCACCTGAGATAAAAAGCAAAGTAAAAATAGCAAGTCTTTGCATGTTGTAATTGATATACAGTGCTATAAATCTTCACTTGAGAATTAATACCTTGGTACCATATGGCTCCTGTTATGGTCATGTTGAGTAATGGATGAATCATGGCATTCCAGAGCACTGAACTGTTCCAATTAGTAGAGGCACCCTCCATGAAGTAACTTTGTACAGGTAAAACACTAAGGGGAATAGTGCAGGAAATTCAGGTACAGAAGTTAAACATGTAAAACGAGAAGCAATTCAACTACTGTACTGCACCAAAAGGGAAGTCTTTTATGCTTATTTGGCTGCCTACAGTAAAAATAGTAATGTTGTGTAATATTTCTAATATATTAAAAATGGCTTTTATTCCTGTGATGGCATACATTTTTAGCAGTCATTAATCCAGTTCTCAGTGCGATATGATGTTTCAGAATTCATTCTCATATACTGATTTGATTATCAGATGTTGAAAACAGTGCTGCTTAATATTTTTGTGAAAACGATTTTTTCAGGATTCTTTGTAGAATAGAAAGTTTAAAAGAACAGCATTTATTTGAAATAGAAATCTTAATAGAAAACATGATTAAGTATTATGTTATTGCATTGTACCTTTTCATCAATCCACACTTGTGAAGTGCCCTTGGGGATGACCAGGCCTCCACAGGTGTGCCTCCCCAACTTGAGTGTACTAGCCCTATTGGATACTTCAGTGTTTTGTAGAGATAGCGACCAAAGAGCCAGCAAACTGCAGAGAAATGGCTGAATTGCTTTCCGCCAAGCAATTCTAACAATGAACACAAAAAGACAACAATAACAGCTGCTTATTTCTTCAGGAAAAGGTATTTTATGCATAAATTTTACTAACAGTTTTTCACTTTCCTCTGGAGACAAAAATAGGTTTGACAACACCCTTAAGATAAAACAGGAATGCAAAAATTTCGCTTGTGTTTCAGACCATATTCCATACCTGCTGTTGGTCGGGACCAAGGAACTTCCACTCCTGCCAGATCAATTAGTTCCTCATCACTATGCGCCAAAGCAGCCTGGAAGATCCTCACATCAGGGAACTTGGAAGCCAAGGCCAACTCCTCTGTTGCATTAATCACCTTTCGAAAAACAAGTGACATTCATGTCTATTACAACACATATGAAAATAGAGGAATAAGCATATCAAAGACTTTGAGTTAAGAGATATTCACTTACTTGGCCAACAGTGAATGCCATGTTACTTTGTCCGCTACATAACCAGGTGTCTCCAAATAGCACATCTGTGAGTGTGATTGAGCTGTTAGTTATACTCTGAGATGCAGTCAAGTTGTAGGGATCACCGACCTCCACAGGTTCGAGAGTTGTGCGCCAAATACCTGTGAGACATTAAAGTCAGAATGCACTGTTATTGTATTGAATTCTTTCAAATGGATATGAATTAAATGATCACTTTTTCACAGGAGAACCTAAGTCATAGAAGGTTTGAATTGACGAGAGTCTGAGTAAATAACAGAATATACATTGGTGGGTGAACTCTTCCTTTCAAGCAGACTTCACTGGAAAATTTCATTTGTTTAACTGATACTTACCATTGATAACAGTAGTAGAGACATTGTTAGATCCTGACAATGACACCACAACCTTGGCACCTGTCTGTCCAAATCCCCACACGACTGCTTTGGCTGGGGCCTTCTGCAGAACCATGTGATTCCCATAATAAGAAGAGAACCGAAACACTTCTGCTGGGAATACAAGGAAATGGGATTAAGCTTTAATTAAGCTTATACGATTTATTAAGCTTATACGATTGTTTTGTAGTGAATCCAGGTGTTCCCTGTTTCCCACACTTTTAATTGTACTCTAATGCCATGCCCACAGAGCGGAAACCTTTAGGATGTAGCCAAGCAGACTTACGTCTTTCAGGTGGAGTCAGAAATATAGTAATTACGAGTTCAAAGCACATGCCTGACAATCACGGAACTCTAGATGAACTCTAGATGAAGTCGTGTTGTGATGGAAGGGGCATGTGTTGAACTTGAAACATTGTGGAAACATTAATCTATAATCTAGAGAATATCATATATCTATATATAGTGAGCAATGAGCAGAAAGAAAATCTACATTGAATCATAGCGAGCTGTTACATTTATAAAATTTTGAATTTATTTAATTGAATTTATTTGATTTAAATACAGCACAAAATTATTTTGAATTATAAAATTATTGTAAACCATAACAATGAACCCAACATAGTTTATTGTGGGCAACTAATAATAATCCTTGACAATAGGTCACTTAAGATCAAATACCGAAAAATGAAGAGGACATTTACTGTAGTGTGTTCAAAATACCACAGAAGAAAATGACATCACATGGTCACAAAGGTTTGATAACCCGTTTTTTTTTTTTTTTTTTTTTTTTTTTTTTTTTTCAGGGCGTGGTTGGTTAGTAAAATAGTTGACTGAATTTTTGTTGACATGAGTAAACAAAATATTTTCTTAAATATTTCTATCGTGTTGCTCCAGAAATGGTCGGGTCTTTACGTCATGACGCTTATACGTCAACACGTGATCCATAACAACCCCGCGTGACACGCTGTAAAAAAACATTCCAGTAGTCCTATGTATGCGCATATTACGCGTTTTGCTGACACTTATAAAACCAAGACAATTTGTTTTTTGGCTTTTCTTCTCTGATGTAAGTTATATTCTGCTCTCAGTCAAATCACTGGATCATTCCAAATGCTTATAATCAGCTCATGCATCGGTTCGTAGCTCATTCATTCGCTTAAAAGAACAACAACCACAACTAACCTTACATCGATGCTGTCTCACCGCATTGCGCTTCAGCCAGTCTGAATTTCACATGATTGTAAATTTGCACGACACGTTTATTCTTAACTATTTCCTTAATGCTTTCGACCTCAATAAGACCATTCGCTTATCAAAACCTCGTTGGAAAGCACATTGTAGGAAACGTTAAGAACGATATTTATTTATGTAAATCACTGTATATCAAAAAGTACTGACTTACCTGCCGATAAAACACTGGCAAATGCGCTCAAAAGTAGCGAGAAAGTAACCGTCTTCAGCATCTCTGCAAGTGATTGAAAAGAAGGAAGTGCATTTAGTGAAAGCAGGCAATGCAGGCAGCGTTTAGTTGTCAAACCGGTCATTTATATTGTCAGTGAAATTAACTTGAGAAATGTACACCCTTAGAAAAAAAAGGTAGCCTACAAAACTGTCACTGGGGCGGTATCGTTTCAAAAGGTACTAATATATAAATAATACAAAGATGTATACCTTTAAGCTTTTGTATCTTAGGATGTAGCGTGACATCTTGTACTTTCGGAGAAGAGTGTAACCAATATTGTTACAAATTTGGATTCTTCTTCTTCTTCTTTTGATGTTTTATGCCGGTCGGCAAACCAGCTTTTGGTGCATATTCCGCCACCTACTCGGATGGAGTGTGAGGCGATGATATCAATGGAAACGCTAATTCCAAAAAAATAAAAATAAATAAAAAATAAAAAATATTTTTTTTTCCTCTACCTATATTTTATTATATACCTTTATTCTTTTCAAATAATTAATAAGAGCTTTATAACCTTTATGACAACTGTTTAACATATTATGTAATGTCATAGAATTAATGCCAGCAGTTTTTAATTCCTCTTTTAGCTGTATTCTTTCCCTTTCATATGCCCTACAGTTAATCAACACATGTTCTACCGTTTCTGGAAGTCCACAATGATTACACTGACCAGTTTCATGTCTTCCTATCATCTGGAGTGATTTATTAAGAGCAGAGTGTCCAATTCTCGATCGAGATATAACTGTATCATCCCTTCTGTTACCATAAGCATTTCTGACATGTCCTACTTGTTTATATATATTATACAAATGTCGCCCTTTATTACCTTTAACCCATCTCTCTTGCCATATCTTTCTGACAGCTATTTTTATTAAACATTTAATTTCTGTTTTACTAAAGGGTACATGAATGTCAATCTCTGTGTGCTTAAGAGCCTGTTTCACTATCTTGTCTACCTCCTCATTTCCTTCCACTCCAACATGAGCAGGCACCCACAAAAACTCGACTATAATTCTCAGTTGCCGTATTCGGTACAAACTTTGCAGCACTTCTAATAAGATATCTTGTCTGGATTCCGATTTTCCACTAAGTATACTTGTGAGTGCAGAATATGAATCTGAACAGATTACCACTGTTGTTGGTTGGATTTCTTCCACCCACTGTAAAGCTATCTGAATAGCAATCATCTCTGTTGCATAGATTTATATTTAAAGTGAGGAATATACATGGCAGCAAATTTGTAAATACTGAAAGTAATAACTATCTAAATGCTGCTGCACTATTGTCTCTTTTGGAACATATTTCTGGTTTTCATTCATTAAATTCAATATTTGCAAATCAACTGTTGGCATAGAGAAAAGCCAAGGTGGATATACTGGCAGAGCCACCATGGGACTAATATCGATATTACTGATACCTATTTGTTGAGCCTGCTCGCCTACTGTCCAGCCAAAGCTATTCAAATATGTCTGCTCACCAGCAGTTCTCCAATATTTTCTTTACTGGATGATTTGTAAAATGACCTTTAATACCAGTCCAATATACCATTTTAAGTTGAATTTCACGAATGTCTAGTGGTGTTTCACCCATTTCTACCTGCAACGCTGTCTCAGGAGAGGATCTAAACGCTCCACAACATATTCTAAGGGCTTACAAATTTGGATTTCTCAGCTGTCCCCTTTAAATACTTACACTACCAGTCAAAAGTTTTTGGGCAGTAAGATTTGTAATGTTTTTTAAAGAAGTCTCTTCTGTTCACCAAGCCTCCATTTATTTGATCCAAAGTACTGCAAAAACAGTACTTTTTAAAATATATGTAGGCCTATATTTTTAATATTTAAAATAACTGTTTTCTATTTGAATATATTTAAAAATGTAATTTATTCCTGTGTTTTCAAAGCTGAGTTTTTTGCATTATTACTTTTTATTATGGAGAAGTCATGGCCTAGTGGTTAGAGCAGGGGTCTCCAACCCTGCTCCTGGAGAGCTCCTGTCCTGCAGATTTCAGCTCCAACCCCAATCAAACACACCTGAAGCAGCTAATCTTGGTGTTCAGGGCTACTTATAATTACAGAAAGGTGTGTTGGAGCAGGGTTGGAACTGAAGTCTGCAGGATGGTAGCTCTCCAGGAGCAGGGTTGGAGATCCCTGGGTTAGAGAGTTTGACTTCTAACCCTAAGGTTGTGGGTTCGAGTCTCGGGCCGGCAATACCACGACTGAGGTGCCCTTGAGCAAGGCACCGAACCCTCAACCGCAGCATAAATGGCTGCCCACTGCTCCAGGTGTGTGTTCACGGTGTGTGTGTGCACTTTGGATGGGTTAAATGCAGAGCACAAATTCTGAGTATGGGTCACCATACTTGGCTTTATGTCACGTCACTTTATATCAAAAACTTTTATTATTATTATTTTGTTGAAAACAGCTTAGTAGATTTTTTTCAGGTTTCTTTGATGAATAGAAATTCAGAAGAATAGAGCTTATCTGAAATAGAAATCTTTTGTCACATTATACATGTCTTTATCATCACCTTTGATTTCGATCAATTTAAAGCATCTTTGCTAAATAAAAGTATTAATTTCTATTAACACCCCCCAAACAAAAATGTCAGTGCTGTCAAGCGATTAATTGTGATTAATCACATCCAAAGAAAAGTTTTTGTTTACATAATGTTTACATAATATGTGTGTTAATTGTTTGACAGCAGTCACAGCACTAATATATATATATATATATATATATATATATATATATATATATATATATATATATATATATATATATATATATATATATATATATACATACACTGACTCCAAGCTTCTGAAAAATATAAAATCTTACAAAAGCATTTAAATAAAAAAAAACTCAAAACTTTGGATCCTGAAAAAAAAATTTACCCAACTGTTTTGAATATTGATAATAACAATAATAAAAATGTTTCTTGAACAGCAAATCAGCATATTAGAATGATTTCTGAAGGATCATGTGACTGAAGACTGGAGTAATGATGCTGAAAATTTAGCTTTGAACACATTAATTAATTACATTTGAAACTATATTTAAAATAGAAAGCAGTTATTTTAAATAGTAAATATGTTTCACAATATTACTGCTTTTGTTGTATTTTGGATCAAATAACTGCAGGCTTTAATGTTTTTAAAAATCTTACTGTCCAAAAACTTTTGACTGGTAGTGTACTTACTTGACATGAATTTTGAATTATTTTTGTTATTGTTATTTACCCTCCCCCCCCATATGCATTAATGCAAGAGAACATACAAAAATTTATTTAATTCGTATTTACTTTGGTCTCGTGTAATTGGCATTTTCAGCATTGTAATGTGCATGCCGATCCATCACTAAAAATATCACCAATCAGGCTGTGTCAATAGATGCAGACAGCAGTGGCCCACTTCATCATCTTAGCATACATTTCAGTAAACATGGCATCCCATCAGTCTAATTGCATCCTGGAAGAGGCTAATTGACTGCCTGACTTTGCAACATCATTACAGCTGATGGGATGGTATTCAAGATAAAAGCTTTGCATACGACTAATCAGAGAGAGAGAGAGCAGAAAATATTTTGATCAATCAGCTAGTTAAAAACCCAGCGGGAAAGGATGAAGAAACAGGGGTTTTAAATGGTCAATGAAGCCATTACTGGATAATTAGGTCATTAGAGGAAGTTGAAGCACACTGCAAAGGCAGTTGCTTTTATATTAAACGAAAATGCTGTGCTTAGGACTTCAATTATTGTAGATGTTTTGCACACTAGCTTAGCTTAAGAGAGAAACATTTATTCAAGGTCCAGTGGTCTTGTTTGTTGTAAAAGAAGCACCCTCAGCACTGGTTCTTCCTTTTAAATGTATGTTTTTAAAACAATGTATTATTTCCTTTTTGTTTTGTATTATCTTAGTAATATGTATGTATTATTGCATCTATCTATCTATCTAGCTATCTATAAAGAGGACAATAAAACATCAATAGCTTATCGTTTACATTTACTTAAAACTTGATACTAATAATCTATTTGATATAATTTGATAATATTATGTAACTTATGTAAATTTCAGTAGTTTTTGAATCAAAATAAGTGATGTTTTCAACAACAACAAATCTATCATCTGCAGAGGTTTTTTTATTTTATTTAATACTAAACTTGTAAACACTGACTAGTTAATACCATATTTGATAAATGAATAGTAACATTCTACTTGGGACTGATGTATTTTACTGTGGGCTCCTTCATAATGGATAGTGATGATAGGTTGAAGGTGAGAGAAAGAATGACTTGAGAAGATCATTTAAATGCAAAGTGAGCAATCGTAATAGCCATTAGCGTTTTAATTGAGTCCTAAAGCATTATAAATCAAGACATGACTGAGAGAGAGCGTGAGGCCTGAATTTTAACACGAGCATGCTGATCTATTAGATGGCTTTAAGATGCACATGAACTGTGTACTTGGACAATTGCCAGTTTCTTGAACGTTAACTCGATTCGTCTTGAGATTGAAGACATACATTTATTTAACAAATTGTCTTATAGCTGACCAGCATCTAAGGAGCCATACATTTTCACACCTATTTCCAGCATAAATTTAACACAGCTAAGCATCATTAATAAAATTGCTGGTACAGAGACTGTGCTCTCAACTTATTATTATTTTTTTTATAGTATGATGCACACAAATAAATAAAATAGATTCATGTAATATTCTTTTCTGCTTACCAAATTTTTGAAATATTGGAAAATAAATAATTTCTTTGCTGTGATACCTTATTAGAACTCCTTGCTGTGCATTTTTATTTTCAGAAAACTGAAAGTGGATCACGGATGAAAGTGGAAATCATTTGATTCAGGGAGTAACGCTTTATAGTGTCTACAAACTGACAAGTTCATTCCACATTTGCTTACCTTTTATCTTCCTTTGCTTACACTTACAATGCAAAGGAAGAGTCATAAAAGTGCAGATTAAAAATACATTCTATAATAATAGAATCCGCAAACACGAAAAAAGATATACTCTTTAGACTCCAGCACTGAATTGGATTGACAATGACACTGTGTTTCTTCACAGCAAAAATCGTATTAATTGGGTGGAATTTAATTATATGCATCGCTTAGTCACTGTTCTCTCCATTGCAGATGTTAACCTGAGATTCACTGCATGTTCTTCTCCGAGGACAAGCATTGCTAATTAAATAATTTTTGAACGCAGCCTTTGCACTTTGCGTCTGCTGTGATGCATTTTATATTCAATTACCCAGAGATGTGTCCTGAAAAGTCAAAGCAATTTTTCCTTATGACCGAATGCAACTTTAAGCCTGAAACAAATAAAAGGTTTTTATGTTTTTATGTTAAATCTTGTCAGTATGACCTATTGAGGGCATTCTTATAATAAAGTAATAATCTTTTACAGACTCAGCTGCTTCTTTTTTTTGTCAGATTTTTCTTTCCAATGGATGGCAAAGTTCCAAGCTTGTGTTAAATGATTCAGTGCTTTCAAACATAAACATGGGGCCAGCATTAATAAAATAAAGCATTGTATAAATAGCAAAGATGGACTGCATTAAAACTGCAGGAGCACATTGTTGTGAGTTATAGAGCGGAGAAAATTAAGCTGGATGTGGCACAAATATAGATGCATGTTGATGGTTGATCTGCTAGCTGCAGTTAGACTCCTGATCAACAGGGGGAGCTCGAATGACAGTAAAATGTGTGTATAAGAGCCACATGATGCTGCACAGCAGTGCCATTAAATAGATATCTAGTAGTCTTCGCAATACATGAAATGATCTGCTTCCACCTGTTTCTCTTTCAGTCTGGACAGATGAGAGTAGGTTAGATTTTGTTGCTGCAGTTTTGCCGTCACCCACCTATAGGCTTAATTGAGTGTAACTCTTAATGAGGAGAGGAGAGACTGCTGGCTTAAATGAGTCCATGTTTGTGCTTGTAAAGGAACACTCCTTTAACACTTTCTGTGAAGCTGCACTTCGTGGTCTAAAGGAGTGTTAGTCTGTAATTGGTTTGAAATTTTGTAGGAATTGCTAAGCTGTTTCATCATGCCGACAGGTATTTGGAGAGCTGAAGGCTTTGTAGGTATATAATTAACATGATTTAGGAGAGAAGAACATTTTAAAAACACATTGGGGGAAGCACCCAGAGGACAATGTTATTGCTCAGCGGTTGCTCCTTCATAACTAAAGAGATTTAATGGAGTCCTTATATCTGTTTCATGAAATTTAATTCGCTCTCTCTCTTTTTAAACTTGAGATCAGCTTGAATTTGTTGGATGTTGTTGATAGTCTTTTGTTGCTCGGCTCTCTGGAATACTAGATTCAGACTGGTCAATAGTTCTATTCAGTGGTGAGATATTTTCTAATATTTGCCGTTGTACATTATTCCTCTAATGTAGTCCACTGAATAAGTGAATAAAAGCCAGTAAGTGAATTCAGACACTGAATGCACCGCAAGTAGCAGTGGCCGATATGACCAAAATCTTATATCTCGATGCGAGTAATTTTATTTTACGGTGTATATATGTAATGATATTTATCACAATATATATATATTTTTTTTTTCTTTAAATAAGGTCTAATGATGTCATCATTTTTAATACAGTAGATTATCTTAAAGATACAGAACAATTTTCATATTTACAGTAATGAATTGTCACATTAAAATTGGTGATTAGGAGCCTTAACTACAGGACATCCTGTCACTATGTCCTCCATATCCAAAGACCTTCATATGTTCCGTTAAATTGAAATTAGTGTCAGTGCTGTCAGCCTCTTTTGGTTCATTGTTGACCTGAGGTGTTTTTTTTATCAGCTTTACTAGTTTTATTACTTGGCAACTAATTATGTTAACTCAACTAATTTAATGTAGAAGAGCTAAATAAATAATGTCAACTAAGTAAATGTAATGATATTTATTTATATTGATTTGTAGGCTCCCCACTGGCAGCAAGACACAATACCCAGGGATGCAAACTAATCATGGGTGACAAAGACGAGCACCCCCCTCAAAATAAAACCCTACAATTTAAAAAAAAAAAACTTATAATAATTTAAAGCCTTTATTATTATTTTTTAACTCTGCCAGAAGTTCCTTTAAATGTTCACTTTCGGTCATAAAGAAGTCAGGGAAAAAAATAGTCTCCTGGTGGAAAACAAAGACTTAAAGGGATACTCCACCCCATGTCGTTCCAAACCTGTAAAAGCTCAAAAAAAAAAAAAAGTTTTCTTCGCTTACAAAAAGTGTTCCCATCATTTCATATAACCCAGATTGCACGTCTGATGGCAGATGGAGCATTCTGACGACGACTTTCATACCTTTTATGGTCCTTGACACTGTTATTTACTTGGCAGTCTATGGGACAGTCACGGGCCTCCCGGTTTTCATCCAAAATATCTTAAATTGTGTTCCGAAGATGAACTGCGCTTTTACGGGTTTGTAACGACATGGGGGTAAGTGATTAATGACAAAGTTTTCATTTTGGGGTGGAATAACCTTTTAAGATGGCAGCAGAGGATCACTCATTAGCTCAGTTGCCATTTCAACTCCCTAGCCAAATTTTTTTCCCACCTCTTGCTTTTGGATTTATAAAATGACTATGAAGTATAGCAAGTGCAGGAAGTCACAAAGTCTCATGTCATTTTAAAGTAAATAAATAAATAAGCCCAGACACCAGCATACTCCATCTGCCATCAGACGTACAATCTGGGTTATATGAAGCGACGGGAACACTTTTTGTAAGCGAAGAAAACAAAAATAATGACTTTATTCAATAATTCCTTTGTCAAAGGTATCCTCTGTGTCTCTCCATGTCACATATGCTCTTCTGTGTCATCCACACCACAAGGATGCACTGTTTCTACGTGTATTCAGCTTTGATTTGAAAGAAAACAGTGCATCCTTGCGGCGCGGCTGATACTGAAGAGCATATGGTGATATGGAGAGACACAGAGGAGACTGTTGACAAAGGAATTGTTGAATAAAGTCGTTATTTTTGTTTTTCTTCACTTACAAAAAGTGTTCCCATCACTTCATATAACCCAGGTTGCATGTCTGATGGCAGATGGAGTATCCTGACGAGGACTTTCATTCCTTTTATGGACCTTGACACTGTTATTTATTTGGCAGTCTATGGGCCAGTAACAGGCCTCTTGGTTTTCATGCAAAATAAATAAATCTTAAATTGTGTTCCGAAGACGAACGGCGCTTTTACAGGTTTGGAACAACATGGGGGTAAGGGATTAATGAAAAATTTTTTGGGGTGGAATATCCTTTTAACCCTTTCGCACGTAAATGTAAAATATACTAGCTGAGCCCCCAGTGAGTTTTTTTAGGTGACCTTTATTTTAGAATGTATCGCCTTATTGTTTCCATGGCGACGCATCATGCTTGTCATGTGACACAACACAACCACAATAGATCTGCATGACACATGGATTGCTTTTATTTTGTTTTTCCTGGGTTTTATTCAAAATATTCACAAACATGCTCACTATATTATGAAATATCTGATATTCTGTTTCTGAAATATGTGCAAGTAAATCTATTTGGTAGTTTAAACACTTTTATTGCCGCCATGTTAATTTGCGCTGAATTCGAGCTGTGGGATTTACAACACGCAAATTCATCCTCTCCTCCAGAAATACGTTAAAGTAGGTCACCGGTAAACTCGGAGAAGGGCAGGGTAAATATGGAGACAGATTAGTCTCAAATATAATTCACGCAAAAAACACGATTCACACATGCGTAGACAATTTCACATGCATGAAACCTAATTCACGTACACACAAAAAAAATTCACGTGCGTGAAAAAAAAATATATTCACAAAAAGCAATTCACATGCGCAAAATAAAAATATATATTCATAAAATACATTTCACAAATGCAAAACACAATTCGTAGATATACAACTGTGCACAAAAACCTTTGAATGTTTAAAATGTACCAGTGTCTGAATGTACAAATCGTCATTTACTACGAATCTACTCGGATTTGTGTGTGTGTGTTTTTGAGACTTTCCTGGCAGAGCTCTCTTCCCACGTGGGTCTGTCGTACTCTTTAGCCAATCAGATGCGAGCTTACCATTCAACCAATCATATCATAAGCCACAGAGTGCATTCAAGGAGCACGATTCTGCGCACCTTTTGCACAATATGGATTAATTAGAACGGAAATTAAGCCTTTACATCAGTAATCCCATAGACAGTAAAAGAAATGGACACAGGCAGCGACCCAATAGGAACTCAATTGAGACAAGTGAAGCCCATTTTTAGCGATTTTGTAGAACTTCCGTTTCTGACGCGCAGACTCAAACTAAGCTTGATGATGTCAGCAACCTGTCTGACAGATGTAAATCTTTTAGTAGCTGTGCGTGCAAACTGCCATCGTTAATCTTTCAGAGACGGCGAGCTTGAGCGGGGAGTTCTTTGGCGTGAGTGAGCAGGAGTAAGTATTCTGATTAATTATTTTGTATATTATTTTAAAATGTAACGCCAGGGCTTCTATGGGCTTCTCTCTTGACGTCTCCCCGATTGCCTGCGAGCTTCTGAATGCACTCTCGGTGGCTTATGATATGATTGGTTGAATGGTAAGCTCGCATCTGATTGGCTAAAGAGTACGACAGACCCACGTGGGAAGAGAGCTCTGCCAAGAAAGTCTCAAAAAACACACACACACACAAATCCGAGTGGATTCGTAGTAAATGACGATTTGTACATTCAGACACTCGTACATTTTAAACATTCAAAGGTTTTTGTGCACAGTTGTATATCTACGAACTGTGTTTTGCATTTGTGAAATGTATTTTATGAATATATAATTTTATTTTGCGCATGTGAATTGCTTCTTGTGAATATATTTTTTTTTTTCACGCACGTGAATTTTTTTTGTGTGTATGTGAATTAGGTTTCATGCATGTGAAATTGTTTACGCATGTGTGAATCGTGTTTTTTGCGTGAATTATATTTGAGACTAATCTGTCTCCATAGGGTAAACTTTATAGTTACCTACACAATCTGTATATAATATCAATAAAACATGTCGTCAGATTATATTTGTAAGGAACATTATTGCGTGTATTTTACAAACTGTAAATGTATTGTTTTGCTAGTACTTATGTGTATTTAAATGTTTGAAACCTAAAATAAGCATTATATGGTTGAAAACACTGAATATTGTGATAATATGACAAGCGATCAGCGCATCCGATCTGGCTCAGCGCCAGCCAAAACACGAAAGCGGATTTGAATTCAGCAGTTGATGACGTGACGCACTGAAAGTTCTAATCTCACCGGTGTGATCGTACATGTTAAAGGTTTAAGATGAAAATGACATGTAATTACCATTATATCGAGTAGATGGCAGCAGAGGATCACTCATTAGCTCAGTTGCCATTTCAACTCCCTAACCAAAATGTTTTTCCACGTCTTGCTTTTGGATTTATAAAATGAATTATAAAGTATAGCAAGTGCACAAAGTCACAAAGTCTCGTATCATTTAAAAGTGAATAAATAAATAAGCCCAGACACCAACAGCCTAGCATGGTAAATTATTTAAATACTTAACTAGTTATCTACAAATTAAGTTAATTATTAATGGTATAATAATTAAATAATGCATTAAATATTTGGGCTTTTTTTTAAAATTTAATTTAAAAGCTAAATTTTTCAAACATTGCCTAAAAAGGACACATCAAAGTAGAGTTTTAAGTTATGTTTACCTGTGTAAGCTTCTAAAGGCAACACAGACTTGTTGCTGCTGTAGTTTTATTACTCTGAATTTACTCTGCATCACTTTAAGCACAGCTCTGTTTTGACATCGGCTTGTCAGATGGTTTGTTCCGTCCATTGTTACTTCACTGCCAATCGCGGATCAATTTGGCGGATTCCCTTACGTAATTTTTTACACTCACGCCTGTCATTCCTGAAACAGTATACGTGGACGATCCTCTTAAACTTTTCTTAAACTCAAACTGTGAATGTATGTAAGAGAGACCGAGCAAAGGGCGCTTCCCTTATGGTGTAGCTGTCTGAGTAATCAATAACTAACTACACAATGAATATTTTATTTACATCGTGTATGCTTTCATTTTGTCTTGTGATAATACAAAGATCTGTGAGTGTGTAGAACTATGTAAACTTGAGAAAACAAAAACTAGATCAGAGTGGATTCTGACTAACGTACAGTAAACACCTCTGACTGGCCATTGCTTTCAACAGAGATAACTGTGATTGGCTAAAATACTCAATGCTACAAAACACGTTTTGGTTTTGTAATTCGAAACCAGTGCGTGCACACAAAAACACACAGGAGTGTTTGAAGGTGGGTGAATTCGAGCAAGTACAGAATTGAGTTGGTACTATTTTAAAAACGGGCTATGTAATATTGAAGAAAAATGCGATACCTTGTTAAAAAATGTGATATTAGATATGCGATACGATATTGCTAAAGTGTGTAAAATAAATTTCAAATATATTTTAAAATGTTTAAAAATGAAAATTATATAACCAATTTGTTTCACATTCTTTCTTGGAAAAAAAAGAATCACTATAACTTCTGAAAGTGACCAGCAGTGTTTTAGCATTACATAAAAAGTAATGTTACAAATCAGAAAATGTCATTTTAACATCAGTGTGAAAAAATAAATAAAAAATTAATGACACTAATTTTATATCTTCTATTGCAGCTTATATTAATACCTGCTTAACACTACATAATATGCTGCTGCTAAGTGCAACCCTAACTAACCTGTTTGTTAGTAATTGGACTATTACCAGTAATTCATCTTGCAAATAATTAAACGAAAATAAGATGGAATTAACAACAAAAAAATTTGTTTGTCATATAATTATCCTTAAGTCAGTCTTATCTCCATCATTTATCACAGTCATGTTTCCTCTTTTTCTCCTCTTCTTGCTTTTTTCTGCTTTCAAAGAAAAAAATCTCCCCTGCCTAGTATTTATGAAGACATTGATTAGCTTGTTCAGGTCTGTTTAGGGTTGGAGCTAAACTCTGCAGGACAGCAGCTCTCTAGGACCGAACCTGTTCTAGATAGATGCGGGGCACACTTCATGAGCACATGGGGACTTGCGATCTTACAATGGCCAGTGTGTGTGTGCGTACGGTAAGTCCACAAGACTGTTAGGTGTCTCATTCATGATTTTAGCTTTAAGAAGGGTGTTCATGAGCGCCCCCTTTGTGGCCGCTACATGCCTTCGATCCGCACTTCTGCCCAGCCCGTTCTGAGGTGAGTTTAGGATTTGGAACAGAACCACAGTAAATGGGTTGAGAGCGCTGTGGTGAGGACATATTGTTGTAGGCTGGCCGGGAAGTTAGTATCACCCTGGTTCTTTGCATGACTCCAAAATCAACATCACTAAGTGTTCGGAAACTCTTTCAGTCTTTATTTACATAACATGTCTATGAAAGTTTGAATTTGAAAAATTTTTGCAAGAGAGTGATTATAAACACAATGAGGCTGTAAAGTGTGTAGATTTACATGTTCGTGTTCGATGACATCTAATGTCCCAAATAATCTCTGTAGTCCCATTGTTATATGTTTCCTGTAGTGTTTGGAGTTTTATGTTGTAATTCTGATTTTGTGTTTCCTGTGTCTAGTTTTGTAGTTCCTTTGTTGATTGGTTCCGCTTGATTATCTCCCAAGGTGTTGCTTGTTATCCTGTTAACCCAGTCTATATATACCCTTGTGTTTCCTTTGTCAGATGTTGAAGTTCCTGCCCTGTGTGTACCCTGGTTCTTGTTTTCTATTGTTTTGTTCTTTAAATACTCCTGCGTTTAAATCCTCTGTTTCCACCTTTGCTACACATTTTACACTCGTTTTGCCACTTGTTAGCAGCCACTGTTTTTAAGATAATAAAAGCTTTTAAAAATCACAAGGGGTATTACCGATGTAGACCTATATTATGTTGCATAAAATGTGAAGATATAGTTAGTGTTAAACACAGACCTTATTTCAGGCAATTAACCAAAAAACCCACAGACCTGGAAGACCCATGGAACTGGGAGTGCTAAAATGCTGACTGCTTTCTGGGGTTTGACCTACAAAAATGTGTCATGCCTGCAGCACACTATTCTCTAGCAGCTAGCCATTAAGTGTATATCGGTTGTACATTCATTATTGAGGTGCATTAATGGGATTGTAATGCTCAGTAATATCAACTATGGCTTTGGACGCCGCTACAAATGTCTCTCCCCTTAAAACAGTGGGTATGGGGGAATTTTAGAGATGGCCTGAGACTGTTTCTTGTATCACTGCACACTTTCTCTTGTTTCAAAACATCTAGCGCCATCTAGCTCAGTTATCGATTTTAGTTATTGTTATTATTAATATTAAAGTAATTATATTACAATGTTTGTTTGCTAAACTGATTGTTTTGTATGTTGTACATTTTCCTATACTATTAAAAATAAAGGTTCTTTACTGGCATTGATGGTTCCATTTTTTTTAGTTAATTATCCTTAACTATATGCAAATATTTATGATTTATTTATTTTGCACTGTTTTTTAGCAAGTTTTTGGCAGCTCAAATAGTAGCAGTAAAGGCCTGTGTCAGTGTTTGGAAACTCCTGACGGCCTAATGTTCAGAAAGAGTGTGTCTTTGCCCTAGATTTAATCTCACAGGCAGGCAATAAACCAGCGAGCAGTTTCTGAGAGAGACAAGCTCTTTGAACATGACAGTGGAAAATCCCAGCAGATATGTCCAACCTACTGCATGCTCTTCATCATGCCTTGGTCTGACAGCTCCATCATGTAGGCAAATAAAATGACACAAACAGCAATAAGGCCATCATAAATCACACCAGCAGGAACAAGCTGTATGATCCCAATTTAATGACCACTATTTACATGACACTCCACACTAAAACGGCTGCAGTATGAGCTGCATATTGCAGACGTTTTAGTGTGGAGTGTCATGTAAACAGTCAGGGTGCGTCTAATGATGCATTGCAAATGCAAAACTGTGAGTGGTATAATTGACTGCATGCTCCGTGGGACAGCATGGTGATAACAGCCATGTGAAAGGTATAGGGGAAGATGCTTCTCCCTTAAGAACAATGTGCTTTTACTTTTAAATTATAACATATTTAGAATTGTATCATATTGACATAAGTTTGGAATGCACTGATTTTTTTAAAGCAGTATATGTATGGTGATGCATCAGCCAATGTGTTATTAAGGGAAATGCTGTTTATTCACTATGAGGTATAAATTACTTTTGATATTTTTACAGTTTGTTTGAATAATTAAATAACTATAAATTACTTTTGATATTTTTACAGTTTGTTTGAATAATTAAATAACCAATGGCAGACAAAGCAGAATCATGTTAAAAGAGGTTTATCTGAAAGGTAAATCTATTCAGTTCATTTAAATACAGGCATATGTATATTTACATGTTTAATTTCCCATATTTTAATTAATGATCTTGAAGGTATGACATAATAGAGACACTATGAATTCAGATTGGATAATTTCACTCAATTAGCCTATATAGGTGTTAATGAAAAGGGAAGATGTATGACAAGTTCATCTAATTCATGAAATTACTAAATAATAACCACATTAATTACAATAAATATTTAATTAAAAATTAATAACAATAATAACATGCAACGTGGGGCCTTCTGTACTAATTATGAGGGGGAAATCTTACCCCAAATGTTTAATTTAATTTTATTTAACTTAAAAAAAATAATAATAATAAAAAAAAATAATAAAGAAAAACAAACAAACAATAAATAAATACAATTTTTATTCCAAAAAATCTAATGCTACACTGTCCACAAATCCCTCATTAACATATATACACAAAAAACATTGATATTCAACATAATCATAGTGTCATAGATCACAACTTCCAGACACACAGAAGCACAAATTAGATCAGTTAACTAAAGTTGCCAGCCACTGCCAGCAGTTTTGATGATTTTCTTCTAAATTTGACGGCCCTCAAAATATTATCTGCTATGAATATATGAACATATTATATATCAAAATAAAGAATATAGCCTCTAAAAAACATTTTATTCTATCTTCATGTGTTCATATTTTATCACCTCTTGAATGCAGATAGGTTTAATCAGAAATACAACATTTTGGACAAAAAAAATGCATGCATGAAAAATGCATTTTTATCAAAGTAGTGCATTTTCAAGCAAAATGCATTCAGATGTCATTCTTTTACCTGTAAATAATTATATGAACAATAATTGAAATTGCACTGAATAAACAGAACAAACACACACACACACACACACACACACACACACACACACACACACACACACACACACACACACACATATTTATATATATATATATATATATATATATATACATATGGCTGTTTCTGCAACTATGGGCACTTTTGACTCTCCAAAATTTAGAAAAATCAACCCCATGTGAATTTTAATATGGAACGTTTATTTTATTTTTTATGTTTTTCAACTCTTCTTCTTGCAAAATGCCCTTACTGCAATGTTACAATAATGTTCATTATATACATTTTTCTTTTTTTAATTTCTATAAAAAAATTATATTTAAATAGCTTTTAAATTTTGTGCAGTTTTGTAAATACTAAACTTTTGATATTAAAAAAATATATATGAAAAGAAATAAAATAAAGCAGATCTGTGGTAATGACATCTTGTGTGGGTAAGGACACAATGTCAAAGTGCCATGAAATCAAAAACAGGCTACTGTATAGAACAAAAGCAGAATAAACAGAATACAGAATGTATTGCATGTGTAAAAGATAGTAGTTTTGCAGTAAAAAACTCAAATTGTTTTTCATGTTTAATGTCCTAAAGTTGATGTGTTTGTTGCAACAAACTGATTTGAGGCATGCAGTACTTTGTGTTTTGCCCTGTGGTTTCTTTTATTTGTAAAAAATGTTCTCTCTTTTTTTTTTTTTTTTTTTTAGATTTTTCTTCGATTCTTTTTTTCAGCTGGGAGACACTCTTTATCTGCCCATTTTCCTTTCTCTTTTTGTAATGTTCTTTTTCCTTCTGCAGATACTCTGCATACCTCTCTGGGTCTTTTCTCATTTACTCTCTGCATTGCTTTGATCATATTGTTGATGAATTTGGTCTAATCTAGTGTTACAAAATGTCATGTTTAAATATAATTTACAATCAACTGAATATTTGTAATTTAATATACAGTAAACCTTGAACTCGTCTCTACCGCAACACAAGGTCTTTACCGCAACACCTAAATTTGCTGCGGTAAAGACATGTTGCAGAAATAACATTTTTGCTACTATTGCAGCTAATTGGCAGCTAGCAAGGTCTACTACATTAGTTTTGACTCTTAGCATCTTAATATACATGAATTAAACCGTAATATACATTTATTTTTAAATGTAGTTCAAAGTACAGAATTACTAAGCTGTATGGTAAGGCCACACAATAAATACTGACACAGAAAAGATGATATTTACCTTATATTTTTGGGATCTTGTCAGTGAAGTACTGAGGTGGCCCAATATGTCAGCAATGTGCTCATGTGCTAATTTCTGTTTCCATAGAAACTAGACTTGTTTGTCTTTGATAAAATGTGATAATAAAAGCCATTTTCCATTGTTGCGGTAAGGACTGAAAAGTGTGGGACAGGCACATTTAGTTGAAAAAAATCATAAAAATTATTAGTAAATAAAACAAAACTTTAAGATGCTGTAAATTAATATGTATATTAAGCAATTCCATTTGAAATAATGTCAAATTGTAATTCAATTAGCTTATTTTACATATCTCAACATTGTGACCAGAGTTGTGGGACATGAACAAAAATGCTGTTTGCTTCATAATTTTATATTAAATCACATTAACCATTAATAATATTTTGTCAAAGTGTGTAATGACACTGTGAATATATTTATAAAGCATCATATGACAAATTTTAATGTAAATCTTAAATTTCCCTGCTTGGATTTAAAAGTGCCCGTAGTTACAGAAACACCTATACACTCTCAAAAAGAAAAGTACAAAAGCTGTCACTAGGCCGGTATCTTTTCAAAAGGTACATTTTTGTACCTTTTAGGTACTAATATGTACACTTCAGGTACTTATATGTATCTTAAAGGTACCACTATGGACTCTTTAGGTACAAAGGCACCGCCCCGGTGACAGCTTTTGTACCTTTTTTTCCTTAGGGGGTGTGTGTGTATATATATATATATATATATATATATATATGAGAGTGTGTCTATGTATATATATATGTCTCTGTGTGTGTGTGTGTGTATAGGCTATATATATGCCTGCCAAATGCATTGTCTGTTTCTGCTTTAAGAGTACAATTTCAAGTGATATTATGATTCATGTGCCCAAACCTGTGAAGGGTAACCACTGTTAAGGTAAATCACAGCCTTGGCTGCAGTGAAAAAAGCTGGAGATTGCCATGCTTTTATAAGAGTAAGCCAATCTACACTTCAGCTGTGAAATCCGTTCCAAAGTCAGATGTCTTGGAATTATCCGAGGGCAAGAAGTGGAACAGGGCTGTCTCAGGCCTCGCCTGTGGACCGTCATGGTCCAGCCATCTGTACGCACCCTCAAGCCGCTATCAGCACTGCCCGCTGGCCTCCTGAAAGCTTTTCCTTTTTTAGTTAACAGGGGATATCAGGGGTGGGGATGAATACGGCTGGTGACAACTATGTCAGAGCAGTAGAATATGAAACCCCACAGAGAAATTATTAATATTCATGTGAGAGCATATGGCTGTCCTTGGAAGTAACACAAAAGTTCAAAGTTTGCCACCCTTCAACACAGAGTTTGCTCAAGCATGATATACGCAGTGAAACAAACGGACCGGTCCTCTGTGGTTGCATATCATTATATCACAATTCATATTGAAATTCACAGAGTGTCAGCTTTGAGAAGGCTGTTTAGGATCTTTCAGCAACTGTGCCCGTTCAGAATAAACAAACTGATTGTACATTCACATCCAATCTGCATTTGCATTTCAGAACTGACAGTATCTAAAATTTGCATATGGCAGACTGAGACAAAAAAAAAAAAAAAATCTTGATGTTTTAATCTTGTACCAAACATCTTTAAAATCACAGTATGCTTCATTTGCAGGGTGCACACTTCAAAACAGATTTATATTTAATTAATTACACTGTTCTGGCTCTCGTTGATTAGAAAATAGAAATAAAATACAGGCATGATGTTGGGTAATATGTGTGCATAGTTCATATGCTGTTTAGTGTTTCTAATTTAGCAGGGAGGAAAGTATAAAGCAATTGTAGAAACAAAAGCCATCTCAATTGTAATATGACACCTCGCAGATTTCTTTTGGGCCATTGTTGAGCCGCCACCCTATCAGCATCCAAACCAATTCATATCCGACATTCACAATAGTTACATATATTTTCAGCATGGTTCTGCTGAGAACTATGTCTAGAGAAAGAAAGGAGGAGGATTGAAAAAATAAATAAATAAAACTCTGACAAGCTTCTCTTACTCTCGGTAGGAGGGTTTATTTTTCCAGTCACATACACTGGCTCAAATCCAGCAGGCCTGTTATCTATTCAAGTCTATTCGTGAATAAAGAATAATGCCATGTGAAATTTGCATGCTTGAGTTGACATCTCTGGACAAGAAGATTGTAGAAGTGTGGGGTTAGAATTGCTTTATCTTTTAGAATTAATAGATTGTAATCCGCAATTCACAAATATAATTAAATTCACAATTAAAATGATAAAGTATGTTCAGAGTTTCACAAAAATTAATATACTTTCTAAAAAAATATATATATATTTATTTTTATTTGAAAATAGAAAACACTATTAGCCCTATACTTAAATGACGTTTATATGAGTAACACTGAATGAATGCTATCCTAGTGTTAAAATAACACGTTTTAACAGTCACAAGCATCACTATTTCAAAACCCTTTAAGTGTTAAACTTCATAGTGAATTAGGGACAAAAAATCCATAGTGTTCCATACCCTCTAATATTAGAGGCACTGCAGCCACAGCTAGACCAGAATCTGATAGAATATCACGTCTGCAAGCAACCACCCAAAACACCCTTGCAACTGCAGAGCAACATGTTACAACAACTCAGAACACCTTTGTATCGTGAAGGTGAGTTCTACATTGGCAAACACCTTGTTTTCTTCAGAAAATGTAAAAATCTAGTGGACATGAAAAAGGTCTGTTATGGAGTTTTGCCCTCCCTGTAATTGAATTATGATTTTTATATTTAATTTTTGGTTTTAATTAAATTAAAAAACTAATGCAAATGAAATGCAGACCAGTGCTTTAGCACACAATTTTACTTTGAACATCAAGAAGCAAAACAGTATTAAATAAACTATTTGAATCTCTGATGGATTTTCTAATCAAGTATAAAACCATAGGCTAGACCTGTAAATTAAACGTGCTGCTTCTGTTGTGCTTAATCATATTTCACATTATATATCATGAAATGTATACAGTAGGTTACAATGTGACCCAAAGGTGAATAAATATAGTATAGCAGTAGTGTAGCCAGAAAAGAGACTCTGGGTGTGCATATGAAAATCTGGGTGTGCCACATTTATTGTCAGATTACTGTGCAAAATTATTAACCCTAACCATAACCATGCCCCACATAACCATAAAACTATATAAAATAGTTTATATTAACTATAATATAAACTGCAAGCAGCAATACGGGGCCAAGCTCTGCGAAGGCACAGCAAGCAGACCAAGTATGGCACACATCAACTACAGCAGCGCAGCAAGCATTTAAGCACCAAGAGCAGTGCAGAGCCTGAAGAACAAAACATCAGAAATCGGGGACAGTACTTTTATGCGGCTCGCCCCGAAGATCATTTGAACGAAAAAAACGGAACACTGTACTTTTCAAAATGGCTACTACTGTAATGGGCGGAGTCTTAATGTATGATATTGTTTGTGATCAGCATGATGAGAGCAATCAGGTGTACTATGTCTCATTGTCTCATTGACTCAGGATTGCCAATAACATAGTCATAACATAGTGACTGTTAGCTGCTTAAAGGGCGAGACGGCGTGGCCTGGCCTTGAAAGCCTCAATTATTTCATCCAGGTCCAGTGTCTCTGCGAGTTCTCGTTCAAATGTCAGCAACGAGAGGCTATTTAGTCTTTCTGTGAGCATGGTTGCTCTGTTGCTGTGTTTGATTCGGTTCACTGCTGAAAACAAGCGCTCCACAGAACAGCTTGTAACAGGCAATGTGATCAAAACACGCAGTAAACTGTTCATGTTGGGGAAAACGTCCTTCTCACATGAGTCTAAGGCTTCAATTAAGGATGGGTACAGGTGACCCCCATCCACCTTTCGTTTGAGCAGTTGCACAAATACTGTAAATTCAGGACTTTCCACTCCAAGTCCATAGTGCTTGCTCGGTACCTGTAATATTTCCAACTGGCCAAACGCGTCAGATCCAGGCAGCAAGGAGGCAGCAGCCTTCATTATTCCGTAGGAGTCATTCTGAAAACGGTTGTTAAGTTCCATTAGCTGTCTGTCAAGAATGGAAATCCACAAGGATTGCAAATCTAAGTCACTCCTAATGGGTGCACACCTGCCCACTGTAGAGGTCACATGCGAGTCGGAAAGCCTGGCAGGTAATTTTTTGTTACGTGCACCCACTATGTCCCAGTTGTGCACATCGTTCTTCTTCATGACGTCATCAGTAAGCCCAATGATTCTTTCAAATTCCCCATCTGAGTTATTCCTAAATGTAGTAAAAGTTTATTTTAAACCCTCAATCATGTGGACAGAGTCAGTAACAGAAACAGATAGGGACTGTAGGCCTTTTGTCACAAATTCACTTGCACTAAACAGCTTAGAAAATGCAACAAGGAGAAAGATGAACCTCTTGGTCTGTATTTGTTGCAAAAGAGACTCTGCATCTATTTTGGTCTGGCCTGAGCCTTCTGCAAACTCACTCAGTGTTTCCAATATGACGTCGTACAACTTCAAGACTCGACTCACAGACTCACAGATTTTGAACTCCATCTAATATCCATGGAGTGCACAAGCTCTAGACAGGGTTTGTCGGGGTGTAGCTCTTTTTGGATCTGTAGAAACCGTGCGTGTCTGTTGGCTCCAGTCATGAAATGGTGCAGTGAATTTATAACATCAAAAAAAGTGACCACAGTAGGAGACACTTTTGAGGCTGTTGAAAGAACAAGATTCAGGCGGTGCGAGTGGCAGTGTACATACACTGCATGGGGGAAAGTTTTTTTTGAGGAGCACCTGCACCCCAGTTCTCCCACCTGACATGACTGCCGCGCCGTCAAAACTGAAACCAACACACAATTCAGGATCCAAATGCAGAGTTTCCAGTACTTCCAAAATTTTGCCAGCGATGCCAGAGGATGTCATATCATCTGTTGCCACAAATCCGACAGCTCTCTCTCTTAGATTGCCATTAAATATATACCTCACACAGACAGCAATTAGTTCCTTCTTCGAGAGGTCCTTGTATTCATCAGCTAAAATGGCATAATAGGTGTCAGCCTGTGCATGCAATTCTGCTCTGATTTTTCTTCTGAGAAGTGATGCTGCAGTTTCAAGGATGTCGTTTTGAATATCTGGACTCATCATTTTTGCATTAGCTGGAAGCTCATCAAGGCGTCGTTTTATCTCTGGGTCATATTTACAAAGCACTTTAAACAACTCCAAAAAGTTTCCTCTGTTAAGACTTTCTGTGTCTTCCTTGTGACCACGCAGTGCAATCCCTTGTTTCGCACAGAAAAGCAAAATATCAATGATAACTTTGACATGTGCCCGGTTTCTTTCAATCAGGTCAGTAAAATGCTCCTGTGTGTCTTTTGTTACCTGATATATGATGTCACCTTTTCCAGCCCTTTTTATCTCCATGAAACCTTTGTGTCGGGCCACAGCAGCAGCATGGGCTTTACTAGCTTCATGTTTTATACAAAACTGACCAAGATGCCCCCAGTCTCTCAGTCCTGCTTTGCTGAATCTGTCCTCCTTGGCATCAGTGTTAAAGTGGTGACAGGAATGGCAAAAAACAGCATCCATTGTGATACTGTACTCTAACCAAGTGTACCGGTCATACCACTTAGCAGAAAAATTCCTCCTCTTTCCACTGACTGTTTGCGTGACTGGAAAAGCACACAGTTTTGGCTGACATGCAGGCTCATCTGCTGCGGAAAGGTTTGTAGGCTTAAGCTCTGAGATGGAGGCCATTTCGGTGTCTTCTGATTCGACAGTTTTTTCCGTAGCCAGGAGCGCAGGAAGAGTCACATCTGTTGATGTTGGGCCCAGGGACGGAGAAACATCCTCATCAGGTGTAACATTAGGCCTTGTGTCCGGCTGTCCATCAAGCCGAGGGTTTTTTCTAAAAAATTTAAGAAGGGAGCTCTGCGACATATTGCTAGCTAGCAATGTGCAATCAAAAATTATCTGTTTGTTTGCGCGGCAAAGATCTCTGGGGAGCTGCTGGGGTCACAGTCAGCTGCTGTTTGCTGATTGGTTGGTAGTCCGAATGTCGGCAGATATTTTTTTAATGAAAATAATTTAAAATGTAAATTACATTTTAAAATTTTGAGCATTATGACACCATATTGGATTTTTATTTCTGTGCCCCTGAGAGTATGATTTAGAATGTTCAGTGGCGTCACAGAACTGCCAGATTATAACTGCTTTCGCGCGTTGGCTGGCGCTGAGCCAGAGACGGACGCGCTCAGCGCTTGTCATATATCAACAATTATCATATAACTAATATGCAGTGTTTTCAACCACATAATGTTTATTTTAGGTTTCATACATTTAAATATACATAATCACTAGTAAAACAATACATTGGTAGTTTGTAAAAACACACTGATGTCTATGGAAGCAGTAAAAACTATCTATATATTCAAATGTAATTTGCCTATGTGTTTTATTCATATATCAGACACACATAGCAGAACAATAAAGTTAACTCTATTCTCACAGTTCAACAGCCACTTACTTTCATGTATTTCGGGAGAAACTGGGGAATTCAAGTGCTGTACCAGAGACAGTTTGGCTGTACGTTAAATCCGGCTGACAGGACTCTGAACTGCAGCACTCATCTCGTTAGATCAAGATCATTTATAAAGGTTTTTAAACGAAGAATCGGAATATCAAATAGTTGACATGGTAAGCGTGTCAATGTTTGTGAATATTTTTTAATAAAAAATGAAAAACGAAATAAAACGAATAGCGATACATCTGTTAGTTATTGTGGCCGCGGTGTGTCACGTGATAATGACGCGTCGCCATGGAAACAAGGGGTCAGTTAAAATATCTGTAACTTATGCGTGAAAGGGTTGATTTTAAAAAATATATTTTCTAAGTAAACAACAATAGCCCCAAG
Organism: Cyprinus carpio; assembly: GCF_018340385.1. NCBI lineage: Eukaryota > Metazoa > Chordata > Actinopteri > Cypriniformes > Cyprinidae > Cyprinus > Cyprinus carpio. The sequence goes on along the minus strand of NC_056614.1, from coordinate 12,782,459 downwards.
TTTACCATGGCTTTTTTATTGAGACTATAAAAAATAATTCTGCATCTATTTTTAGGTGTGCCAGCTGCCACTGTGGGTGGCACCGGCACACCCTGGCACACCCGTGGCTACGCCACTGTAGTATAGTATTTAAAAATGTGAAAAAACAAATTTGTGTAAATATGTGGTAAATAAACATCCAGTATGGAGAAGTTACATGAGTCAAAATGTCTTTTTAAGAAGAATCCTCTTTTTATAAAATGTTGCAAATAAAACAAAGATTATTGAACAAAATAAAATATTATTTCAGGCTTTCTACTTCAAATTTCACATTTAATTCGACGTATTACTTGCAGATTCTTTGAGCTATTTATTTATTTTTAGCAATTTCTAAGTTTAAATTGTTTCTACACCATTTTTTTCACTGTGGGTGTAAATTTACATTATTTTAGTTTTTTTTTTTTTGGTAACACTTTATTTTAAGGACCAATTCCCACTATTAACTAGCTGCTTATTAGCATAGTATATTGGATAACATTGGAATATTGGAAACAGCATTTTACATATATTAGTAGTTATAAAGCATGTATTAATGCCTTATTCTGCATGATTATATTTTAAATCCCTTACCTCATACCTAAACTTATCAACTACCCTATTAACTGTTAATAAGCAGCAAATTAGGAGTTTGTTCAGGGAAAACTCCTAGTTAGTACTGAAAAGTATTCCCTATTCTAAAGTGTTACCTTTTTCAGTAGTCATGTAGACATTAGCATACAATGGTTGCCCTTTTAAAGCAAATTTAGTTTACAAATAACTGGCATTCATGTCTTCAATATGACTTACATTAATAAATATGAATATGAATAGTCAGTACTACAATTCTGAATTTTGAATTTGAGTCAAGCATGAAAACATGACACTCACTCACTTGACTCGAGAACAGTTACAATAGGATCAGTCCAATTAGCGAATGAATCATTCAGTGATTTGCAAATCCATTCAACAGATTGAATGAAAAGGATAAGTTTGTTTACAAATCAGACATCGCTATTGTGTCTCATAGAGGATGTGAATTTCTTAAGACTCTGGTTTATGGACAAACAAATGTGGAAAGCCCCTGCTTTAAAGTCCTCCTGTGAACAGATTTGAGGCTTTCACACAAAATCTAAGAGAATTTCGGTCTGGACACCTGTGAATCCATTAGCACATGAGATGCAGTTGCTCTGCTAGAGTCTAGTCTCAAAGTAGCTGCTCTCACGCTATCTCTCTTATTTAATGTATGGAAAGTCAAGCACAGTATACCAGCACTTCAATAAATTATTGATGCTCACAGAATACATGTGGTGGTGGTGTTACCAGGTCATTTCAATATAATGAGCTGTTGAACACAGCAAAGGCTTGTTGTCCAAACACTTTCGGTGCTCATTATAGTTCATCACTTTTATCGTTTGTGGGCCAGAGAATGTCTCAGACCTTGGTAGATAACACTCCTCTGCTTAACTCATGGGGAAGATCTGAGGATGGGAATACATGTGATGAAAACACATAACAATCCCCGGTGGGCAATCTTCATATCTAAGCACGTTGCAGTATGCCCTGCATGAAAACAACATAAGTGGGAAAGCATCATTATGCTCTGACAGCTCAAACCTAACAGAGACAAAACTGACAAGTTATCTGAAGCAACTTTCAGTCGGAAGTATTTTATTTCAAAATAAAAATTGCAATACTTGACCTTAAATTTGAAACACTGTTTTCTATCAGTGAGCCAGCCTTCTTGTGTAGCTTCGCACATATGTAAAGCAAATGTGGCTTAGAGAGAGAGAAATATTACGAGGATTTATCTGGATTTATGCATAAATTGTTCCTAATGTTTGCATTTATATGTGTACATTCAGCAAATGCTGGTACTGCATGTGAAGAGCTCACCCAAAAAGGAATACTTTCAGCATTTATTCACCTTCATGTCACTCCAAACCTGTATGACTTTCTTTCTCATGCGAAAATAAAAAATGATATGACATTTTCTACTATACATTGAAAATCACTGGGTTCCAATGAATAATATGGACCAAAAAATGAAAACAAAACAACAACAGCAAAACACTAAACATCTTATTTCTTATTTCGTGTTCCACATAAATAAGAAAGTCATAGGTTTGCAAGTAAATGATGTGAAATATTATTACTTTTGGTGAACTTTCCCTCTAAGGCAAGGATTCTAAAACTATTTTTTTGTCAGCTTTTGACCTAAAACCTCCTGAGATTTATAGATTTATTTCAGTAATTTATTTTCAGGTTCTTGGTTTTGGTTCTTGGTTTTGATTTTGTTCTGTTCTGTCTCCCTTTCATGACTTGCTCAGCTACTGTTTCCATTATCATGTTCTGTTAATTATCTCATTATAGTTCTCCTTGTTATTTAAGCTTGGTGTTTCCCGAGTTCTTTGTTCGGTTTGTGATTTCTCCTTTGTTTTCTGAGTTGGATTATTGAATTAAAGACTGTTTCCTTGAATCCTTTGTCTGTGTGCATTGTTTACTATAACCAAGTATGACATTTAAATAATATTTCAACAACACATTTGCATGTTTACATTGTCAGATGTTGGTTAAGGGTCACACGACATACAGGTCAACATACAATATTAAACTAAATAAAACCCAACCAGTAATGTTTTTTTTTTTGTGTGTGTGTCTTTATTGGACACACTGTAAACATTCATAATGCAGCATGAGATGGATTTAATAACTGGTTAAACCCCCTTTGGCACCAATAACCTCCACCAAAAGTGTGACGTAATTGCAGTGGTCAGGAAGAGTTTTGCACCATTTTTATAAAACTGTTTAATTTCAGCAATATTCTTGAGATGTCTGGTGTGAAACACTCTCTTGAGCTCATGCCAAAGCATCAGGACTGCGACTGGACCTCTCCGAACGATTCTGATTCACTCCTGTTCTTTGGGTTGTTGTCCTGTTGCATCACCCAACAGATGGCCTTGCATTCTCTCTGGAACATCGTCTCTCTGGGTCGGTGTGAAAGCCAGTTGAATTTGTCAGTTTGATGGTGATGTCAAACTGTTCTCAAAGCTCAAATGTGTGACATTACGCTGCTGGGGAACAGTGATTAACCATCACAAATATGTTTCCAGTACATTTCAAGTGGTTTAAGCAGAGTGTGTTTGTTGTTGTGACCAATTTATGTAGAAATTCTGGTGAATCCAGTGAGTATTCCTCCAAATACATCTATATACCCACCATATGTGAAGTCATTCGAAAGGTAAATACAGTACATCTGTTTGTTAAAATCACTGTAAATGTGCTCGTCAGTATGCTCACTTTATATTTGCTGTGAGCAGTATCTACACTGACCTTTTCAAAGTCCATAAAATCATGCAAACAATTTCTCAACACACACATGTGGATGTGAATAATAATTTGCTTCTCACAGACACTCTCCTCTGCTGCTGTCTGGCCTCTACAAATTAAAAGCTCTAGATGGTTTAAGGTCTCCATTAATGAGCAATGATTGCACACTCGGCTGCTCTGAAATATTTCCTAAATTTTCTAATTTCATATTTTTCTTCCGAAAGGTTACCGCTGACATGTTGACAGTTTAACTGATGTGGCTGTCATTCGTTCCTGAATTCATATGACCTTTTACTGCATACACAGCAAAAAACACTGCATTTCTCTTTTGAATCAAATGAAAATGTTGTCTGAGGTAATCTACTCAATGTGTCCTTGCAGAAAACTACCAAAATGGTCCAAAATGTAGCACTAAAACAGGTTTACAGAAATTTAATAAATTCCAGTCTTTTTCCTGAAATACATGCTATTTACCAAAAACATAAGAACCAAAAAACTTAAACTAGACAAGCTAAAGTCAATGTACTAATGTAGATCATATCATTTATTTGCACTGTAAAAAATTACTGATGCAAAAAGTTGTACAAATGAGGAAATAAATGTTGGCTCAACATAATGGTTGTGTCAAAAAAGAAAAATATGTTTGGTCAATGATTGCATGATTTCCATGACTGTACTACAAAATGTTCATCAAGAGAAAATAAATAATTGTGTTGACAGAACTTTTAACGTTGCACAAAAAATATTATGTTGGCCGAGCAAGAGGGAACAGCGTCAATCATCTGAGCATGCGCAAAGGAGTTCTACCAGGCGCCTCCTGGAATTTCCCCCACCACGAGTCACGACATTGCAGTGGTGAGTGCTTTGTGCTGCGAGGTAATGAGCAAATTTAGGTTAAGAATATATCTACTGTCTATCAACAAAGTTTGAAATAGCTTTATTGTGAGTACCTAGTGATTAGCAGTGCTGGAAAATCAAATGTTTAACTCATAAAGCTTAGCATTCCTTTCCAACTGGCATGTGATTTTAACGTTGACCCTAACGGTTATGTTCCAGTTTAATATTTTTAATGGTCAATATTTTCAAATTCCATTTGCATTTTGGCTTATGATATGTATGATAATTGACTGTAACAAACAGCTAGGCTTGACAACTTGCACTTTTGCTATTACAGAGTGACTGATAATTTAGGCTAACATTAGTTCTAACAGTTAGTTGGCATTCAAAACACGTGTGCCTTCGTGTTAGCAGCTAGTACTTTGCACAAAGCCTCCTTTTGCAAGAGTAAAATAACATTTCAGTCCGATAAAAATAAATAAATAAATAAAAAGTTGTGCTAACACGAAAACGAATAGCTGCTAATGTTACCAGAATTGTAAGCTGTTTAACGTGATCAGTTTGCCAACGGTTAACGTTAAGCATTACATGTTTCCGTTTAATATTTTTAATGGTCAATATTTTCAAATTCCATTTGCATTTTGTACTGACATTCTTCTAAATATCTTACTTTCTGTTCAGCAGAAGAAAGAAATTCATACAGGTTTGAAACAACATGAGGGTGAGTATATGATGAAAGAACTTTCATTTTTCGGTGGAGTATCTCTTTAAGGGATCTGCAGACTTGCTGCACTTGTTAGCTGATTATCCCTCGCAGATTGTAATCTTAATGTATTTCAGGTAACTATTTCATGAAGTTGGTTGTAATGAAGCCCAATGGTGAAAAGAGTAGTTGATCCTAAACTGTTGGTAGAGTAGATGTGTAACCTCTTTGTTAATTTAGTGACTTAATAATGTCTTATTGATGACCTGTCTTTTTGGCAGACCACAGATCTAACTACTTATAGAAGGTCTGCTGTTCTTCATGGTCTTCCCCTGTACTTGAGAGAGCCAGCTTAAATTTCAAAGACTATTTAGGTAATTAATTTGAATATCTTTATTATGGAATTACTGTTTGTGATGCAGTAGTGATTGCATAAGACATTATGCTTTCAGTCTGAAACTAAAAGTCATTTATTGTGTTTCACAGGATACTGAGGCACTGGGGCCACACACAAAGGCCATGAAAATGGGGATCCTGGAAGTGACTGACAGTTCTACAAACTCAGGACCATATCCCACAGTGGTCAATGTGGCTGTAGTACTGGAGGAGGAAGTTGTCATGTTTTACTGAATTTCATTTTGTAAAGCAGATATTTGTTTTTCCAGTACAGCTATTGACTAAGAGTGATATGTCATGCTTTCTTGAACTCTCAGATCTTGTTTTGGCACTGGTTGAATACTTGTGTAATATTTTACTTGAGCCTAACAGGCAAGTTCATATGTATTTAAATAAATACATAAAATGTTCTTTATCAAAGCATAGTGTGTAATTTATTTGAAATAATGAAAAATAGACTATTTTGACCAACATTAATGAAAAATAGACTTATTGGCCAACATTAAATATTTAATACAACATTTTATTTCAATTTGAGTCTGCTTGTTGACCCAACAAGCTATGTTTAGTCAACAGAAAATATTTAATTGACACAACATTCTATTTCAAGTTCAGTCTACATGCAGGGGTAGTCAGCACAACACAAAAAAGTTGGTTTCCGCAACTTAAATTGGGCCAACTAAAAATTTTAGGTGCAACGGGTCACTAGAAATTTTTATGTTGGAGAGGCATATATTTTTTTACAGTGTGGTATCATATAAGTGGTTCTTGTTTTCTTCAGAATCGAACTTCTACACACTGGATATCAAGTTAAAGAAAATAAATAAATTTGTGTTTTGAAGGAATTGGTCAAATTAATTATTTAATAATAATAACAGCCACTTGTCGCCATCTACTGGCTGAACTACAGTATGTAACCTGTCCAATCAAATCCGATAACCTGAACTAACTGTAGAATAACATTGATGCAGACTTCAAGTACAATCGGAAACTGCCTACTTCCCAATTCTGAAGCTATAATTACGAATTAGTCTCGTTCAAGAGCTTTGTTGTTGGAAAGAACAGAAATCATGGTGGATGGTGGATGGAATTCATGAATTCATTCTTGCCTCTTTCTTGAGCAAATCTTATTAAAGACCAGAGGTATAGAAAATATTTAGTCAATATCCAACAGGTTTTGAATAAAATGTAGCATCCAAATTCACTGCGCTATCAAGATATTTAGCTGGCTGACAATATTTTGGTCAAATATGTGCTATTTTCACTGTGTTCAATACATAAAATATGCATCAAATAGTTAAACAGTGCAGAAGATGTGGTAAAAAAACTTGAGAGTACTACAGCTATGTTTCTCTCCTTCACCATGTTTCAAGTTTATGGCCTGCCCAGCTCAGAAACTTGGGTATCAAAATTATCTGTTTTCTAGTATTAAATATGATTGTAAATATGAGGCTGCTCATGTCCAATTTCCTAGGAAACTCCTATTGACGATAATTCTGCATTTAAAGTATAGCCTTTGGCTATACATTGTTTTGCTTCAGGAACCAGATTTGTTATTGAATATCAAGTGTACAGTAGGATAAAAATACTAAAATTGGTTATGATACAAAAGTAAAAAAAAGTACCTGTATAAATACCTGTTGTTGTTGTATTTTTAATATATTGCATATGAAATAATTACAATAAAATGAATCCCTGTTTTTTCTGAAAGCAAAAGGATATTAAAATATTTTCTATTCCTGTCTTGCCAAACAATGGTCATTAATGCATTCAGTCATTAGTGCAAGCAGCACAATGAAGCATTCAGTGGGTGTTCAATTTGTAATCTGCTTGCAAATAAATAGTAATCACCCATCCTGAATATTACTATAAAACAGAAAGCACTAAAATCAAGTTCAATCAATCTTTAATAACTTTCAAAAGCTCTTGGCACCCTCATCTAAAGAGAAGCTCTTTTTGCTCTGATGCGGTCGGCCCGCAGGCCAGCAGGGCAGATGACAGCGAGAGTGATGTGTGCCATCTGCATTGTCCTGCTAACATCTGCATCTCCTTCTTCTGTTTACGAGTGTCTCACAGATGGACATCCATTATGTACGCAGATGAAAGGAAGGGGACAGTGAGGCATGCACAATGGCAGACGGTGCATCTGCATGCGGCAGCGCAGAGGGAACAGTGAATGTCAAAACAATTTTAAGATCCCATCAACAGAACAATGAAGACGATACAGTTGGTCAATATCACTCAGGCAGAACATTCAGCTGTATTACCTATTTAATATTTGGTGTCATAATATAAACGAGGCATAATTACACAACCGAATTTCAGCTGAGTACACCAGCATTTGCTTTTGATTTCAATATCTGTTCCGCAAAATAAAGAAAGTCATATAGGTTTGGAAAGACATAAGAGTGAGCAAATCATGACAGACTTTTCACTTTTGGCTAAACTATCACTTTAACTGAAGAAATGAAAGTTTGGTTTGACACGCCATATTTATTATCTGTTAGATCTATCACTTACTGACAATTGATGTTAAAATGGCAACATATTGTCATTATGCGCTTTACAAACCCACAAAAGATGCACAGAGGTACAGTCAGTTGACATATAAATGCCTCTCTGCACAGACCAAAAATGGTGTAGAGTTGCACATTTATTGACTTTGATCAGGGGTCTCACTGAGATACGTCAGGCAGACATCAAACAGATTCCTGACCTCATGCTGTGGCAGAGTGGAGATGCAAGCAGCATGACTAAACCCCTGAGCAACTTCACAGGGATATGAGCCAGTCAGACTTAACCATCCCACCTTCAACAAGAGTGATGCTGTTTATCAAAAGCTCAAGCACAATCAATGCACAGTGCTGGGTAGTAAATGATTTCATGTAATCTGGATTAATCGGATTACAAAAAAATAAGAACTTGTAATTATTATATTACATTTTAAAATACTCTTGAACAGATTATATAGTTACTTTATTGATTACATAAATACATATTATTCACTCTCCCTTACTCTTCTTTTTCATCTTTTAAATTTCTAATTTTAAATTTCTACCTTTCTAAATTTAGCCTGCTGCTTTTATACATTCAGAAAGTGTTCCAGTTTTGTCGATGTTCACACAAAGACAAGTATAGTCAGGGTGATTATAATTACACTGAAAACTGAGAGGCCACATTGCATTTGTACACAGGATTTACAAAATGTTATCGTAGTGAAGTGTATGAAGACAACACAAGTAATTTCATTTTAGAAAGAATTTAACACAATGTCTGCATCGGATGCCACCATCACTGCATAATGCAAAAGCTTGTTTGTCTTTGATCTCTGCTCAGCCCCACACACAATATCCCACTATATATAACACATTATTCTTTAAACATAGAAAATTCATATTTAATGGATTAATGCATATAATGCACAAAATGTATTAATTTGGTAATCTTATAACATAATTGCATTTATAAATGAATACTAAACACAATTCCAAAACGGTGACCAAACCTTGAATAGACCTTATTAATTTTTCAGAAACAACAACCAGTGGGGTCTGTGTACTTTTGCGTCCATTCGTACACAGACCCAGTGGTCTAGCAGAAGGCTTTTCAATTTGATATTTTTGCATTAGAAGTAGTTTTGTTTATTTGGGTGTAGCATGATGTATGGAGAAATCATATAACCAGTATGTACGCTTATGTTATTGTGATTCTTTTGCTCAGCTGTACATGCGATTTTAAAATCAAATTTTGGCAGCGATGTGCAACAAGTTAAATCAAGCAAAACGCGTAACTCATTCAGTTAGCTTTTGACAACGATCTCATACACAAGTGTCTTCAAGAAGGGAAAGATAAAGTCTAAAAGAGATTTCACTAAGACCACCAGATTTCATTTAATAGGCTTAGGTTACATAATACACATTTTTATTTCTGTGTGGCATGTATTGTTTTTATTATTAGCTTTGTTGGTGGAATTGAAAGGCACTGAGACTGGTTGGTCTTTTCATGAAATGCATCTCTTGAATTATAAAAGCTATTTTTGTGGTTTTCTTACAAGAGGGGAAACACTATTTGAGTACAATTTCTGTTTTTTCCAGTTGCAAATATGACTGTAAATATGAGGAACCAGATTTGAGTCTATTATATTTTAGAACAGTATTTTTAAATGGATTTTAAGACAAATATTTCCTCACAAAAAATGAGAGGAAAAAAATGGATTTTACTGTCAAAATTCATGTCTACACTGATGATGATGAAATATTTAAAGGACAATGTTATTTTTGCACATTTTATTTTACTGACAGCATTAGTTTTAATAGTAAGAAAAAAACAAATCTGCATATTTTTTGAATAGATAGATAGTTAGTTGCTGACAAAGTGCTTGAAATTAAACTTAAAGGGATACTCCACCCCAAAATGAAAATTTTGTCATTAATCACTTACCTCCATGTCATTCCAAACCCATAAAAGCTAAGTTCGTCTTCAGAACACAATTTAAGATATTTTGGATGAAAATCTGGAGGCCTGTGACTTTCCCATAGACTGCCAAATAAATAAAAGTGTCAAGGTCCATGAAAGGTATGAAAGTCGTTGTCAGAATACTCCATCTGCCATCAGATGTGCAATCTGGGTTATATAAAGCGATGGGAACACTTTTTGTAAGCGAAGAAAACAAAAATAACAACTTTATTCAATAATTCCTTTGTCAACGGTCTTCTCTGTGTCTCTCCATATCACTGTATGCTGTGTATGCTCTTCTGTATCATCCACGCCACAAGAATGCGCTGTTTCTACATGTATTTAGCTTTGATTTGAAATAAAACAGCATAGGGTGATATGGACAGACACAGAGGAGACCGTTGACAAAGAAATTATTTAATAAAGTTGTTATTTTTGTTTTCTTCGCTTACAAAAAGTGTTCCCATCGCTTTATATAACCCAGAATGAACATCTGATGGCAGATGGAGTATTCCCACCATGACTTCAACAAAAATACCTTACCTTAACACTGTTATTTATTTGGCAGTCTATGGGAGAGTCTCAAGCCTCCAGGTTTTCATCCAAAATATCTTAAATTGTGTTCTGAAGACCAACAGAGCTTTTTCGGGTTTGGAACGACATGGGGTTAAGTGATTAATGACAAAATTTTCATTTTGGGGTGGAGTATCCCTTTAAAACCCTTTTCTCCATCTCCATTATTGTTAGGCGAATGGTAATGAAAGAAATTAAATGGTGATTTTGAATGGGATGTAATAAGATGTGACAGGTTAATAGGTGGTAATGAGATTTTAATTCTTTTTATAAATAGTCAAGAGTGCATTGGTGAAGAAAGAATTTCCTAATTGTGTTCACAAATGATTCGATTTAATATAGTAACCAATCTTATCTATGACATAATGCAAGCATATGGCCAGTGTGGGCACGATCGATCTAATGCTATTCTACTTCCTATTCCTCACAGAAGATGAAATCTCAGAGTTCATATTAAAAACACAACACATGAGCTGCTACAGTATATTCTGCTAAGTAGCCTTTTACCAAAGAAACAAAAAGGAATGAAAGCTGTTTATTTAATGCGGAGAGCACATCAAGCGTGAAATACTCAGGGCATGTGAAGATAATAGGCTTGCTCTGTTAGTTCTGTGAGGCCTTTTTTACTCATGATTGAGATGTTTGTGTGCATTCAATCTAAAGCTAAAGTGCAGGCCATTTGGGTTTCACAGGGAGTGGGTCATTCACAATCTATCGAAATATTAATATCACTTTTGAGGTCTGTTAAATTACACCCTCTACTGGGTGACCATAACGTAATATTTCACCACTGTTCCGGCTAATCGATGTTCCTTCCAACAATAATTTGATACAAGTTGGCTCAAGGGCCACAGTAAAAACATATTACACTGATTAGGTTCAACCAGAGGCGTCATTTAGATTCATTATTTATACTAATTGAAAACCTTCAGAGCAGAGACACTGATGGTGCAGTGAAACGGAAGCAGAGTATTTGGTGTCTGAAGTCTGAGTTCAAAGTGCTGGAGGAGGCCTGGTTTCTGTTGTTGAGATTAAGAGTTTCTACTAAGGGGTCAAGGTTTGGCTGGTAGACTCTATAACTACACCATCTGTTAATATATTACAGCATTGTTATAGGGTGTTATATGGTAACTGTTTAATAGGATTCTGAGGTCGATTCATAGTGGAAATGACATTTTTAAGATGACTGATTTCATTTTAATTTTACTATTTGTTTAGATTATAATAGTTTTAATCAGATTTGTTTTTAACACTGAAAATCTGGGTCAAAGGTCAGACTAAAAAAGCAAAAAAGTTATTGAAAATGTATAAAATGTACATGCTACAGTTACGGTAAAAAGTTTCTAAAACTGTTGCGCTGTGACCTACATAGAAATCTGCATGTTTGAATAAAAAATAACCCCGGAAACACAGAGCAAAGCTTTTTTAAGGTTTTAATTTACATGGGTTCCAAACCATTGCCATTGAGATGAACGTGAATGCTAACGTGTAGCTTTCTCTAGGTATTACTGACCTCCTTGGATTCTGCGCTGTCAGGTGTTCCACATGATAGCTCTATCCCCACCTCACCCCACCACTGCCCTTTCCACACACAATCTTCTCCTTTTCATCTTTCTCTGAAACACAATCCCACTGCGGTGTCTGCCTCAGCTCAGGCCAATGTCACCCCAAACCTGCACACTCAGTGCTCCAGCCCACACAGCTCAGCACAATGACGCTGCACTTTCTATTCTGGGCTGTTACCATGAGCTCCTCGTCTGTCTTCCACACTGAGGGCATGGGACACACACAGTCACACAAACACACAATTCATTTCCTGAATGTAAATAGAAGCGACAACTTTGCCTGAAGCTTGTACAAATGTACGAACCATTATATCCTGAGCACAAGATGAACTCAGCCAGTTCCACCTGTGATGTCCTTGAGGATACAGTTACTATTATCACACATTAACTATTAAAAAACAAACACAATTCATTTTTAGTCAAGTGTTTGTTTGCTCACATAACATAACCTTGAGTGTCCCTGCCTGTGGCTACATTTCTGTGTTGTGTGCTGGACATCTGAAATGAAGGGACATAGTATTTTATTTGCATTTTTTAAAAGTCTGGTGTACAACAAAGTTCCATTTGATGTTTAAATTCTTATTTGTGTTTTATGCAATTTTTTTCAGTTAACATTTTTACATTTTATATTGTTACGTTAGTAAGTGGGAACAAGCGATTATTATGTAATTGAACCATTAATTCTGTATTGAGGCATTCCTTCATTAAAGGGATGGTTCACCCAAAAATGATAATTCTGTCATAAATTACTCACCCTCATGTCGTTCCAAACCCGTAAGACCTTCGTTCATCTTCGGAACAAAAATTAAGGTATTTTTGATAAAATATGAGCTCCAAGCTCTCTGACCTTCCCACAGACAGCAATGATACTACCAAGATCAAGGTTCATGACATCAGTAGCATGGACATCAGTAAAATAGTCCATTTGACATCAAGGGTTCAACCGTGTGTTGTTTACATGAAGTGGAAATAAGCGCATATGTCAAAATACTCTTTCCATAATGGCGGTGCTCCACTGATTACGGAATGAGGAGAAGAAGAATTGTTAAATAAAGTTGTTATTTTTGTTTTCTTTGCACACAAAAAGTATTCTCTTATAGCTTCATAAAATTACAGTTGAACCCCTGATTATTTTGGACTAATTGGACTATTTTACTGATGTCCTTGCTCAGTTTCTGGACCTTGATCGTGGTAGTAACCTTGCTGTCTATGCAGGGTCTTAGGATTTTATTGGATTTTATCAAAAATATCTTAATTTGTATTTCGAAGATGAATGGAGGTCTTATGGGTTTGGAACGATATAAGGGTGAGTAATTAATGACAGGTGACCATTTAAGTGAGTTACTGAATCATTCACTCAACCGATTTGTTTAAACAATGAGATGTGAGATGGGTGAGTTTGCTGTGGCTTTGCTGTTTTCGGTGGTGAAGCAAAATAAAGTAACTGCCAGTATTGACCTAAAATATAAGCTACTCAATATGAACTTTTTGTTTATTGAATTGGTCCCACTTTATATTAAGTGTCATTAACTACGATGTACTTACTTTTAAATTAATAATTTGATACAAACAATGCACTTATTGTGTACATACATGTTTGTTAATTGTACTTAAAAAATACCTGCATGCAATTACATTTATAATTACACTGTTGACCCATCCCTTACACCTTAAACCTACCCATACCACCAAAGCTGTCCCTAACCTTATAATACCTATAATAATATAATAGCAGCAAAAGTGTTTTGCAATATTATATGAACTCAATAAGTACATTGTAATATTTTTATGTAAGTACATAGTAGTTAAGGTCAGATTGTCTACATGATGGTGCAGCAAATTTAACTGAACTAGATGGACAACTTTTTACTACTTTTTTACATTCACTGTCTTTTGCCTATTGTATAACAGCCTCAGTTTCTCAAACTATGCTCTCAAACTATTTAAATATAGAAAATGAATGAAAAAAGAAACTGCCATCAAAAGTTTTATATTTCTCCATTGTAATCAGCCAATCACAGTGACCTGGATGCACTACCAGCTTTCTGGGTATATTTCACCAGCTCTTCAGGCAAAAGATACACTGCTGTCTGGATACGCTGGTATAATTATTGGACAGCTGTTGGATAAGTGCTTTACACAATTTTTTATGTCATATTTTGTAATACTGATTTGTTTTATTTTTGTACTATTAGTTATTTTCTCATCCTAAAGCTTTTAAATGTCTTTTTAAATTTTACAAATTGCTGTAGTCCTGTTAGGAGCTTAGGGACTCTAGACGAGACAATTCCTTCAAAGCCAAACTAAGCATAAATGATTGCTGCTTGTATGTATCATATCCCAAAAGAGGAAGCTTGAGTCAGAGATGTGATCTGTGGAATTAAGGGACCATTGAGTCACCCATAGCTGGGGAATTACGTCTTATTGCCAATCTCTGGAACTATTCAGAGTGCCGTTATTAAGTTGAGACAGTATTCAAATTAGAGAATGTGTGTCTATGTGTGTGACAGAGCAAGCAAAATAAGAAATTTTGTAGACGTTGTATAATTTTAATTCTCATGCAAATAACTTCCTGCTATTCAACTCTATCAGCACAGATTTCAAATATATTCTAGCACAGCAGGTGCAATTATCTGAGATGAATGGTGAATTAAAAAAAGTTCCAGCTAGAATTCATTAAGTTAATGTCAATCATTTAGCTGACACAACTGAGCTGTTGACTTGTGACACATTTTGTCACCACATGACAATGTGGAATAAATGTCACTGATGTGTGCTGCTAATTGCATTGTTCTGTATTATTATTAAGTTTTTTGTGATCATAACGGGCAATCACATCATTCTAATATTATCACTGAATTTCTCTCTCAGTGGGAGGTTGTTTATCAAGCATGATCATTACTATGACTTTGCAAATATGCAGGACTAATCTATCATGTTTTTCTATTTTCAGTTGTTTGAGAATTATTTTTTACTATTTCTTATTTTTCGTCATCTGCAGCTCCAGCTGATAGGTAGGCAGATGGAATGTTCTGTTTTGCATTAAAATAAACCACCAAAACAAGTATATTAGCAACACCATCATGGTTTTCTTTAACAATCTTTAGAAGAATGATATTCTTTTGTATGTCTATAGGATCTGTCTTACAGTACAGTTGATATAAACCATGTATTATATGGCAGTTTATTGTAAAGCTGTTTCTTAAGTCTCAATTATCAAAGCAAATTCCTCAAGTCTTCATTTTGGATCTTGTTAGGATATTCAGTGCTATGTGGGTCAAAAATTTAGCAATTTCCTGTTTCACAGTTTTCTTGTGACTTTGCGATATGCTAATTTATGGGCTTCAGTTGCCACTCAAGACGTCAAGGCCTGTTGTGTAATATTCCATCTGGTAGTAATTAGCATTACATTAGAGACTGTGCAACAGTTCAGCTGAGCTTGCAGAATTAAATGGTGAAAAAACGGATCAGTGGACCCTTCCATTGTTTCATTAAGCAAAGTTTCTAATGCACTTTTGATTAATGTCAATAAGCAAAAAATCCTCTAAATGACCAATTTATCGCTAATGTGTTTATTACCATAATGCATCCACTAAACAAAGAATTGAAAATCAATCACTCATGAGAATAAATCACACAAAGATATTCTTTTAATTTACTCAACTGATTATCTAAAAAAAAATTCTTACAGTGCAGGTTTGCAAAAATGTCTAAATTTATTTGCACATTAATTTAGATTAATTCAAACAGTTCAAGCACACATACATTTGCAGCAATTTCTCACACTGAAATAGTAAATTTTTTTAATTTATAAAAACACAAAAGGAGTGCTGCATGAGATTTTTACCCACAATACACTGTAGGAAGGAAAACTTGCAAACGTTCTGTTTGTCAGTGATGAAGCAGCTTGACTCTGTACAGCAAAGCCTATTTATATAAATATATCCATAACAGTACCCCCCCCAAAAAAACAGCATCAAAATCCACGGCACTAAAAAAAGGCTAGAAACGTCCCAATCAGTCATTTAAAATCAACATGTTCACAATTTAAATTATAAACCAAATACATCTGAACATTTACTTTTTTGCCCCAGAATATTTTCTTACTCATGCATGATAATGAGGTTATCCTTGTAGCCTAGTCAGTATCTATGGTACAAAGTAACACTGTATGTGTGACCTGTTTGTGTGATGTCTCCAAAAAATCACCATTTTCATCATTATTCTCTTTATCTTTTAGCAGTCATCCTGTTACTTCCCAGTCCTTGCTCTACCCCGTAACTCTGCTGATATAACGCCTTGTAAATGTGTCATTCCAGCACACTGCTGTTATCAGACGTTGGTGCCCAGGAGCTCGAGACAAGAGATGCATGTATAAATCTGAGCAAGGATTTATGTCTGTGGTCATGTTGTTAATGAGCATTTTGGCTGAACCATCTGGCTCAGGGGAATTCGGGGTCTGTTTTTAGTGTAGCTGAAGGCCAGTGTAGGGAATGAGTACATCTGCAGGCCTGCATGATAAATATGACCATCTTTTCTCTTTTACCAACATTGTTTCCCTCAAGACATACAGTATTTCACCTTTTCCGGGCCTAATCTATCACCTTAGACACAACAACAGAAGTCTTTCCATTCAAGCTATTTCTAATGGTGAAGCTACATTTATCCACCATCACCTCCCAGCTTAGCCTGGCTGAGAGCCGATAAACCTCTAATGGCCGCTGGGGTGAATGCAATCACATGAGAGCACCTGCCGCCTCCTGAACATTACCAATCATCTGCTCTTTGTTTACTGGGGCGGATTAGGCTTGAGAACAGTTGGGTACGTGATGCCCAATTAGGTGTTCACTGCTTCAAACTGGGAGAGACACGTTTCATAATTATTTAGGTTTCAGCAAGGTGGCATAGCAATGCTGGGTAATGAGGCCTATCCATAGAAGAACAATGGGAGTAAATGAAAACAATGTCAACAAGAGGAAATTACACAATTGGAAGTGAACCCTGTATTAGGAGGCAGATTTTCAAGTTCTTTCAATATTATACACTTACATTTTAATGAATACCATAGACGCTTTTATCCAGAACTGGTTGCATTATTTTCAACCTATACATTTTTATCAGATCCTGCATTTCAACCCAGGATAATTTGGAAAACGTGCCTGTGGCCACATCTCTGCATGTTTTGTGACACTTTCAAACTGAACAATACAGTGTGACAAAGCAAATTTATAAAATGCATTTTATACAAAACACTTTTATGTTTTTGTAAACAAACTCAAACAAACAATCAAGCATCTAACAAACAAAAGCAAATTCATTAATAAAAAGTATGTCAATTAATTTTTAGACAACAAAGCCAATCCAATCCATTAATCATACATATTCGATTCGATTCAATTCAAGAACGATTTTTGCAAATTAAGAATGATTCAATTCGATTTGATTCACAATTAAACTTGATTCGATTAAGGATTCAATAATGCATTCCTTAAGTGCATTCACAGAATTATTTAAATGTTTCCCCTAAATTCTTTAAATGCTTAGTTAGGAGGCAAATTACACAGCAGCCTTTATGGTTAGAGAACTACGGGTTAGAGAACCCACTTTTGTCCATTGTTAGATGGTAGTTTAATTAGGCGATTTAAAAAAAAAGAGCTTTAAAAGTATTATGCCAAGATTTAAAAAAAAGAGCTTTAAATGTATTATGCATAGGCTAACATTTTGTCACACCTGGGGTGTAGCCATCATTTCAGAAGTGACAGAAATGTCAATGTATTGTATATATATATATATATATATATTATATATATATATATATATATATTATATATATATATATATATATATATATATTATTTATATACTACAAAATATTATTTCAATTTTCTGCACAGAATTATGCAGAAAATATACTTTATAGTTTCTGTACTGTAATAAATGATATGTTAATTAGCAGTTATTTTATTTATTATATATATATTCACTGCTCTGGGTGTGTGTTCACGGTGTGTGTGTGCACTTTGGATGGGTTAAATGCAGAGCACGAATTCTGAGTATGGGTCACGTCACGTCACTTTATATTTATTTTATATTTATATTGTGTTTATTGTCTTAACGTTTGATCAGTTCATTCTGTTCATTCTGCTTAACATATAAACCCCACCCTCTAATAACAATTCTGAAATAAAACCTGCCCTATGTCTGTTTGCTATAGCAACGAATGCTACTTTCATGCATCTGATTATCAGATAAACCTTGCACTCTTATTTCAAGGATGTTGTTAATGCTGTGGTTATTGTGACAGTTTCCTTCGTATATTCGGTTCATCGACATTGTTTTTTAAACACATTTATCATTCAATGGAACTGTGCGTATGCTTAAGACACCTAAATTTTTGCTCCGTCCATGCAATAAATGCGCAGCCTTCGAGTTCGACTGCTCAGGTAATGTCGTCGGCATGACCGAGAGCCATTGAAAAACTACAGAAAAGTAAAACTACTTCACTTTAGCATTACTGGCCACAAGTACTAAGGAGAGATCACACATCAGCTGCTCAAAAAATGTGTCAGTGAGACGAATGGAGTGCGAGTGCAATCCTGTGACAGTCACAGGCGGTAAATAGTGGAGCGTGTGAAGGAGAGATGCGAGGGAACGGACACTGTTCAAAGTCTCCATTAATTCGTGTTTGTAGTAATTTAATGTGTATATATTTTGAAAGCATTGAATCGCTGTAGAAATTGCGATTCATTCTATTCTTAGCATTTTATATCAACTACTGTGCGTAATCACGATTCAAAAATCATATTTCAAGATTGATGCATATGCATCGTCAGGGTTTGTAATCGATGCATCGATAAAATGAGTCAATCGTTACACCCCTAGTTAATAGTGTCATGAATCCTGTCCGTGACCTTCTGTCCGATTGCCACCAGAGGTCGCCCTTCCATTATATTGACTGCCACACTACATGACTGATTTGTGTCACTCCGGACTACATTCTCCATGTTCTATTGCACTAATTGGACTCACCTGCATCCAATCACACACACACACACACACACACACACACACACACACACACACACACACACACACACACACTATAACACCCACTCAGACCCTTCTCAGATCGGCGAGTATTGTTTAGCGATTATCGCTCTCCTAGTGATAGCTACTTTACGGAGTCAATTCCCTGTCTTAGTTTCTAGTTCCTAGCCCTAGTCTAGCCGCGTCTTAGTTTTGCCTGATAGCCTGTTTCCTGATCACCTGCCTGTATTCTTGCCGTTTGGACTCTGTTTGCTCCTCGTCTGGACTATAGTCTGTCTGTTGTATTACCCGTTTGCCTCAACCTTTGGATTACATTCACCGTCGATTGACCCACGCCTGTTTACAGGACTACTCTTTGTCTTGTCTTCAACATACCTGTTTGCCATTGTCTGATCCATGCATGTTTTTGACCACGTCTTTTAAAGGTGGGGTAAGAGATTTTTAAAAAACGCTTTAGAAAACTGATTCGGGCCGAGTAACAAAACAAACTTGTAGCCAATTAGCAGTAAGGGGCGACTCTACTCATTGGTATGGAGGAGAGAGCGTTCAGTGAACAGGACGGACATCAGCTGAGCGACAGAAATATAGAGATGGCGAATAAAAAACAAAAGAGGAAAATGTCTGCGGAACAAATAAAGGCATAAGGCAAGCAGTAGGACCCGTGTAAATATTGGACCAGCTTTCCAGCACTTTCCAGCAAAAGGCCTGCGATTGGACACCAAGGTTGCTTTGTTTCTTCTCGATAGGTGAGTAACACCGTGTCTGCGCTGCAACAGCTAAAGTCTATTTAGTACATTGGATGCAACAAAGCGACCATTGAAAATCATTTGAAATTTGTGTCAATACGTCATAAATAGAACAGAGCAGCAGTTTTCTGTTGGGGATTTGTCGTGTCGTTCAGGACCACATCCAGTGTAGACCATATATATGTATATACAGTATATCTATGGTGTAGACAGCATCACCGATTATAATGAGTTCTATATAATAATAATAATCGCTGTGCCACTTGCATCCGGTGTAGACATGGTGTAACATTGGTTTTGCTTTGCTTCACAGAACTAATCGTTGCCTGGGTTGCGTACGTATGTGTGGGGCGGAGCTATCGAAATAGTGGCGAGACCCTTTTGGGGTAGGGGCGTGTTTGTTTTGGGGATTTCAAATGTCAACATTGGCTACCAAATATCGCTTAACCCACCTTTAATAAAAGCTTTGCATATGGATCTGCACGTCTCTCTCAGTCACTCCGTAACAATTAGGAGAATGAATTTGAATAAATGTGTACCTTGAATAGGCTATAATGTGTCACTTTGAATAAAAGTGTCTGCCAAATGCATAAATGAAAATATCTTTTTATTTTTGCCGTGTCATGATTTGCTTTGTATTTTTATTCAAACTGGGCTAGTAATGGCATTGTGACAGCTTACCTCAAATTGTGAACTTACCCCACATAACTTTTTATATTATATACCCTTTAAAAGTAACAATGCTTCCTTTAAATAATAGTAATAATAATAAATAAAATACAAAATAAATACTGATTAATGATTTAATACATTAAATCGTATTTTAGAAGTCCTGTAATGCAGAATGCAGCATCCAAAGTGTTGATGCCATAAATAATATCAGGTTTCACTTCATGCATTTTGATTAAAAATTGGCTGAACATGGAGCATTTTTTTTTTTTAAATCACCATAATCCAAACACAGACATACAAAAAGACAGAAAGGATTTTTGGACCCAGGAATGAAAACATGCTTTAGGACAAAAAAGGGGAAAACTGCACAGGCAGCACTCTGTCAACAGTGGCTCCATTTAAATTGTAAAGAGATGGCAAGCAGCTTGTTAACACTTATGGACATGATGTTATGTTCCCTTTCACATGAGGCAGGGTTGTGGTGACATCTCATTATCCTAACCTGAAATTAGGCATGTACTGTAGTAGTATATATATTGTTGTCAAAAAGGTGAGATAAAGCCTTCCTTTCTTCTTTCTTTTCTTTATGTGTTGGCCAACTGTCTCTTTGCCATCTCTAAAATGTCATGCAGAACACAAGGAAAGATATTCAGTATCACCTGCTGCAGATACACATGACAGAATTGATCAATACGAGCCGAAACAGGGCTGGTGTTAGAACTCAGCACGCTGCCTTTGACAAATGAGCCGAGCTCTGGCAAGCACATGCTGAGCTCAAATACTCAATCTTCCTACTTTTCGATGCCGATTACAGACGAAAGTGACATTCTTTGAAATGAAGAGAGACAAAAGATGAATGGAATTCTCTTTTTAGGGCCTGGTCTTTTTTGTCACCGAAAAGAGATTAAATAAACAAGAAGCCAGATTATTTCTTTACAAATCCACGGCTGGACCGAGCTGGTTCTCCTCCGCCGGGTGACGCTCTTTTATCTGTATGATGCAGACGTGTTTAATGTATTCAGATGCTATAGGCAATACATGTAATGGATTATTTTGGAAAAAGGAAAATGACAAGCACCTCTTCTGGCATTGTTTAAATATGTTTCTGCCCTAGATGCAGCATCGCCACCTGTTTATCTGAAGGTGGGGCTTGAAGGTTCATCATTGTGAGTGCAATGATATGGAAGCCTAATTTCCCCATCCGCAGCAATCTGCCATGCCACTTTGTAGCGTTGACATGACAATCCGTCACACAGAGCGGAACATTATCATCCCTGTCATTCAGCACGACTGACAGCCTGTCCCTAAGCTGCCTGATTGATATGATGCAAAATAACTTAACAAGACCGACAACTGCGCACACCTTGCATTGTACTGTAGCTTTAGTTGTAAACACTGAAATCTGAAAAGATACTAATGTAGAGGAATTAGATCTATTGACTGAAAAATCTCAAGAGATGGTTGGTTTTTGCCGTTTGTCTTTTCTTTATCCATCATTAGCACTAAACGACTGTTATCCAAGTGCTTTTAAACATCAAGTGTTGTCCCCTTGAGAGTCAGCTGTGAGATTGAGTTTCATTATTGATCATACAATAAGCGCATGACTGTGAGCGCTGGTCAGAATTCATTCATTGACCTCTCTGGTCAAGAGGGAATACAGCATGAGTGCTAATTATTGGAGTTAATTACTATTATTATTACTTTTTGTTTGGAGAGGCATTGTGGGAGTGAACATTGTAGTGCCCGTTAAGGGGTTTGATGGCAGATAGCATCATTTAACTATTATTTTCGTGTCATGACATTTGCAGTTGACAATATGTGACCTTGGACCACTAAACCAAAGTAGCACGGGTATATTTGTAGCAATAGACAAAAATACATTGTATGGGTCAAAAGGATCGATTTTTCTTTTAAGCCAAAAATCATTAGGATATTAAGGAAAAATCATGTTCCATGAAAATATTTTGTAAATTTCCTACTGTAAATATATCAAAACTTAATTTTTGATTAGTAAAATGCATTGCTAAGAACTTAATTTGGACAACTTTAATAACTTGTGTAATAATCTATACTTAAACTTGCCATTGCGTGCTGATAATATTGTGGCTTTTATGATGAAGATTTACATTTGACATTTTTAGGGTCTGCTAAATGAATAAAAGTGATGGAATGCACATGTTGTGAGGGAACGCTACAGGGTTTTGGGAGTATATACAGTATACAGGTTTATATAAACAGTAGTCAGCATTTGAAGTGGATCAAAAAAGTTAATCAAATTTGCCCTAAGAAAAAAAGGCTTTTTGGTTTTATGTTTTAGAACAACTTTGATGAAAGATTTTGATCCACTTCAAATGTTGACTACTGTACATATGCAGAGCAGAAATGTCCTTGAGAAAAAGAGAGAGACGCATTTACTTTATGTAATTATTACAAATAATACTGCTTCAGTTGCTTTAGATAAAGGTGTACCCTATAAAGGGTGTAAAATCACAATGTGATTTTAATCGTATAGGATGCAAATCTCACTAAGAAAGATCAAGACAGATACTATTTTAATATGAGTAAAATACTCTCAAAACATCAGCAGCACTACATTTATAGCACATTGAAGAGATTTATGCCACTGAGCTTTAAGTACTTAATATGTCCCATTATCACTGTAGTCATAAATAATGGAGGAAAAAGGAAGCTTGTTTGCCATGGTACGTCAATGACAAGTTCAGTGAGTGTCATGATTGTGTTTGCAAAACCGAGAATAAAGTACGGGGTCTGGCAGAATATCTTGCAGGAGCTGAAAAAGATTCAGAAAGCAGATTATCCTTTCATGCTACAGGACTGTGATGACTCTCGTCCTTAATATAAAAAGTAATAGAAAAAGTTACTTTGAAATTAACATTTTCTTAGTGCTGTATGCTTTAAAAGTATTATTATGTTTGATGTAGCAAGACAGAAAGTGTATTCACTTGCTACTGACAGACGCTGAACATTTATTCTAAAGTACATTATTTGTCCTTTTAAGTTTAGTGAGGTTAAAAGGGTGAGGCATTGCACTAGTTTCAAATTTGATGTTATGATTAAACCATCATTAAAACCACTAAAAAAAATTTACCATTAATATAACCAAGCAGCAAACTTTTTCCACCAACACTGTGTACCGTTGAAGGACGCAACGAGACTCTTGATCATTCAAGAGCCTTTCAACCCTTGCTTGAGTTGTTTCTACTATAGCCAAGCAGCAAACTTTTTCTGCCATATGGCCAACCATGCAGCAGGGTAACTTGGGCACATGTCTCCTCCACTGTTCTAGGGTTATAAGCCCAACTTCCTGCATAATATTCATTATGTAAAGAGTTTAATGTTAAGAGTGCAAAGTACTTTTAACTAGTGACGTAAAACGACTAAGCAAAAGCCAAACAAGTATGTAATCCACATGCAATAAATGGGAATCTAGCAATTATTTACCAATCCTTGCATTTCAGCAAATCAGAAAAATGGACAAATGGGCGAATTAGTCGCAGATGTGTCTGGCTGGTAATTACTGACAAATAGTGTCAACAACTTGGATAGTCCAGACAAATACAAAGATGCAACACTTTTTGAGGAAGTTTAAGGATTTTAAGTGGTTGAGACTGTTAAATTGGAAACCTACATTTTGTCAAGAGAAGGCAATTGGCTTAATTATGTTCAGTGTACACAGATTTCTTCACTATGACCAGTTGGCTCATCTAATTAAATTAATTATGAAAGATGACAACCTAACTTGAAGTTTAAAAATTAGCTCAAATCTCCAAGGTAAGCCTGAATATGCTTATATTCAGCAAGCTTTTATTTGCTTTAAGACTAATTCTTTCACACTAGAAGGGGTTATTTACAAAGTGATTAGTAGAATTATTTGAAGGTTTAGATACAGGTAAGAGGTCATGTTTCAAGACAGTTTATGTTTTACTAAATTTAGTTATTGCATCTGCATATTTCATATGTTGTATATGTTTAGAGTACTATGTTTAGAGTGTAAATTTTAGTTGAATTCTCACCATTCTGAAAAGGTAAAAACCATTGTGCTGTTGTTTATTAGTATATTTTATACTTTGACTGACATTACACTCTCATTTTATGCTGTGTATCTACTGTCCAGATATAATTCTCAAAATAAATGTGTTTCTTTCACTGTCACAGCTGCATAGTAGAGGTCAAGGATATTAGGTGTCAGAAGGTAGCTGAAACCGTGAAAATGACATTTTCACTCCTGGTGCGACTTTTCCTTCTTGGTTCCCAAATATTCCCAAACTAATTACTGGAGAGCAGTTTGCAGTGATCCGTCCCCACTATCTGCTGTGACACAACTGCAAGTTAATCAAGGCTTTTCAAACTAATTATGGGAATTGTCTAGAGGAAAATGTGATTAAACTTGCTTCACATTTCCTATCTGCAAATGCAAGACAAACAAAGTATGACAACGTAAGAGCATTGTCCAGGTGGAATGTAAACTTACATGTGATGGAAACTTTTGACTTCTATCAGGTCTTTAATAAATGAATAAGTGATGAAGGGCCAGATTTACTAACATACTTTGGCATTAAAAAAACTACTGTCAGGAGTAAGTAAAGACATGCGGTGAACAATTAGCAATGAAAAGGCGTGGAAACAGTTATTTTTGTGGAAGACTTCATTGCATATGCATTTGTATGAGTTTTCCGTAAAATTTATTTTTTATTGCATTCTAATGCTAATTTGGACTGTTTAGTAAATTAGGTTATGTTACATGTTACATTAACATGACTTTGGAGACAACTTTGCATTTATCAAAATAAACTAATAAACACAGATTAACAGGTTATGTTACATGTTACATTAACATGACTTTGCATTTATCAATCGTTCGTAATAAACTGGGATTGACAGTTTATCTTCAGGTCACATGATTTCATTGCATAGTGCCTGTGCACATTGTGTGTACATTGCAGACTGAATAATAAATATAAAATGTAATAAAAAAAATAGAATGCAAAATTAATTCCAAATATATAATTCTGAATATGGATAAGCACAGTATGGTACTATGTAATAAATGTAAATGAGTTTCTAAGCGCATTACACAGGAATAAATATGTCACTGATTAAATGAGTGATATTTTAAGGTCATATCCAGAAGGCATATTTTTCACGGAACAAGATTAACTTATAATGAGTACTGTAGGCATGCAAATGAAAGAAAATCCTATTTGAATGCCTTGACTAACACAAGGTGTGAAGAGGATGAATGCATGCCTCTGTGTATCTCGGAATCTAATCAAAACACATCTAGGGACCACAAAAATGTGTAGTTCTATTTTGTAATTGTTAGTTTTGTTGGGCTTGATTTTGGTTGATGAATCACTGCTTTCCTAAGTGAGATTAAATGCAGGGATGAAAATGTAATGAATATGTGCCTAATGATTAAAGCGTCACATTTTATTAGTGCTGACTTATTAAAATACTCAACATTTTGCAGTGTTTATATTTGCACCACTTGGCACCTTGAAAGTTAAATCAGGGCAAATAATCTAGAAGTTGTTTTCTTTCAGAACTGGCAAGCTCAATTATATTCAGAATTTTTATTTTATTATTATTATTAGTATTATTTTTTACATGTATTGGGAACACGCAAGCTGATTCTCAAAACGTAGCATATAAAGAAATTAACATATCAATTAAATTGAAAATATTGATTGATTGACTTAGTACCTCATACAACGATGCTTGATTTCCACTGTGGCCAGTCCTCAGATCACACAGGCTTTGTTTTTGGACCAAACAGTCTTTCTTCAGCCCTCCTTGTTTCCCCCACAATTACCATCTGAATTCTGCTACAAATCTCTGAACAGGGAGCAATGAATTAAGTGCTCATTTGGAACAATCAAATGTGCTGACTAGCCAGCTAAACTCATTACTTGCCAAGTGCAATTTTTCAATGGATCAGGAAGCCTCTGACTCTGGCCAAGATGAGAGGAGGGCAGAATACTTCATTACTCCATTATAGCGATATATGAGATGCTATGCAAAAACAAAGGCTTACATAATTCTTTTACAGAATACCAAATAGTATTACTAGCAAATGGCACCATCTCTGTGTTATCCTAGATCTTGTGTCTTTCTGTTAGTAAAAATACGTTCCGTTAAAAACTATTTGTTCAGAAACAAAAATTTAACTGAGAATATAGTTCATGAGTCTTGGCAGCTATAGAAAAGAACTGCATGAAGGTTCTTCTTTTTTGTGTTCCATGGAATAAATAACCTCACATGAACACTGCATGATGATAAGTAAATGACAGGTGAACCATTCCTAGGCAAATTGGCTCATTATGCATAAATGTGTGTGTATTTTCTCATATGTGCACTGTACAAAAACAATGCTTAAGACAGAAAGCTCACAATGGATGCTCATCATGAATAAATTAATGATGACATGGATGATAAACATAGCAAGGACACACTGTATACAATATGTAGTGAATATCTTAATGAATGTTTGAAGTAGAAAGTGACAGTCAGTTACAAAAAATACATAAATAGAA
Organism: Cyprinus carpio; assembly: GCF_018340385.1. Classification (NCBI taxonomy): domain Eukaryota; kingdom Metazoa; phylum Chordata; class Actinopteri; order Cypriniformes; family Cyprinidae; genus Cyprinus; species Cyprinus carpio. Next base: position 12,755,566 of record NC_056614.1, on the reverse strand, counting down.
GCAATTTATATTCTTACGTCACAATAAAAATAAAAGTAATGCATCTTTTTTTTTTTTTTTTACATCTCTCTTAAACAATAGAATATTGTGAAATTTCCCCTTCACAAATCTGATACGACATTTCCCTGAAGGATTTACATGAATACAAACTGATCCCCAGCACGACATGAGAAACATGAACTGATCTATAAAAGTCATATTTGAGCTCCATAGTGAGATATTGTTGTGTGAGAGTGTGAATGACATGTAGGCTACCATTTTCATGTTGACATAGAGAGAAACAGTGCAGCAGAGTGACTTATTGCCTCAGGCTCTTCTCAAATGAAAATGTTTTCCACACACAGGCAGCAAGGCGACTTCATATCAACCGAGGCTTTGCATGGAATTCAAGATGGTGATCATGTTCCTCTCAATAACCCATGTTCACTCATGGGAATGCTCTTAATACTGAGCCTTGTAATAACTGTAAATACATGTAAACACTATGCAAAGCATTTAGTACATAAAATGCTTTAAAAGACTGTCAACATTTTCATTGGCTGTATTTTCTAGTTGGCAGAGGCTCTAGATTCCAGCAAAATAATATGAACGATATTTCAACACATAGCCTTGAGGAAAGATGAAACTACTTTTTTTTTCTTTCTTTCTTTTGTCAGAACATTAGTATGTTTTAGTTAGTGGGGTGCACCTGACAGCCAATCAGCTTTTCTTCAATGCTGCATTTCATGGACATCATGAGTAAGTGGCCCTATGACACCTTTTTACAACCCAGGGTCTTTTCCCAAACCTGTTCCTGGAGGCGCACTTACTGCACAGTGGATGTCTCCCTTATCTGACCCATCTATTTCAGATCTTGGAATCTCTACTAACAAGCTGATGCACTGAATTAGTTGTGTTTGATTTGGAAGACTTTGAAAATGTAAGTGCTTCCAGTAAAAGCTTGAGAAACTGCTTCAGAAATAGCTGTCTTAATAATTGTCTTAATAACTGGAGTCGTGGGGAATAGGGAATTATACAGTAAAATTTCTCAATTTATTGCATTTTTTTTCAAGCTAATCTTTAAATGAGCTGTATGATCATTTTGCAGCTTTGTACTAAGTTTTTTGAAAATGAACTTGAAAAAAGTACCAAAGCAATTAAAAAGGGTATCTTAATCCTAGTACTGGGATGCAGCTGTTTCTGCATGAATATCAAAACAGTTGGAAACTGTAGATATTCATACTTTAAGAATTTAATTCCTACTTTAGGCCAGATATTATCCCATAAGACATTTAAACAGTTGTGTCTTCAAGGTGCCGGCCCATTTCTCTGAAACAAGTCTTTTGAAATGATCTATAACCCACTCGGTTAACACCCTTAACAATTTCTGTGTGAAAAAGTAAATTTAAGTACCATTCAATTTGTTAATCAGGTAATTGATTGAGTTTAAGCAATTATCTTTGATAATGCCAAACTGAAATGTTTGGTGTATGGTGGTAGGAATTGTACTGACAAATAGTGATGCTTGATTCTTCCTAGTAAGGTCTATTTGAGATTGGGTTGACTTGAGTAAGAGAGTTTTTTTGCTGTCCAAGAGCTCTCTCTCTCAGGTTATCCGGATCTTAGGGTGGCCTTGGGCACTGACTAGGTTCATATCAGTAGCTATGTTTCCATCCAAAGATTCAAATTTAACTTGTGCGCAAAACTGGAATATCATTTATTTGTGAATAAAGCACCGTTTCCATCCAACGAGTCAAAGAGAACAAAATGATCACTTCCTGATAAACTAGCACTATATATCACTAAGAAAAGTAGGAGAAGCCACTAAATATAAGAATTTTTATATATGATAAATTACTTGCGCTTAGAGTGAGCAGACGAAAAACAATAAACTGTCAACTCTTTCGGAGGTGCATGCCTGCAGTTTGAGAATGCAGTTGTGTAAGACAATTACTGTATACAGAAATAGGCCTACTTTGATGACAGACTTTGCTCAAGCATTTCAGAATGACCAAAACAACATTTCAGATGGTGAGCAATGAGATTGGTCCGTGGGTTAGTCAAGTTATCCCGTCCCATCACATGACTTTTTTGGTGCGCAAGGTGGAAATTATTCAGTAAATGTGTTTCCATCGTAGTTTATGCACATTTTTTCTTATCGGATAAAAAGTTTATCCAACTCAGTGGTGCACAAAAGTTTTTTATGTGCATTGTTAGAATTCTGCACATCTTGGTGTTTCCATCCAGCATTTTGTTTATGCGATATTCCAAAATGCGCATAAAAATAGGTGGACTACTGACTACTGCAAATATCAGTGACTACAGCAAATGTTTGAATGATTTTTGCATCATTCAACATTCCATTCATTAACCATTTAGTTCTATTCAATAACCATTTACTCTAGCTATAAGTAAAATACTGTACATTCATTTTCTTTAATTATTTTTCCTTAGTAGGTCACAAGGTCTTTGCCCATCCCTCCTGATTCAAAATTACAATTAATCTATTTTCCTGTGATAAAGATTTCATCTTTTGATAAGCCAGCATTAGACCAGAGGTTTGGATTGATGACATCCATGTCACTATCAGGCGGATAATCCCTGCACACCCTGGGTGTAAATTACATTGGGGTTTTGGGAGGTGGGGTGGTGGGGAGGGGTTCGTCCCCTCACAGATGCAGATCAGGTTGTATATGCTGTGGAGATCCACACTTGTAAAGATTGTTGTTCCTCTCAGGATCTCGAGGGAAGAAGGAAACAGAGCCACAACTCAATTAAAAAAAAATACATGGAAGTATTATGGTTAAACGAATATTTGAACACAGGCATGTCAGTGGTCAAGTCTTCTTTTAATGTATGCAAACTACATGGAAGGATAATGTTTGGACCCAACTGTGGAGGTATTATTGCTAGAGGTTTACTGGAACACAGGCAGCACAGTACAGTAGAAGATGAGGGAAAACCAATACTTCAATGGATAGAAGGAAACAATGGAAGATGCAGGTTAGCAGATGAGTACACGGGTAAACTACAAGGTGAGTAATCCACAAAAAAAAAAAAACTCTCCCAGAGAACACTGAATAGGGCACAATTTGAGAAGGAAGATGAGAAAGCATGACATTCTCACTAGTCTGTGGTTAAACTTGACACTGAGCTTGTGACTCATTTTTATCTAGTCCATAATGAGCTGAAATGGGTTGCAGGTGTGTCTGATTAGGAGGCAGGCATGAAGAGTTGAATTAGGTGGAGAGCCCAGTGTAGCTGCTATGCAGATCTGTGCCTAGGGATAGAGATTTAGTCTGTTGTGTAAGTGGTCTGCAATACCAAAAATATTTTTTGACTCTCTTTGATTCATAACAATGGATCCCATTTTGTGGTGCTTTAAAAGTAAGCAAGGCTGTCTCTGAAAAGGGACACCCACATAGGACAAATACTTGCATTCTCTCACCAGTCGAGTTTAAGAGCTGCACTAGAACTTTGAAAGATAATACATACCTTATATACAGTTTTAGTATGTTTTACCAGACCTGGAATAGATTCATTTTACTTCAATAGTGTCCTGGTTAAACAGCAGATTCTCTAATTTCATACTTGGAGGGGTTTTTAAAATAGACCAGTCTGTTGACAATGACATTTAGTCACTTAGGGCCAGATTTACTAAACAGGGCAAATTAGCGTGAGAATACAATTCCAAAACAGCACCAATAGGCATGGAAATTTCTGCGTTTGATTTACTGACAATGCGCAAATGAAAAAAAACACAGATGCAACATCTCATTTTCATAATGACAGGGAAATCTACCAAGAGCAGCGCAAATTACTGCCTGCTTTAAGACATGCTTTTTTTGGGCTTTAAATAATGGCAAAAATATGAAATTTGACAAGCGCAAACGTTAGTAAATCACTTGCGTGATTAGTTTTAATACTCTCCTTCCATAAATTTTGCATCTGCAAAGGAAACTCCCACAAATGCATATTCATTAAAGTTAGGTGCAAAAATAACTGTGTCTGTGCCTTTTCAGTGCAAATTCTTCACTGCGCTTTTAGTAAATCCTGACAGTACTATTTTAATGTCAAAATATGGTTTGCACTGGTGAAGCTGTTAGTAAACCTGGCCCTTAGTATTGAAACATTTGTAATCTGTAGTTACTATGAAATGTTTTAAACTGAAAACATTGACTGAGAGGAGAAAAAAAATATATATATATACCACGTCCTCTAACAAATTTCACTGCTACCCTATGAACAAAACAAAAAACAGGGATTTCTTTAAAATGGGGATGAGTATAAGACTAAACATTGCTAGCTAGATACTGTTAGCATGAATAAATGACTAAACCTTGAGGTTACCTTCCAAAATGGGCAGTCCCTTCATATACTGGCTCCAAAACCTCCTTCATTCAGCATATGGCCATGTATATCACCAATTTTGTAGGGAAAAGAATCGCTATCTTTAAAAAGATAAAGTATAGCTGGCAATAAATGTCAGCAGTATCTTGCAGGATGATATCTTAAATTTCAATTGTCAGATTCTTGTAAAACTCATATTAAGGAGCTCATATTAATCATATTATATTAAGGAGCTCATATTAATTTTCACTAAAACACTGTAGGACTATTTGCTCCACTTTTGCTCTTTGCAAAAGGACAGAAAAGAGAATGTCTAAATAGAAGAAGACATTAAAATGGTGGGTACTGCTGTACAGATATTGAAATAAGAGTGTGTGTGTTTTGGCAGTAAACTGACCCTCAATTCTTGTTGCCAATTTGCTATTATTTTCCAAAGACACAATCTCCTGTGTTGAACTAATTGGAGTTTAAAGGACATCAACACTCCAGTCCGACACAGATCAGGCTTGAGGTTGGAGGATGTCGACAAAGTGCCTGGAGTGGGGAGGATGTCAGTACTGCAATCAGATGTAGAGCAGCAGACTGCAGCAGGATAGATATTAGTGCTCCAATCAGACTCAGAGCAGACTGGACCATGGAGGTCATTAACAATGGCCGCAAGCTGGCCAGTGGGGAGGGCTTCTGGGTCATTAATACAAGGATCCTGATGATTCTGTTTCTCTTCAGTTAGAATGCCATGCTGTAGAGAAGAATGAATGATATCAAACAAATTATTCTAGTTTTATATAAATATTAGACTTTCAGTTCATGAACCAGTGGTGAGGCCAATTTTTTTTAAATGATTGGAATTTGGTGAAATAGGGTGGACCTCAGTGCCTACTCTCCAACTAAAGTAAATCATTTTACAATATATAAGTTAAACATAGGGGTGCACATTTCAACAGTTAGAAATGTCATTTTCGGATTTTGGCAGAAAGAGAAAAGGGTCAAAAATGTTAGTAGTTTCAGGTAGTGACCAAATAATACCAAGTACATGTAAACAGCATACACATGTGGCTTTTGGGCAATTGTGGTTTGTAGCTTCACCAAAAATGAGTAAATCATAGTGGAGCACATATATTTATTTAGAGCAGTTGCTGGTTCAAATGAGCCCAAAAACAACATAAACATGCTTAGATCTTGAGATAATCCTCATAGACTGGCATTACAGTATATACTGCTTTGCTAAAGCTATAGGGCATCCATGATCTGATCATGTTGCAATGATTAAGTGGGGGTTTCCAATGCTTTTTGAAAACATCAGGAAGCTCAACCTATAGAAACTGGATTTTAGGTATGTTGTTTAGGAAATTGGAAAATGAGGAAAGACCAGTCATGGGCTGTTTTATAGCGGAAGCATACTGCGATTGGATTGATCACTAAAATTGTGCATGTGTAGACAGAATAGTATAGTCACTGGGTGCTTGCATGAGAAGAGGTGACAGTGAAAAAATGAACAACATTAAGTGACTAGATGATTAAAAATACTTTATTACTTGGGCAAGTCACTTGTGGCTGTGACAGTTTGCATGCCTGAATGGCTGGATGGCTTTATCAAAGCTAGCTGGTGTTTATGAATCCTGAGCATTTTTCACCAGGTAGGATCCTCTCAACGTTTGTACTTAATCATGTGAATACTGATGGGTGCTCCCTCTTGTGTTTGGCAAATAGTCTATGTTTCTTCCTTTTAAATCAGCATTTGATCACTCAGATTGACAGCTTTTGATTTTACCATTTGCCATAGAATAGAATTGTGCAACTGAAGATCAGCACTCATTAACCAGGATCTTATTTCTTTTTTATCTTCACATTTTCACGTGCAAGTAGTTATTGTTCATGTATTTGAGTGATAATTGTATATAATTTGTTCTTCTTTTCCACAAGAAGTGTTTCATTTTACTCAGACCCCACATTTATTTTAAACTTTTATTTATATTTAAATTATTTTTAAATTTTACACCAATCCTTACATAAAAAACCCCAAACATTTTAAATAATTTTATTTAGAAATCACCACAAAGTTTTTAGTCCTCAGAAGGTATAATTGACAGCAAGTTTAGTGAAATCATCATTTTCCTCAGGTATTTCAGATTGCAGATGTCAGTTTTTCCTCTGAGGCCGGATTCAACCTGTGTGTATGGAATTTATGTTCTTTCTGATGTCTCTCATTTCTCACTTTCATTCCTAAACATCAAAAGTTCAATCTTAATCTCTGGAGCAACCTGGAAATGAAGGGAGAGATAGGAAACCAAAAATATGAAAGGTACATTTATTTGTACCACAGTACAAATTAAAATGGATAAGAAATCTTGCTGAAAAAGCTTTCCAGCATATACATCAGAAAGTTCTTTCACAGTGTCTGATTTTGTAATGTTAGTTTTACGATTGCAGAGGTATTCACAGTATTGAATATATTATCATTTCAACACAGTAACACAGGAGAGGCTAGGGCTAGTCGTCACATAGGGCTGTATATCAAAATCCTCCTAAATTACCATTTTTTTATTGTTACAATTTATATTTTTGCTATTTCATGAATGTTTATGTTTATACAAACTGCTATCAATTTTAAAAATATATCAAATATAGTGTGCCAGTAATATAAAAAGCTGTCTGTTTAAAAATTTCATATGTATACTGTATATTTTTCTTGGCAAATGTTTTTTTGTAAGATTTTAAACGATGTGTATGTATAGAAATTGATTTTCAAAAATAAACCTCCCTAAGAAATCTTTAATGTTGTAAAAAGTGTGACAACAAACCCCATTGTTCTCTGTATAGAAAATGAAACAATAGTTTCCTTTCTTTTTTCTCAGTTGTGGGGCAGTTTGGTGTATTAAATAAGGTCACATTGATTAACTGCATCAATGTCTAGACAGCGAGAGACAAAAATAGACAAGTCTTTTGAAAGTTGACAGTGAATAAAAGGATGACAAAGGGTGGGAATGAACTGTCAAAGGAGTGAATTACCATTCATTATTATCATTATTATGTGTGTGACAGAGTAGTAATAATACTTGCAGGAGAAGAGGTGGACTCTATCTTCACTAACAGTGAAAAAAATAATCAATATTAAGTGACTAGATGATTAAAAATACTTAATTACTTGGGCAAGACACTTGGTGGCTGTGACAGTTTGCATGCCTGAATGGCTGGACAGCTTTATCAAAGCTAGCTGGTGTTTATGAATCCTGAGCATTTTTCACCAGGTAGGATCCTCTCAATGTTTGCACTTTATCATGTGAATACTGATGGGTGCTCCCTCTTGTGTTTGGCAAATAGTCAACGTTCCTCCCTTTTAAATCAACCTCTGTCTATCAGTGTAAATTGCTGGCTAACAGACCTGTGAATGTGGAAATTGAAGAGGGTTGTGTTTTGACTGAACGTGTCCATCGCAATTACAAATAAATGCATCCAAGGACTTATTACTTTTGTTCTCCCCTAGAGAATATGTTTTCTGTCGAAAAAGGAGAAGACTACATATTGAGATTAAAGCCTTGAAATTTAAACTGCTTATTCCTCTGCAAACAGGTTAATTTTTTTTTCTTGTGATGCTGTGAAATGGGTTGAAAATTAAACTTCAGAATATGTGAGAGGAATATATTTATTGTGCTGTCTGATAGTTTCAGTTCAATATTTATTCATAATATGAGTCAAATACATATATTTTTTTATTTCTTTTGAAAAAAAAACAATATACAATATATATATATATATATATATATATATATATATATATATATATATATATCAAAATATATATATATATTCTGAAATGCACAGCCTTTGAAAAAGCCAGATGTAGTTGTGCCCAAATACACTATAGAAGCATAAAAAAGGATCGTCCTAACTAAGCCCCACTAAGCACCTTGTGTGCTTTTTTTTATCTAAACCATAAAATGTTGAAAATGTTACCATCATTTTTGTTTAAATTAAGTTTGCTTAAAGGGATACTCCATCCCAAAATGAAATTTTTGTCATATTCACTTACCCCCATGTCGTTCCAAACCCTTAAAAGCGTTGTTTGTCTTCGGAACACATTTTAAGATATTTTGAATGAAAACAGGGAGGCTTGAGACTGTCCCATAGACTGCCAAATAAATAACAGTGTCAAGGACCATAATATTAAAAAAATCATCATAATAATACACCATCCACCATCAATTAAACAACAATAATATTAAGAAGCGATAATAATACTTTTAACTAAAGCGAAGAAAACAAAAATAATGACTTTATTCAACAATTCCTCTCCCCTGTCTCTCTCCAAATCAGCGTTGCGCCATTTTGACAAATCTGACTAGTAGGCAAGCGGTTTACGCTCTTCTGTATCAGCCGCGCCACAAGGATATGTTTTTAATGTGTATTTACGCTTTGGTTAAGTGTACTCCATCTGCGTACTGCTCAGAATTGCCATAATGGTTGCCATAATGGTGCTACGCTGATTTGGAGAGACACAGAGGAGAGGAATTGTTGAATAAAGTCATTATTTTTGTTTTCTTTGTGTACAAAAAGTATTGTTGTTGCTTCATAACGTTACGGTTGAATCACTGATGGTAGATGGACTATTCTGACGATGCTTTTCATATTTTCCTGCACCTTGACACTGTTATTTATTTGGCAGTTTATGGGACAGTCTCAAGCCTCACCGGTTTTCATCCAAAATATCTCAAATTGTGTTCCGAAGACGAACAAAGCTTTTACGGGTTTGGAATGACATGGGGGTAAGTGAATAATGACAAAATTTTCATTTTGTGATGGAGTATCCCTATAAGTTACCAGATTAGACAGTCAGCTTGTCTCGTGTTATCTTTGTGAAACGAGCTTTAATATTATGTTGCATATTTCATTTCATTCATCGTCAAGTGCGCTCGTTCCTGTTTGTGTCGTCAATCTGGCAACCTACGTATGCATCAAGTTTGAGGAGAAGGGTCCGGGTGAAAAAACCAGCTCCAATATTTTGAATTTGGACTGCAATACCTAGTTCAACCACTCAGTGTCAATCCTACATACAGCACCTTTAAGTGAATTTGGACTAAAACATCATTAAATGTTCTCTTAGTTTGACAACAAGTTTCTTAACAGGTTCACACACGCATCACAAAACTATATAGCATGGTTGCTGCAGTGGTAAATTTATTCATTAAACAGACTGATTTTTTTCATACCACGTGCAACATATATCGCACTCTACAGACATGCATGGTGTCATAATATTGGTATTAAAAGGTTTCTCTGTCCCGATGAAGAAACAAACTCATCTTGGATGGCTTGATAAAGAATAAATATTAAGCAAATGTTCATTTTTGGTGAACTGTTCCTTTAAGGGTGCATTTAACAAATGCCCATTAATTGTCAATAAGAAAAGGCTAATTCACATTCGCTGTTAAAAAACAGAATGCATCCATTGAAATTATAATGTTGCAGTGATTGAATTATAATAACAAAGCTCTGTAGGATGGATGACATAAGCAAGTGCGAGAATGAAGCCCAATGAATATGGACAGCTGCCACAGTACACCATCAAAGGATGTCTAAGGTAGGGCATAAAATACTATTTTTAGACCCCAATTGGAAAAATCTCCAGTGATTTGCTCTGGTGTGTTGACCAGAATGCGTACGTGTGATATCACCCCTTGTGACTAAGATAACAGAGGTTTGAATCAGTTCTTCACTTGAAACTGACAAATTGCTGTAGAATAGAGCAGGGAAAGAGTGTTTCACTGAACGAACAGCATTCATGGATAAATGAACCTCAATGAATGTTCCTCTGGCGTTCTCACATCTAATTATTTGGATGGGCACAAACCCTTTCAGTAGATGTATCAATACAGTGCGTCAAATGGAGCTTTAAATGACTTCATTATTTTGAGAGAACTGTCAGTGTGCAGGCCATATATGTAAACAGCCATCACATACAGTCCTAAGGGTTATCATGGGAGATTTATTGATAGTTGCCTCTCATTCAGTCATTCAGTAGTGCCTGTGTGTCTTGAAGCGTTCAGTGACCTTAGCTTAGAAGATTTATTCACTTCTTATGCTTGTGAACTATAACTGAAAAAAACAGGACATAAAAACAAAGAACCACAACACATTTAATAACACAATATAACTGTGAATGTGAAAATGTGGGAAAAATTAATTCATTAATGATATGCTTTAATTCCTGACACAAGAAATCCAGATAATCTATATGGATTAACTCTACATAGCCTGGACTAGAAACACAAGCTCAAAATCACTGGGATAAACCCTCAATCTATGTATTGATGTCAATTACTCAAGCAAGCACTTACCGTAGCAAACCAGGCTAAATTTACTCATCAGTCTTGGAAAGAGATTAGACTGCAGTATTGACAGATGATCTATGTCTAATGCTATAAATGATCTAGTTGGACTCCCCGAGCTTGTTTGGTTTGTTGGAGCATTGATAGAAGGTCTTAGATAGCCACTTCACCATCCACTGGGAAAATGTACTATATAAGAGTTTTTTTCTCATTCTGGGGAGCCTGGTTAAATCAGATAAAATATATTTCTCAGGATACTGCAGACCTGAGGCTAAACTAACACAAAGGAGCACTCTGCTATCCACTATCAAACAAATTCAACTGTTCTCTAGCATTAGTGTAGGTCAAAGTGGTGTATGTTTTGCTAGTTTCTGCAAGCCAGCAAAGAGAATAGTTATACCAACATACTGCTAATGCAATAAAATAAGGTTGTAGCTAGATGACATGTACTGTTGCTTAGAAGAATTATGGGTAACACTTTAGAATCCTGTTCCATCCTTAATGAATAACTAACAAATGAGTAACGAAATATTAACATTCTAGATATTGTTAACCAACAGAAACTCTTTACAAATTAGTAATAACACTGCAGGCAGTTCACTATTAACTACTAGTTTTTCAGACTTTGTAGAGCGCTAATAAGAACTTCTATATAAAAGTTCATAATTAAAAATAAATAAATAATGTATAAGTAATTCTTAATGAAGACCATGGTAACTCCCTAGTAATGACGAATCACTGAAAGCTTATGAGTATTTGTAAGGTTTGGGATGGTATTTCCTTCTGATGGATTTGGTAACACGTTACTAGTCGGTTACTATGATATAAATGCTTTAAAATCTGTTCCAAATGATTAGTAATTCTTTTAGAAGGATTTATAACTCTTGACTACAAATTTGGCATAATTGGTTAATCAAAGATTCTTGTAACACTCTAAAAAATTTGATATAATTCGTTGATATGTACTTGCAAAGTTACTTATAGTCAGTAGAATGTCTGTTGGGGGACCACAATAAAGAGTAAGCATATATTAATCAGACAGTCTACGATACTCTAATGATAGTTTGTTGACATGTAGGTGCAAATTTAGTTATTGTCAACAGAATGCTCTTAAGGGACAATCAAAATAAAGTGTTACCATTACTTTTATACAGTTGTATTTATTTTTATAAGCCTAAATATTTATTTACTTATAATTTTTCTCAACCGTCAAATTTTCAGCACATCTCAAATCATGAATTGTATTTAATAATATTCTGTGGTGGAAATTACATTTTAAACCATTTAAAAAATGGCAAACTTCCTTGTATTGTTAATATTAATTTCAGTATAGCAAGCATTTTACAAATTCACATAAAATATTTCACAAATTTTGCATGGTTTGACATAATTACAGCTTGATTGAAAATGATAAAATAATAATAATAATAACAATAATAATAATCATCTCAAGCTCTTCACTGACACTTTGTAATTGAGTACACAGGTGTTTGATATACACGACTGAGGGTTAGTGATGTTTTTTGAAAAACTGATCAAAATATTTACTTTATGTAAATAAGTAAATATACTCATTATGATGCAGTATGATGTATACTGTATGAATGATCTGTATGATCTGAACCAGTGTAAAGCAGTGTAAAAAAAATTATAATAAAGACATGGCATGGTAAAAGAATGTGCCCTTCATAACAAAAAAGAAACATTGAAATCTTCTGGTTTTAATAAAAATCAACCCCATGACATAACCATTCCTGTAGCTGAAGAAACATCTATTAATTTTACTTATTACTTTTGAAAATTCATTCCCCAATACTGAAGACAGCTCACTTCGACTACAACGTTTGCTTTTTAATATTGCTTTTTGAATAAGGGAGACATGCTCATGTCATCTGTTGTCTCCCTTCACAGATATTCTTCTTTCCTTTTAATAAAGCAGAGACTGAAGTCAATTAAATAGCATTAAATAAATACTGTGCACTAAAGAGCATGTAATTATTAGGCCTATTAGTGGCATTCAAACAAACATGATCAGTGCTGTGTGGTTTCGATTTGACATTCCCTGTACGTACAGAAAACCCATTGCAATTGCACAGCAAAATAAGATAAAATGCTAGCAATCATGCAAATATATCAAGTGTGCAATTTCAATCAAGGTTTCCTACAGACATGATATGCAACAGGTAACACCATCCATTTAACACCTTGTTACCTCAACTGCACCATTTGACTTTGCATATATTTCCTCTTCTGGTTTATAAAAGTGATGTTTTGTAGTGCTTTGCTGTAGCCCTTGTCTCGTAATATCTAATAAAAGTTTTTATTTTATTTTAATTGTCTGTCTTTTCTTAATACTAGAGACCAGATTGCACCAAGAGAAAGAATAATTATTTCATAATAATATATAAAACAGTATTGTTTTATTGTATCACTGTCTATCTAGTTTCAATAACCATTTCACAACCATTGCTCATTTGCCTTCAGAGCTGATTCACTGCTGGCCCTGCTGTGTAAAGTTAATAATTTACTAATGAAGCTGAATAATTCCCTTGCCTGCCATTTGTTTAGCCTTTTGCTAGCATTTTACCAAGAAGTTCACATCTATTATGCATCGCAGGTGCATGCATTATACATAGGCTAATAGGGCATTGAAAACTATAATAAGACCAGCACCTGCAGAGTTCTAATCTGAAGGCAAAACTCTGAGATTTCTTTCGGTCATGTAGTTTTGGTACTAAGCAGCCAGGGTCCAATTTACAAAAAGTCATAAATACATCTCGAAGAATTACACATGCAGACATTACTCATTTTGAAAATAAACAATCCTACATAAACTCACCGTTCATAATTTTACTTACTGTATAATAATATTCACAGGGTGTGTTTACAGTCGTGCATAAAATTGTAAGGCAAATTGCATAACTCTGACAGTTTTGTTATTAATACACAGATGTAACTGAGTAACTGAATTTATTTGACATATAAAACATAAAACATAAAAGTTAAAGGTCATACTACTTGATTTTGGCTTTTCTGTATTCCCATTTATTTGCAACAAGAAACAGCAGGAGTCATTAAAAATTTGGCTACAGTTTCCATGGACCAGATTTAGATTGGATTCAAGAGGTTTCTTCTGAAAGTCAGGAGATTACTGATTGGGCTCAACAGAGCAGCTGTTAGAAAAAAAAAAAAAAAAACACTGACATAATTTTGAAAAAGGATAGACAAATGATGAACTTACATGATGTGCCCTGATTCCAACAGTTTGACGAATTTTAATCAGTGGTTTTGCGAAGGAAGCAGTACAAAGTTCCAGCTGTAAAATGAAGTGATTGCCATAATTCTGAGGGTTAACATCAAATTGCAGTCTCATTACGCATACCACAATGAAAAATCATGACCAGTAATAATCCACTGTTGGCTGTGGTTCAAAAACGGCTGTGCAGATTACATCTAATTTATGGCATTAGAGTCATTAAGCAAATCATCGATGGATGCACTTATTCATTCTGATCATGTTGACTGTGGGTGTAGTGTCTCACATTAACATTACTGTCACTGAGAATCACATTGTGTTATGCAGAAGGCAAGCAATCTTTATCACTACACCAATAATAATGGTAATTGCTGTGGTTTATATTTTTTAATATAGCTAGCTGTCACATTCAGCTTTGGTTTCAGTTTCGTTTTCATGGAATTTTAGTTTTGCATTGTTTCATGTGTTTCCTTTTACTGTTTCTCAGCATGTTCTCATTTGTTACCAGAGTTAAGTCATTCAAATCATGTTCTCTTTACGTTTTTTTTTTTTTAATCACCATTTGTCAATAAAACTTCACTTGGGCTCTCAACTTTGGCTTATATGCAGTAGATTAACCTTACAATGTAACATGGTTGTTTATTAGTTCTTATTAGGCACATATTAATGCTTAATTTTGCATGACCATATTACAGTAACAAAAAAGAAACAAAAAGATGGTGAATAATATCTACTACTGTTATAAAGACTATCATTGTGGAATATAATTATACCCTACATTTACTATTAATCAAGAACAACAACTAACTAACATGCAAAACAACATGAAAAGAAATTAAGTTTGGAAAAGTGTTACTTGTGGCCCAGCTCACATTAAAGAATGCTTTATCTGCGCTGCAGATGTGCTGCGCTGTTGTTAGTCTCTGCACAGCAAGGGTTTCTAAAGTGCATACAGCATACACTCTTAAAAATAAAGTTTCTTTATTGGCATTGATGGCTCCGTGAAAGAACCTTTAACAAGCCATGATGCCTTTCAATTGCACAAAATGTTCTTCATGCTAAGAAAAAAAAAAAAAAAGGTTATTTTAAGAAAAGTTGAATGAAAGGTTCTTTAGGGAACCCAAAGTGGTTCTTCTATGGCATTGCTGTGAAAGCCTCCTTTTAAAACATTTATTTTTTAAGAGAGTACAGCCCAATTTTCTTCAGGGTCAAACCCCTTAAATCCCTGAGCAGCATTTTTATTGAGTATGAGGTGTAAACCTCTCTCTTTGCTGCTCTTATTGAAGTCAAAGTGAGTATTTTAGTCATAATTCCACGCAATCTAGCCCTGTGTGAACAATTGCATGGTACATAAATCAGCCATTTTTAGCGTACATGTTTGTTTAATGACCTGTGAAGGTGAGGGGAATGCTGATGAGCCATTGTGACCTACTGAAGGGCAAGGATGGCAGTGGCAGGTGGCAAGGGCTTTGTTGATGACTCAAATAAAGTTATTCAAGCTTTACAAATCCGTTTCAGTCGCTCTTCCTTTGTAGAGTTATAGCTGCAGAGCTTGGAATGCTTCATAGTATAAATCAATAGAAAGCTGCCTCAATCAATAAGCTATTTGGGATTAAATTCTGTTAGTGTCATCTCTCTGGAGCTGGACTGGCACAGGTTCAATGAGACGGCCAAGAAATGCGTCCTTTCACTAATATTAAATGCTGGAAAGTGTGATAGCAAATGTATTTGCGAGAGAGTGTTTGTTCTGTGTTTTTTTTTTTGGCTCGCTGTTTGATGACTTTCATCGATGTCTCAAATGGATGATGTCTTGGCATGTGGCTTTAAGTTTTCCGATATCAGTGTATAAATAACCCTGATGGGAAAAAAAAATCAGGCCTAAAGTGTGATGGTTTTCACTAGTTAATCTAGCTGGTCTATTAGCCAGGCCAAACTGGTATTTTGCTGGTTTAGCATCTTAAGCTGTTATATTTTTAATTATTATTATTATTATTTTACAGTAAACTGTACTTGGTAGTGATACAGATTTCGCGGTTCAATTTCAATTCATAAGCTCTCGATTTGATTCTGTTCCAAATGTGATCTTAGCATTAGCATTACATCTTAGTATTAATCTCAGTTTTATTTACATAGTCTTAACTATTAAAAGTTATTTCCTTCTTCTGTAATTCAGATTAGGTTAAAAGCAGCTTTTAGTCTGTGTTAATCTGTGAGTCATATTGTATCCAAAAATAAGTGCTTTAGTGCTAAGAAAATAGCATCTGAAAATGTAGTCAGAAGCAGTAGTTTGACAAACTTTACATAATTGTTCACTGGTAGCTAGTTGGTCATATGCAACAGGTCGACAAAAACAACAAAAGCAGGATGTTGCTCTGTCTCTTGTTGCATTTTTACGGTTCTTAGTCTTCAGGTGTTAGCATGTTATAATCAGGATTTGAAAAAATTCTCAACTAATAGATACATTGACAGTGATGTTATATATAGAAAGGCAAAAAAAAAAAAAAAAAAATGTAGAAAATAAAAATATATGTAGATTAGCCCTACCAATGTTAAAAACAAACCAACGGCCTTGTCTACAGGTAACATTAAATATAATTTGAGTACTCAGACAGCTTAGCTATGTCAACAAAAGCCAGGCTTGGCTAGGATCCAACTCATTTGTATTTGTGCTGAATTCTAAAGCTTTTCAGTCAACATATTTGTATCGCTACCTGAAAGGCCATGGTAAAGTGTTATGATAAACACTCTTTAGAATCTATTGGCAAACGCATAGCCTCATTAGCGTCCAATTCATGAGACAAAAGGCTGTAGGCACCACTGTTGTCTCTAGAGACCAGTTGAAAAAAAAAATCTCACTTTTTCTCAGTGGAGCCTGTGCTGCGATACTTATAAACATATTTGATATCTATAGCAGCAACCAATTTTGTGGAGACTATCGTCAACAAATTGGCTGAGCAAACTGATGACTCATGGAGCTTGAATCTACTGTATCTATCTTCACAGTGGAAAATTCCATCTTTCATTCAACGAGATGCAGAGGACACTCGCTCTCCCCATGTCATTCTTGAGAAACAAACTGGGGTCATCTAGGCCACTCAGCTTCCCCCCACATGCTGGGCTCGTCCTGGGAGGTCAGGTCCGGGAGGTTACAGAGACAGACGCAGTTTTACATGTTCAGATGTTTCCCTGACTTTCGGACTTTTGTAATATAGAGGACTGGACGCACCCAGAACAGTGCAAACATAATAAAAATAATTTAATTAATTATTTACATAAGAATAAAAAAAAAGAAAAACACAACAACACAAAAACAATAACAAAATTAATTATAAACAATTATGTACATATGTATTAAAAGAAACAGAACAATAATAAAGAGGACAAGGCAGGTTTTGCTTTTTTTTCTTTCTCTTCCATATGCACATTCACAAATCCCAGTCACTAGAGGATGTATTATAGATGGTGGTCTCCATGGCAACCAACCCCAATTTTATGACAAGCATGAAAGGCATAATAAAGACTTTCAATTTTTGTGTAACGGTTGTCACAGGTTAAGCGTTCTTCATTTGTGAAGTTGTGGATAGGGTGGGCACACAGCTGTGGTGGCTTTAACGCCGTGGCATTACTTTGACAGCTGAAGAGACCGTTGTTTTTTGTGTGAATGCCATAATGGCAAAACATTAATCCACGATAGCAAAAATCTCTTCCTGCATCTAAAGCTATGGGTGTCTAAAGCTAGAGCCTCGTTTGGCTCAAGTGAGGAACTGAAGCCAGCAAAGCATATGAACTTTCCATTATTCTCATGAAATATATTGCTAATGCACAAACATCATGAAAATCACTTTCTTAATTAAATCAGCAGTAAATAAAATATGTTGCAAAGGCGTCTTCTGGCATATCTCCTAGCATATCTCTCATGGGGGGGGGGGGGGGAAGGGGGGGACTTAACGGGGGTGGGGTCCATGGGCCCTGTTATCAGATAAACGACTTGAATGATAATGACATCTTGGATCTGAAATTGCCTCCCATGAAGGGTAGCCAATTAAACTGAGTGAATATGTCTAGATGAATGTTTTTGGGAAAAAGTTTACTTCTAAACAATGCATACAGTAATTCCTAATTATTTAAATATGTAGAAAGTGGAAGTTGAAGGAAAAATGATGGCCTGTTTAAGAAGATTAATAAATCTGTAAAAATTAACAAATTGCATTGCACCATTTGCCAAATGCATTGCACACCATTATTACCCTTTTTGCGCAAACATTTTTATTTATATTTGCCTCCCATATACCCAAAGGGGTCATGAACTGCTTCTGTTTTTAATTTAGAACTAATATCCTATCTCCACTCATGATTCTGTTTTGTATTTTGTACTGTTCTCGGAGCTCCACTTATGATGTTATAAAGATTTTTTTACATCAAAAAACATCATAATTTAGAAGTAATAGGCTATTTTCTGTCCTGTTTTTAACCCCCTCATCAGAACACTCTGTTTGAATAGGCGTGGCGAATTGTAGACTTGGAAGTAAACGCCCACTGCTTTGATTGGCTTGTGTATGATGGACGCTGCTGTGATTTAGGTTAAAAATGCATAAATACTCATATCAAACAATCTGTTTAACAGACAAAACAATATTGATCACACAATAAAAACAGCTTTACTGTTGGATCCATTATAGTCGGCACAGTATCGTCTTTCAGTTTCAGTTTTTCTGAAAATCCTGTGTAGAATTTTGCCTTGTTTGTAGTGAACAAAAGACCGAATTCTTACTCACATGATCCGGAACTTCTTTAAAAATAGTTTATCCACTCTTTCCTGAAGGGAGGCAATGCAAACACAATAATCTGTATCGGTATTGTTTAAATTGTAACAAAAACTTTGAGTATTGTATCTACTTAAAGTCTAAATATTCTAATTATTATTGCACTGCAGGCCAACTCTAACCCCACCTCTAAATACCCAAATAAAGCCTAATAATGTGCTTCATGTGGTAACATTCAGAACAAGAGGTATGACAACCTACAACCTGTCCTCAACTCCCATAAGACAGGTCGTTTGTCCAAATCCCTGAAATCACGCACTCCATCAGGCGTGTATACTACAATTATGCTCCTTTTGTACTCTTTTATTTGCACCTGATTTGCGTTTGGTGTAGCTCAGTTGGTAGATTATTCGCGCTTATACCTTGAAATGCAATCATGCTATCATGGGTTCGATCCCGAGAATGGACGTGCGAAAAATGTATATGCTCAAAAATCATAATTTAGCATGATTTCTGTGAGGGTTAGGTTTAGGGGTGGGTTAGGTGTGGTCATTCGAGCAGAATAAGCCTCCTAGTAAAATATGTACGAATTACTGTGGATCGGTGTAAAAAGTCCACACATTGCATTTAAAATAAGCGTCGCGTTTTTGATTGGTAATGGCGTTATACGTCATTTCATGACGACAGAGGCATACGCGATACTGTCATTATTTTAAGCCAGCTAGAGGCAGCAACGATTAAAAGCGTAAAAATAGGTCGTGAATAAGGTGCTTGTCTGGTGTGTCTTATGGGGAATGCAGTACTTACTGAACAACCTATTCACTGTACCTGTCAAACTAGCTTTGCTGTATTATAACAGCATAAGAATGTAACACAGCTTCAATTCTCTGGTGTGTCTTATGGGGAATGCAGTACTTACTGTGTTGTTATTCAGACGTACACTAGAGGCCCTCCGTTTCCATTGGCTGGGTGAGGGCCTGCACTCAAATTCAATTGTATTAGAGTTACTGAGAGAAAAGGGCTGGTTCAACAACAATGCTTTCACGCATCGGTATTCTACTCCTCCCAAGGCTCTGTGTCCTACATATGCATATCTGTAGATGACGTTCCGTTTTAATTACCAGAAAGCCCCCCCACCCTGGTATTGCTGGTGCATTCAACAGACATTTTACTGCTTAGCAATTCATGACGAACGTGACATTTTCAGCGGTATGCAAGCAGATCAGTGCGAGAATTTTGCTGTAGTCAATTCACATCCATGTAAGAGTAGAATTTTTATTTTTTATTTTTTGGTTATTTTTTTGGCCTGAACAGAAAGAGGCAATTAGAATGGCTCTGCGAATGAGTTTGGCACAAAGTAGTTAAATTGCGATTCTCTTTGTGGATTCTACTATAACCAGCTTATATAAGCAAATATTGTTGCTTACCCAGCCAATAGAGTCTCCAGTGTTGCATTAGGTGCACAGCCTAAAATGCACATTCAATGAAATGTGAACCTGGACTTTACAGAAAAAAACAAATGGCTTTCCAAGCACTGCAATTTCTATAATTTTAGTGTCCATTACTGTTAAATCGACTTTCATGCCTGTCAAAGGAGTGCGCAATAACCCAGAATTGATCTCACTGAGAAGAGCAATCTATTATCTGCTCAAGTCCACTGTCACTCAAGTTGTCTCACTTCCAAAGTCTCCCAAATGAATAAAAAGAAAAAAAGAGAGAAAATGAATATGTATATATTGTATATTTCTTTCTCTCTCTTCTCTCTCTCCCGCCTCTCCTCTCATCTCCTCTCTCACAAAATGATAGACAAGGTACCCTATAAATAAATTGCATATGATGAATCGCAGTAATAGATGTTAAGTGATAAAGCTGGATATTTCTATGGCAGAATCTGACCGCATCTCTGAAAAGCGATTCTGTTCTTCCTTAAACTAAGAAGGTGAAACCTTTATACACGCAACATAGAAATGAAAGATCACTTGTGATCAATGGCATCAAACTATATTAATCTATTAGCACAAATTTACACAATCAAATCAGACAGGGTCCCACGCCAGACCTCATAATGACCACTCAAAGAGCTAGGATAACTTCATGAAAACACTGAAATATCACAGTTGAGTAGGAGGCAGACCCTTAGCGTCTTAAGTTTAAGCACCTGGGCAAGAAGCCATCAAGTTCTATTTGGGGACGGAACAAGTACCCCCTGTATGGAGAAGATTGGCGGAACAGTTTTCGCTGCAGAGCAGCGCAAATTCGGTCAGAACTGGATGGTGACTGCTGGCAGACAGCTGTTCAGAGCGTTCCAGAGATGTGTGATTGGGTTATAGAGTCTAGCTCGGCTAAGCCACTCAAGACAGTCACAGAGATGCCCTCTGCATGCCACCACACACACATTGCACGCCACCTTGGCTGTGTGCTTGGCTAGTGTTTTGGATTGTTTTTGTTGGGAAGTTCCGCCAATCCTCGGTCTTTCTGCTCATGACGGAACCTGGCATTGGCGCAGATTATCTTGCTCAACACCACCCTGTTTCTGAACTCGGCAAGAAATTATGTTGCAACATTACAAAAGGTGATAAAGGTCCTACAGACATTTTCCGATAAGGGCAATGACCAAACGGTTAGGAGAATGGCTGGGGAATAAATTGTAATGGATGTAATTGTATCAACCTTCAGAGTGGCCAGCAAGGCGGTTGGACGGGCGGCTGTGGAAGACCAAAGTTCACATGTGGATTAAGTGAACTTGCCACGCTTGGCATTTATCGTTGCAAAATGCATAGGAATATGGAAGCTTGATTAACTGACAATATAAAAAGTATCTGCTAATCATAAATGTGGGTTATTATAGCTTCAAATAGGCCATGTGCCTGAAGGCTCGTGGAACGCCGGGCACTCGCTCAAGACAGCCAGTACCGTCTTCGACAGATCTTCTGGTGTGACCCATTAAGGTAAAAGAAACCTTACTCGGTTTGGAATGACAAGAAGACTATGAAATGACGGGATGGGATGATGGATACTGGGAACTATGCCAGTTCTAATGGGAGTAAACATGAGGAGAACACGCACGGCTTATGACGGACATATCCTTTTCATTGCATTTCTCAGACTCCCAAATAATATGGGGGCAATCTGTACCGGTAATTCAGCAGGGGACATGAGGACGGTGTGCAAGAGGGCAAATCAAGCGAGTAACCATGGTTGTCTAAAAAGTAATTTCTAGACCACATAGGACACTGTGTAGTCCCAGTATCACCGAAGGCAACCATAGAGAGGGCAGACAGCTTGAGACAGCTCTTGCGATCAAGGGAATACAATAGCAACCAGATGGTCTATATCGTGCAATTTTGCCACTCACTCATATGTTCTGCTTCGAAAACAACAGTTGACACTGAAGTGCTGAGCTGCGTAGTCGACACCAGAGAGACTGGTTGGATTATATAAATCAGGCAGTCCGATAATAGCCGCAGGTCCACGCCGGCATACTGGCAAATATCCCACGGACAAAACGCCCTTAAGCCTACCATGGACGTTACATCCATTTGTTAGTCGGCTGCTTGGGTTCTGGTGCTAGCTCTGCTCTACTGAAATGGCACACGTTGAGGAGAGGCTTTAAAGTTTCATCTCCGGCAGTCCTGCGATGCTCATGGAAGGCTTGGGCTTGTCCATTAAAGCCCCAGCGAGACTGGAAACCACACTTCTTCTGACCACTCTTCAAACGAGAGCTGAAGGGCCTTGAAGAGTCTGCTTTGTGATCGCACCATGGCTGGCTCGCAACTCCCGTGGGTGTCTTCTCTGCAAGAGGTGTTGTGAATGAGAGCAGTGCAATGGTGTATATAATGGGAGCTACGACGAGCCCGTCGAGCCTAATATGTTTTTAGCCACATAGCTAAGAGCTTGGTTTTTGCTGTGTCTGCGTTGGAGGGAGGGGCCCCCACTCCCTCACAGCATGTCAGACATCCAGAGCCATCTGCCTGCCTGGCAGTTGCTCTGAAGGGACGGAGACCATGTTCTTTTTTCTCTGGCACCTCTTAGTTGATTTGATTGGATTGGGTTGGAGTCGATTTTTATAACTTGACGCGGTAGGAATGTGAAGATGTATGACAATGTGAACAAAGTAGTTAACAGTGCGTTAGACCTTCATCTCGTGACATGCTAGAGAGACACACAGATGACAGTAAGTTTGCCCCTTTACTTAGTCCAGTGTATTTTGTGAATACAATTGTTATAAATAATGGTGGTGATTAATAGTAGAGACCATTATCTGTGCCCCATAAATTTGATAGGTGGAGTGAACTGACAGCTACAGAAATGATGTGAGGGGTAGGTTCGGCAACTATTATCATCACCAAAGGGAAAGCTGAAAAGGGGGTTTTTCAACGCTGATGGGCGGGAACACAACACTGTAATATTACGCTGTGAGTAGAAGATATTTGAACAGCCCAGGAAAACATCAACACAGTGTCATGGCAGTTTTTGTACTCGCACGATGGTAGGCTAATCGGTTTTGATGGGTATACAGTCCCTTCTTACACCCTCAACTGATTAGGCGGTTTACAGGAGTGACCTTCATACGTGTGTTTCTAAAACAACGGGGGGTGATAGAACGCAGGCAACTTTTTTAAAGAGACGGGGGGCCCATAAAAAAGGAGGGGGGGGGGAGGGGACACAACCAGCGCCGGCGAGACCGGAGAACGTGGTGCTTCATTAGAAGGTCAGAGGGGGGGCCACGCATGAATCTTTTCGGCAGGCAGACACGAACTGAAACCAATCAGAATTCTCTGCACTTGAACCTCCATCGTTTTTTGCTCAGAATGTCATCGCTGAACATAAACCCACCAACAGTTCGGGCAGTAAATGAGGGGAAGTTCCATAAGGGGGTCATAAATGGCTCTTCTTTTCCTTCCCGCGTGTATCGGTCCTTCCTCGATATGCATGTGCCTGGCACGTCACAGACAGCCCTTGGGCTCTTGCGTGCAGTTGTGGTTTTATGGCTGGGCGGTTGACAGACCACAAAACGGCCGCAAAACTCGCATAGGGCCACCACACAAAGAAAAGTGATTTCAGTTGCATGTCATGAGCATTAAGTGGCAGGGGTCTGTTTTTCCTTGATTTCTGGGGGTTTGGCAGCAATCTGAGCGGGATGACTTTCATGAAGGTACCTAGTTCAGCGCGGAGACTGTGTAATGGCCACGTGATTAGGATTTTTTCTGTAAAAGCCGGCACAAATGGGGGGGGGAGCGGTTTTTGGAGAGGCCGTCCGAGATACGTCGAATGCATGAAACAATTCACGGCGACGGAAAAATCTGTCAAGGCAAGCACATATATGGGTGGATACCAAAGCGTGATAACCTCAAAAAAACAAGAGACAATGGTTCAGATACCGGCGATGAGAACATCATAGGACATGCATAGGGTTAATCTAATAAGACTACAGACTCATATAAAAATCAAACTGCGGAAAGGTTTTTGGTACGCAAACAACTTCGAAATCACTGGCGTTATGGATGGATTTGACGTTTTATACACCGGAAATCGCCGCTCCCCAACTAATCAAAGCACTTTGTCCATCCATCCCTTTTCTGGGGAGCTATGTTGCCTTGCACCATTACAGACAGCCTTGCCAGAGTAAAATGTCACTCATCTTTCTCCCTGAGAACTGCTGCGATTGAAAAGGGAGTCATTTAACAAGAGCAGGTATGAAGGCCTTGAAGAAAAGTGAAGAATTGTGGGTTTTTCGTGTACAAACGCATTGCCCCTTGTGTGTTCACCGACACACCGTTCATGGCTCTGCATCACTGGGTCCATAAATATAAACTTGTGGCCTTGGCAGAAAAATGTACATCAAAAGATCATGAAACTATAGGTGGCTATTTTTTTTTAAAGTGTGCTTTGAAATGGAATTTTAATACCACTGTTTAGTTTTCACATGCATACAGATTATTTTAGGATAAGTCCTAAAAACTTCTAGGTGGGAATAATGTGATAAGTTACCTGCCTCTAGAATAGAGATTAATTTGTTAGCTTTCCTACTACGGTGTTCAGTTCATAGATGGCAAATGGGGTTTTTGATAGCTGACATCCAAATAGCATATCTACCCTTATACCAACAACAAACAAATAAGGGTGCGGTCACTGGGCATGAGAGGAATAACTTAGATCTTCAAAAGAAGATAAACAGCGTCATATGAGGAAATGTGTCGCTTTGAGGTGTATGTACATGTGCCAACTTCAACGTCTCGATCAACATCTGGTATAACATCAAGATAGATGTTGTTCTTGATGTGCCGCTGATAATTAGCTAACAAATAAAATAATAAAATTTTACAATGAGACAGTCTGCTCTCATATAAAAAAGAGGACATCTGACACCTGTTGGTTTGTACTGATTTCCGAGTGTGTAAAATGTTTTTAGGATAAATCGCCTGGGGTGCTTCTTCCTCCTATGTAGATACATGTGAACGCTCTGATGAAGAGGTGCGGGGGAGTGTGGGACCTTATGTCAAAGACCCGATCTCTCTGAAAATAAATGGGGGCCGTTTACATTTGTGGCACCCATGGTTAACATACAAAGCAGAACAAAGCAAGAGCTTCTTAGGCAAAGAAAACAGACACAAAGTCTCATCTATTGCGTGCTTGTAATTCCTCCCGCCAGACTCCAACTCACTTTAGCTTCATCAACCACATGTTCAGAATTTCTGTAGGCCAACCAATTTGTGCCTTCTTGCTGTGCCCTCTGGGAACGAGATTTCAGCTTCAACGCAGCTGAAAACAGCAGAACTGGCAATAATTCACAAGTTTGGGTAACACACAGGTATTGCCAGTTTTACCTGCCAAGACATGGTGTAAGAAGGTGGACGACCTGAAGTCTGAGTGCTATGACAAGAATCCTTGTCAATCTTCAGCCGTCACATCTTCACAATGATTTATCAAACACGCTTTGTACTATTGTATATTAGTACACTGTGTTTGGGTGTTTGTACAGTAACCAGTTTTCCTAAATATAAAAATTCTTATTAATTTAATGGGTGCTACCATCTGCTGATCATAACAGTCGCATATGATGCTAACGTCCTTTTGTAAGGTATCTTGATAGGACCATAGCTGAGTTGTAGGCCTTATTAAAGGGGGGCTTCATTGTTCCTCTGGTTTTCATTTCAGCGCCCCCTAAAAATCAGCCCTTCGCTTAAAATACACGATTTAGTTTTTGTTAATCTATCTTCCCAAATGAGCTCCAATGCCAATAGGCGACGGAGTCCAAAATGAATAAACGAAAAAACGATCCACCAAAGCAGGGTAATGAGTGTCCTGCTTGAGGTGCGCTTAAATTTAACAAGTCAGGGGAAACATTCCAGTGGGGGATTAAGATGGAGGTTTTGTGACAATTTGAACTTACTTGTTGAACTGCGGAAGAACCACACTACACAATTCCTAAAAAAACAAAATACCATGGCGAAACAGGATGGTGCAGGGAATATTATGGGTAACGAATTACCCATTTTCTCTATAAATATCGAATAGATGGCTATCATAAAATAATGACAAAACTGTTGTGTGAGTTTGGTTGGCCCCCAAAGCAATTCAAGAGACAAGAAGATGAAAGGTCTGGGAATCGCCACATCTCAGCTAAAGCAAGCAGCGTTACCTGTGCCAGATGGTAAAATAAAATTCAAACAAAAAGGGAAAGTTCAATTCAAAGACTGTGATTGCTCAAAATAAGCCAATGTGATAATGCGAATTGGGATTCACAGGGGGTACTTTTCGCTGCGTTTTACCATTCTGACTGTTACTTCAGTGATTACAGGGGGTAATTTTGGTAGAATAGTCACATTAGCGTGGTAGTTCCGTGATTTAAATGGAGCGGCAAAAGCAAAAGCCGATAACAAACAACAGCAACAGAAAACGATGTAATGAACAGGACAGAAAGACTAACTTTTCACACACTACCGGTGAGGTCATTCCTAACCGTAGTCATGGTGATTTTGAAAGCCCAAAACCCAAAACAAGCATAAAGCTTTGTTATTTTAAGGCATCGTGAAGAAGTGGCTCCTGGTTTGATGAACGGCCAATAGAACGCTGGGTCAGATTTCCAAAACCGGGCATGTTTGTTGTTAAAAGCTGGTTCCAAAGAGCTGACAATCAAAACACGTAGCATGTCATGAATGTAGTAGTTATGGTTGTATTATGTTGTAGTGGGTGTGCACAAGGAGGCAGCTGCAGGGCGAGGATGTGTAGGAAACGACATGATGAGACATGGCACTGGCAAATAGCCGCTCATTAAAAGGGTGTTATTTCCAGGATAGGCGCAGCTACCGTTCACCGTATTATAGCCCATTTCTGAAAGAAGTATTACATACGATGCAATTCTAACTGGGGTCAGTTATAAAGTCACCTCACTGTTTTGCATATGAGTCTGGCTTCTGGTGAAGAGTGATCCTTCAACGGCACACAGTGTTTCATTTGTTTTGCTTCACCACTCACCCAGATGTTTAAAAAATATGTGCAACATCGCTAAGTACAACTAAAACCTTTGGTTCACAGTATTAAACCTGTGTCATCCCAATCTGCAGCTCTCCCACTCTGCTGCAAGAGATTACAGCTAATGGACAAGCCACCCTCTGTCTGCCAAAGATCTGAAAAATAACAGATTCCAAAACCCTTTTTTAAACAGAGATTAAACATAGATTTCAAAATGCCGGCAGATTATGTGGGATTGTATTTTTTTTGTCAATGAACGTACTCAGAATATACTGTATTAGGTAGGACGGTTTAAATGAAATTGCACGACCTTTCTATCAACTGTATCTGTGGATATCATGTTTAATTAAACCAAGATTTATCAATAGAGCTTCATAATTATTCATTCAGTTTACAATGTGTGTGATGCATGTGACATTTTGTATTTATTGTGTTGAAAGAAGATGAAAGGATGGGCTGAACTTTCCACATAAAACAGATAAAGCTTTCCTTTCTGACTACAATCTACACGTTATACATGTAAAACATATTCTTAATAAGGATCAAAACAGTACACAAAAAATGGATGTATGTATTCAATCTGCTCTTATTAGTTACAAAAACAAGAGAAGTTAAAACTGATAGAAGGTTAAACAATTTAATGTTCTTGTGTCACTGCTGCAGACAAGGAGTAGTCGCAATCTATCTATTTGCTGTATTATAACAGCATAAGAATGTAACACAGCTTCAATTCTCTGGTGTGTCTTATGGGGAATGCAGTACTTACTGTGTTGTTATTCAGACGTACAACAGAGAGGCCCTCCTTCCATTGGCTGGTGAGGCCTGCATCTCAAATTGTATTAGAGTTACTGAGAGAAAAGGGCTGGTTCAACAACAATGCTTCACATACAGTATTCTACTCCTCCCAAGGCTCTGTGTCCTACATATGCATATCTGTATATTACAGTTCAGTTGTATTACCATAAAGCCCCCCCACCTGGTATTGCTGGTGCATTCAATACATTTTACTGCTTAGCAATTCATGAGACTGACATTTTCAGCGGTATGCAGCAGAGCAGTGCTAGAATTTAGCTGTAGTCAATTCATATCCATTTTAGAGTAGATTTTATTTTTTATTTTTTGGTTATTTTTGCCTGAACATAACAGAGCAATTAGAATGCCTCTGCGAATGAGGTGCACAAAGTAGGTTAATGCGATTCTATTTGTGGATTCTAATATACCATCTATATGAGCACATATTGTTGCTTACCAGCAAATAAAAGTCTCAGTGGCAATGTGCACTCTAAAAATGCACATTCAATAAATGTGAACCTGGACTTTATAGAAAAACAATGGCTTCCAAGCACTGCATTTCTATAATTTTAGTGTCCATTACTGTAAATCTACTTTCATGCCTGTCAAAGGAGTGCAGCAATAACCCAGAATTGATCTCACGGAGATGCAATCTATTAATCTGCTCAAGTCACTGTCACTCAAGTTGTCTCACTCCTAAAGTTCTCCCAAAATGAATAAAAAGAAAAAACGAGAGAGAAAATGAATATGTATATATTGTATCTCTCTCTCTCAACAAAAAAAAAAAAGAAAAATCTCTCTCTCTCTCTCTCAACAAAATGATAGACAAGTAACTAGAAATAAATTGCATAAGATGAATACAGTATAATGTAAGTGATAAAGCTGGATGTTGCTATGGCAGAATTACAGCATCTATGAAAAGATAATCTGTTTCTCTTAAACTAATAAGGTGAAAACCTTTATTACACATTAAAATAATAAATGAAAGATCACTTGTTATCAATGGACATCAGCTATATAACATCTATTGCAAAATTACAATGAAAAAATCATACATTTTCCCACTCCATAACCTATAATGACCAATCAAAGATTCATGATAACTTCATTAATAAACTGAAATATCACATTGCATAAGTATTCAGACCCTTAACTCTTTAGTTTAAGCACCTTTGCAAGAAGCCTCAAGTCTATTTGGGTACGACAAGTACCCCTGGATTAGAAGATTTTCTGACATTCTTCTCTGCAGATCATCTCAAATTCTGTCAGACTGGATGGGGACTGCTGGCAGACAGCCGTTGTCAGATCTTTCCAGAGACGTTTGATTGGGTTAAAGTCGGAGCTCTGGCTAAGCCACTCAAAGACAGTCACAGAGATCTCCCTACTGTTCGCCACCTTGCATTGCCTTGGCTGTGTGCTTAGTGATTGTCCTTTTGGAAGGTTTCCTCCAATAACTCTTTCTTTCTGCTCATGGGGACTTTCATTGCAGCAGATATGTGCCTCAACACAACCCTGTTTCTGAGCTCTGCAAGAAGTTATTTTGCAACATTGTTGTTAATGTGATAAAGGGTCTAAATACTTTCTATAGGTCAATGACAAGCGTTTTGGAGAATGGATGGATAAATAAATGGATAAATGGATGTAATTTTCTCACCTTCATATTTTCCAAGTCCTTTTGACTTTCTTCTGTGGAATACAAAAGTTAACATGTTGAGTAATTACTTGCCATTCTTGGCATTTATTGAAAATGAATAGGAATATGGAAGCTGATTAACTTACAATATAAAAAGTATCTGCATCATAAATGTGGTTTATAGGATTCAAAATATTCCATGTTCATTAGTGCTTTGACTCACTCAATCACTCAAGAGCAGCCAGTACATTCTTCTAAATATCTTCTTGTGCGACCCATAAAGTAAAAGAAAACCTTACAGGTTTGGAACGACAAGAAGTAAATGATGACGGGATTTTTATTGTTAGCTGAACTATTCCAATTCTAATGGGATTAAACAGTGAGAACATCACTGCTTATGACTGAAATATCCTTTTCATTGCATTTCTCAGTACTCACCAGAAATATTTTGCAGTCTGTAACTGTAATCTCAGGGGACGTGAGGGGACTGTTTCAATATTTCATCAAGCGAGTAACCATGGTGTCTAAAAAGTGAATTTCTAGACACATAGGACACTGTGGAGTCACATATCACAGAGGCAACCAATAGAGGCAGAAGTTGAGACAGACTTGCGATCAAGGGAATACAATAGCAGACAGATGGTCTATCTGCAAAGTTGCCACTAAATCAATATTTGCTGCTTAGAAAACAACAGTTGACACTGAATGCTGAGCTGCGTAGTCGGACACCAGAGAGATGGTTGGATATATAAAAGCAGTCAGTCCGATAATAGCAGCAGGTCAAGCAGGAATACTGGCAAATATCCCACTGAAAACAGCCCTTAAGCCTACCTGACATTAAATCCTATTTGGTTATTAGGCTGCTTGGGTTCTGTGCTAGCTCTGCTTTACTGAAATGTCACACGTTGGAGAGGCTTTAGGTTCATCCTCAGTCTGAGTGCTCATTTAAGGACTTTGCTTTCCATTAAAGCCCCAGCGAGACTGAACCACACTGCTTCTGACCATCTTCAGAAAGAGAGCTGGAAGGTCCTTGAAAGAGTCTGATGTTGTGATCGCACCATGGCTGCTCACACTCCCTTGTGGTCTTCTCTGCAAGGGTTTGTGATTGAGAGCAGTGCAATGGTGTAATAATGGAGTCTACTATTACCCTCGAGCCTAATATGGTTTAAGCCACAGAGCTAAGAGCTTTTTTCTGTTTCTTTTGAGTGAGGGTCTCCATCTCCCTCACAGCATGTCAGACAGCCAGATCCATCTGCCTGCCTGGCATTCTGCTCTGAAGGGACGGAGACAATTTTTTTTCTCTGGCTCTCTTAGTTGATTGATGGGATTGTTTGGAGTCGGATTTGTATAACTTGGCGATGTATGATGTGAAGATGTATGATGTGAACAAAGTAGTTAACAGTGCGATATACTTCATCTCTGACATGATAGAGAGAACACAGATGACATTAAGTTGCCCATTTAATTATTCCAGTGTATTTGTGAATAAATTGTTATAATTAATTTTGTTATTAATATTATATACCATTCTGTGCCATAAATTTTATATATTTATTATAAACTGACATCATACAGCAATGATTTAGTGGTAGTTTCTGCACTATTATCATCACCAAATGGAACTGAAAAATTGTTTTCAAACTGATTTTCTGAACACAACACTGTATATTAAGCTGTGAGGAGAAGATATTTTAACATCCCAAGAAAACATCAACACATTTTCATGGCAGTTTGTACTCTAACTATGGTGGCTAATCTGTTTGAATTTTTATACAGTCTGCTTACACCTCACTGATTATTCGTTTTAGGGGTGGACCTTCATACTTTTTTCTAAAAAACACGTTTTTATATAACTCACATTTTTTAAATATCCATTTTGCCCATAAATAGTTTTGGTGAGTGTTTACAAACAGCTCCAGGAGAGACATTAATAACGTGGTGCTCATTATAAGGTCATATTTAGTGGCACGCATTAATATTTTCTAGCATTCAGGTAAAACTGAACCAATCAGAATTCTCTGCACTTGAGACCTCAATAATTTTTGCTCAGATGTCATTGCTGAACATACAACAGCCACATTCGGGGCAGTAAATAGTGGAATTTCCATAATGGGGTCATAAATGGCATCTTCTTTCCGCTTTTATCTGTCTTCCTCAATAATTCATTTGGCACTTCACAGACAAGCCTTTTGTATCTTGCTTGCAGTTTTGGTTTATGGATTGCTGTTGACAGACACAAACTGCATCAAACCCTCATATTGCCACCACACAAATAAAAATGATTTTCATTTCAATGTCATGATCAGTTAATTTCTGTTCTTTTTTCTTATTTCTTTTGTTTTGCATCAATCTGGAGCTTGATTTCTTTCATTAGTAAACCTATTTCATCTTTATGCTTGTGTTGGCACATTTATGATTTTTTCTTTAAAATCTGCTACAACATGCCAAATTTGTTGATCTGTTTGTAATGCGTCCTAGATACTGCTAATGAATGAACAAATTCACTTTCGACTGAAAAATCTGTCAAGGCAAGCAAATATATTTTTGATCAAATTCTTGATACCACAATGTTTCATTAACCTGCGATGAGAACAAATAAGGACATGCAGTAGTTTAGCTTAATAAATACTACAGATCAATATTAAAAATCAAACTGCTGAAAGAGGTTTTGGCTACAAACAACTTCTAAATCACGGCTTTTATTGATTTGATATGGCTTTTATACACCTTAAATCTTCCTCCCCAACTAATCAAAGCACTTGTCCATCCTCCATTTCTTTTGAGCTATTTGCATTGTACCATTACAGACAGCCTGCACAGATAAATGTCAATATTCTTTCTCCTGAGAACTGCTGGCTTTGAAAAGGGGAGTCATTTAACAAGAGCAGTTATGAAGGCCTTTGAATAAAAGTGAAAGAATTGTGGTTTTCTTTACAAACGCATTGCACCTTGTGGTTCACCCGTTCATGGCTCTGAATCAATATGTCCATAAATATGAACTTGTGGCCTGGCAGAAAAATGTACATCACAAGATCAGTGAAACTGTAGGTGGCTATTTTTTTAAAGTGTGCTTTGAAATGGAATATTAATACACTGTTTATTTTAAAATGCATACAGATTATTTTCAGGATAAGTCCGAAAAAATGTCTAAGTGTGAATAAGGTATAAGTTACCTGCCTATAGAATAGAGATTAATTTGTTAGCTTCCTACTAATGTTTCAGTTCATAGATGCAAATGTGTTTTTGATGTCTGACTCCAAATAGCATATCTAACAATATAAACAACAACAACAAATAATGTGCTCACTGGGCATGAGAGAATAATTAGATATTCAAAAAGGAAGATAAAACAGGTCATATGAGGGAAATGTGTAGCTTGAGTTTGTATTTATCATGTGGCAATTCAACGGCTCGATCAAGCATCTGGTATAACATCAAAGATTTAGTTCTGATGTGCAGCTGATAATTATATAAAAATAAAATAAGAAATTTTAAAATGATACATTCTTGCTCATATAAAAAAGAATGAACTCTGAAACCTGTTGTTTGTACTAGTTCTGAGTTTAAAATGTTTGGAATAAATCTCCTGTGTTCTTCTCCTCAGATGTAATAAATGGAAACACGCTGATGAAGATGTGCGGGGGAGTTGTGACCTTATGTCAAGCCGTCTCTCTGAAATAAATGGGGGCCTGTTTATTTGTGGCACCCATGGGTAACATACAAGCAGACAAAGCAAGAGCTTCTTATGAAAAGAAAACAACACAAAATCTAATCTATTGTGCTGTAATGCACCTCCAGACTCACTATTAAGCTCATCAACCACATTTCAGAATTTCATTATGCCACCAATTTGCCTTCTTGCTGTGCCCTCTGGGAACGATATTCAGCTTTAAAAGCAGCTTAAACAGAAAACTGGCAATAACACAGGTTTGGTAACACACATGTATTGCCAGTTTACATGCCAAGACATTGGCTGTAAAGAATGTGGACTACCTGATGATTCTGAGTGCGTATGTACAGAATCCTTGTCAATCTTCAGGCCTCACATCTTTCAACAATGATTAATCAAAAAAAGCTTTTACTTTGTATATTAGTAGCACTTGTTTGTGTTTGTACAGTAAACACTTTTCCTAGAAAATAAAATTCTTATTAATTTAATGGTGTGCTTACCATCTGCTGATCATGACAGTCGCCTATGTGATGCTAAAGCACTTTTTGTAAGTTGATCTGGATAGGAGCCATAGCTGATTGTAGGCCTTATTTAGGGGGGCTTCATTCTTCCTGTGTTTCATTTCAGCTCCCCTAAACATCAGCCTTCTTAAAATACACGATTATGTTATCTCTCCCCATGATCTCCAATGCCAATATTCTACTGAGTCCAAAATTGAAAAATGAAAAAGCCCCCCTAAGCATGATAAGAGTGTCTGCTTAGTGCCTTAAATTTAAAAATGTCATTTAAACATTCAAGTGGTAATAAGATGGAGTTTTTGTGCAATTTTAACTTAACTGTTATACTGCTGAAGAACTACACTACAATCCTAAAAAACAAAATACCATGGAAACAGGAATTGCAGGGAATTTATGGGTAACAATTACCCATTTTCTCTATAAATATCTAATAGATTTGTCTATCATGAAAAATATTACAAAAACTGTTGTGTGAGTTTTTTTCCCCCAAGCAATTCAGAGACAAGATGATGAAAGGTCTGTGGAATCGCACATCTAGTAAAGCAGCAGACTTTACTTTGCAGTTGTAAATAAAAAATAAAACAAAAGTAAAGTCAATTCAAAGACTGTGATTGCTCACAATAATCCAATGGTATAATCTAATTGTGATTCACAGGGTAACTTTTCCCTGCGTTTTACATTCTGATGTACTTCAGTGAAACAGGGTCATTTTATAATATTCACATTATCTTTTTATTTCCTTATTTAAATGGAGCTGAAAAGAAAAGCAATAACAACAACAGCAACAGAAACTATTTATTGAACATGACAATAAAGCTGATCTTTTCACACACTACAGTGAGTCATTCCTAAACTTATCATGGTGATATTGAAATCCAACACAAAGCATAAGCTTTGTTATTTTAAAGTCATCTTAAGAATTTTCTCCTGTTTGATGAATGGCAATATAACTCTTTTGTCAGATTCCAAACCGGGCATGTTTGTTTTTAAAAGCTGTTCAAATAGCTGACAATAAAACACTAGCATGTATTTATTTATTATTTTTTTTTATTATTTTGCACAATTATGCATCTGCATGCTAGATTTTTAGGATGAAAACAATTATGATACAATGTCACTTTCAAATAGCCTCTCAATTTAAAATGTTTATTTCCAGTATAGCACATCTACATTTCACTGTATTATAGGCCAGTTTCTGAAAGAAAGTGATTTACATACTATGCAATGTCATAACTGGGGTCATTTATAATACCTCACTGTTTGCATATGTAGTCTGGCTTGCTGGTGAAGAGTGATACTTCAAACTGCACACAGTGTTCATTTGTTTTGCTCACCACTCACCCCAGATGTTTAACCATATGTGCAACATCGCTAAAGTACAACTAAAACCTTTGGATTTCACAGTATTAAACCTGTGTCATCCCAATCTGCAGCTCTCCCACTCTGCTGCAAGAGATTACAGCTAATGGACAAGCCACCATCTGTCTGCAAAGATCTGAAAAATAACAGATTCAAACCTTTTTCAAACAGAGATTAAACATAGATTTCAAAATGCCGGCAGATTATGTGGGATTGTATTTTTTTTGTCAATGAACGTACTCAGAATATACTGTATTAGGTAGGACGGTTTAAATGAAATGCACGACCTTTCTATCAACTGTATCTGTGGATATCATGTTTAATTAAACCAAGATTTATCAATATGATCTTCATAATGATTCATTCAGTTTACAATGTGTGTAGATGCATGTGACATTATGTATTTATTTGTGTTGAAAGAAGATGAAAGGATGACTGAATCTTTCCACATAAAACAGATAAAGCTTTCCTTTCTGACTTACATCCTACACGTTAATACATGTAAAATCATATTCTTCATATAAGGATCAAAAACAGTACACAAATATGGATGTATGTATTCAATCTGCTCTTATTAGTTACAAAATCAAGAGAAGTTAAAGCTGACATGAAGGTTAAACAATTTAATGTTCTTGTGTCACTGCTGCAGACAAGGATGTAGTCGCAATCTTAATTCCTTCAGAAAACAGATACCAGTGAATGTTCATGCGCTGATTAAATATTAATTGAGAGGCACCATCTGCCTTTCCTCCAGATTAAACAAAGCATGTTGATATAAAACAGGTCTTGAAAACTCCCTGGATGCGAAGCATAAAAGGCGATGGAGTTGTATTGTCATCTTAACTTTCCCAGTTTTAAGATATACAAGCTAGACATCTCTTTTCACCCTCAAGCAACATTGCATTTTTTGTTTTTTTGACAGATGACTGGCAACACAAAGATGATTGACAGAATACAACCAACTGGTTTTGTTTACAGTGAAGTAGCCTGTGCCGAGCAATATGTGTTGATAAATGTGTGAATTCAGTTCTAATAAAACAAATCTCAAGTCAATGTAGTTTTTAAATAACCAAGAATGTATCATGACAGTGTTAAAATAAGTGAGGTGCATAAAGAAAGGATGTATATGTTCTATAGAATCCATTGTCTTTTTTCTCTCCTTTAAGCCCCTGATACTGTGCCATCTCTGCTTAATCAGGAGGGATTGGCCCAGAATGTTCCCATTGTTGCTCTGTTCCCCTGATGAATCTGAAAGAAAGCAGGAAATTGAACTGCATATTCTTCATGCATTTCTGTTGTGTAAGCAAATCTATCACACTTTGTTTACAAGCATTGTTTGTTTGTTAAAAATCCTACTACCAGATAAGTTATAAAAAGTAAGCACACAATCTCTTTACATTTCTGTAAATTAGTTTAAAATATCCCCTACAGATCATGCTGACAGTATCAGGTGCTACACCATATCAACAGAGCTGGGTAGATTACTTGTAAATTGTAGTCCATTACTGATTCCATATTACATTACACATTTAAGGTCATTTAATCAGACTACTTTTTGATTGTACTCTTAGATTACTTTTGACCTAAGTCATCGATCACGCTGATTTAAATAGGTTAATCGTACCATATTGATATAAAAATATAAAAACTAAGAAAATATATTCAATTCATTGTAATTAACAACATGAAGTGCATTAAACATTGTGTTCATATAGTTCGTAAAATGTCAAATTAAAATAACTTAATAAAAAAATAAAATAAAAAAAAACAAAAAAAAAAAAAAAAAAAAAAAAAAAAAAAAAATATATATATATATATATATTGTATTTATATACCTGCATGTCATGTGACCATTAACCATCAGAGAAAACTGTGAACATGCAAATGTGATACTTTTTATTTTTAAATCTCAGGGCACTTCAAGTAAATATATCAGGTGAAAGAAATTTAGAAGAAAAATTTTTGGGGGAATGCCCGCATGACAAGTAAATAAGAAATAACTTAATTTGTGCATTTAAATGAGTTTGAAACACATAAGCCTTATAGAAATATATGGTTAAATAACCTCCTGGGTTATAAGTTAATGCTGTGTAGCCATCTGACCAGTGACTTGTCTTTGTGTGTGTCCACAAAACTGGAAGACTTTTTGGATGTACATAAGCGGTAAGCAATTTTAGAAAGGAACATTTAACAAATATTAAAAAGAGGAATTAGAGAGAATCAATAAATTATGAATAATTTACTGGTATTGTGTGAATAATATGTAATCATGCAATGATCTGATTACGAGTATTTTAAAAGTACATAATTTTTGGAATCTGATTACATAATCCAGACTACATGAAAACAGTACTAAGCTCTGCATATCAACCACGTAAATGGTTAATATCCACATACTGTACAAAGCAATGAGGAAGTAGCTCAGCATCAGAAGAGGGGCTGTTTTAATGTGAGATATTTCCCCCTCTATCTATTATGCCCTGCAAGAGATAGCAGAAAGGACGTGAGGACAGAGCTTATTGGCCCAGAGGACTGGAGGTCAGTGGCTCATATGTACCTGCTCTTGCATTACAGT
Source organism: Cyprinus carpio (assembly GCF_018340385.1). Lineage (NCBI taxonomy): Eukaryota > Metazoa > Chordata > Actinopteri > Cypriniformes > Cyprinidae > Cyprinus > Cyprinus carpio. The sequence continues at coordinate 12,717,870 of NC_056614.1, read as the reverse complement.
GATAGATATTTTCATATGCACTAACCCCTTAAAGCTAAAAAGAAATTGAAATCTATGAGATTTATCATAATTTATTTTCATACCGCCTATGTAAAACAATTCTTCATATCTGTCTGCAATATGCATGACATATTATATTACTTGATAATGTTGCTACTGGTGCATCAGAATTTGATCATGTCCAATATTTTGCTTTATGGTGAGAGCAGGTTTTGCAATCCTTTTTATATGAATCTGTGTCCTGTGCTTCTCTCCAGGCAAACAAGTTCTCAAGCCTTAAACATTATTTCTGCATCAAAAGATGAGCAGATTCTTTTGACCTCTAGAAGTGAAGCAAAGGCAAACTTTCTAGGGTCTTTATGACCACTACCTCACCCTCAGCCCATCTGCCTGAATGTTTCTCAACTGACCAGAGTGTTTTGGAGTTGCATCACCCCATATGTGCATGAAAAACCTGCCTTTCACAGTTCAGTTGGCTGCAGTATAACTTCTGTTTCAGCCAGCATGCTTCTGCAATGCTAGATGAATGTTGTCCAATCGTACTGCTGCTGAGAATGCTGATTATCCTCAAAGATCAGTGAAGGATGGTAAATTATCCTATAATTCATGGCCCACATTAAATTGGCTCTTAGGTCCCTGTTACAAGTATGGTATTTAGCACCAGTATTAAGCCACAAAGGAGCATATATGGCATATAATCAATATAAGACGTACATTTAAATTTGGGTATATATCTTTTTTAATAATAATTAATTGATTTCATTTAATTTGCTTTCTTTTTTTCCTATATTGTATCATTATTATTATTTTATAATCTGTTTATACTGTTATAAATTCTATGTGTTTCATAATAAGAATGGGTTAATAACTTCCTGCAGACTTCTTGCTTATTGCTGCTATGCGTTTTGAGTTTAAGTTTGAGCTCCGTCAAGTTAATTCTTTATCTTCTATTTTTTATCTTAAAATCAATTTTATACGCCATCATTTTCATTTCTAGACTGGTCGTGGGGGAGGTGTTGCAACAATATATAGTGTTATTCTCAATGTTACCCAGAAAACAGGATACAGGTTTAACTCATTCGAAATACTTCTGCATAATGTTACACTGTCAGATACGCAAAAGAAATCTATTGTATCTCTTGCTCTGCCTAATGTGTATAGACCACCAGGGCTGCATACAGAATTCCTAAAAGAATTTTCAGATTTCCTCTCAGACCTATTGGTTACCGTTGATAAAGTGCCAATTGTCTGAGATTTTAATATTCACGTTGATAATACAAAGGATTAGGCGTTTACTGACCTAATAAATTCTTTTGGAGTCAAGCAAAATGTCACCAGGCCCACTCATTATTATAATCATACGCTAGATTTAATTATATCGCATGGAATCAATCTTACTGATATAGATATCGTACTTTAAAGTGATGATGTTACTGACCATTTCCTTGTATCATGCATTCTGCATATTACTGATAATAACTATATGGCTCCGCATTATTGTCCGGGCATAACTATTGTTCCAGACACCAAAGACAGATTCACAAATAACCTGCCTGATTTATTTCAACTGCTATTTGCACCCATAAATACACATGAACTAGACGAAATGACTACCAACATGGGCACTATCTTCTCTAACATTAGAAGCTGTAGCCCCCATCAAATTGAAAAAGTTTAGAGAAAAACGTACTGTGCCATGGTACAACAGTAATACCCATTCTCTCAGGAAAGACAATCCTAGTCTTTAGCGCAAATGGAGAAAAACTATTTTGTAAGTTTTTAGAATTGCGTGGAAAAACAGTATGTCAAACTATAGACAGGCTCTAAAAACTGCCAGGGCCGAGCATATCCACAATCTCATAGAAAATAACCAAAACAATCCAAGGTTTTTATTTAGCACAGTGGCTAGATTAATAAATAACTATTCCCTCACAGTTTAATAGTAATGACTTTATGAATTTCTTCACTGATAAAATAGTGTAATACAGAAATAAAATAGCAAATGTAGATTTTACAGCATCTAATACTTCAGCTTCATTCATCGCACCCAAAGATAAACTGCAGTGCTTTACAACTATAGGACAGGAAGAGCTAAATAAACTTATCACTGCATCTAAACCAACAACATATTTATTAGACCCTGTACCCACTAAATTACTGAAAGAGTTTTTACCTGTAGCAGAAGAACCACTTCTCAATATTATTAACTCGTCGTAATCTTTAGGTCACATCCCAAAACCATTCAAGTGCTTATTAAGAAACCACAACTAGATCCTAGTGAACTGGAAAATTACAGACCCATTTCAAATCTTCCATTTATGCCTAAAATTTTTAATCTCTATGAAAAATTTCAGGCCCCACCATAGCACAGAAACTACACTTGGTAAAATTACAAATGACTTGCTTCTTGCGTCAGACCAAGGCTGCATCTCATTGCTAGTTTTACCTGATCTTAGTACTGCATTCAGCGCCATACATCATGACATACTCATAGATAGATTACAAAACTATACAGGTATCCAAGGGCAGGCTTTAAGATAGTTTAGATCCTACCTGTCCGATCGCTACCACTTTGTTTATTTAAATGGGGAGTCATCTCACTTATTACCAGTAAAATAAGGAGTTGCCACAAGGATCTGTCCTAGGTCCTCTGCTATTTTCAATATACATGTTGCCCCTTGGTAATATTATTAGAAAATTAGTTTCCACTGTTATGCTAATGATACTCAACTATATAGCTCAACGAGACCAGATGAAACTTCTGAATTATCTAAGCTAACAGAGTGATAATTTTCTCCCATTAAATTTGGATATGACAGAGATATTACTTATTGGACCAAAAAACAGTTCACAGAATCTTGTAGATTACAATTTGGAACTAGACGGATGTACTGTTACTTCCTCTACAGTCAAAAATCTGGGTGTTATATTAGACAGCAACTTGTCTTTTGAAAACCATATTTGCCATGTAACAAAAAAAAAAAAAAAAAAAAAAAAAAAAATTCTACAGTCTCTGCACTGGCTACCTATTAAGTTCCGTATCAGTTACAAAATATTATTACTTACTTATAAGGCCCTTAATGGTTTAGCTCCTACATACCTAACTTGTCTTCTATCATGCTACAATCCATCATGCTCCCTAAGGTCACAAAACTCCACAAAGTCCAAAAAGGTTGCAGCGAAGCCGACAGTGTGGAAGAAAAATTGAATCATCTCTGTGGCCAGGCAAAGAGCATTGTCAAAGTTAAGCTGAAAAGTGGCCCTGTTGCTGTACTCTGTCCTGAAGTTGTCTATGAGGTACTGCAATGCTATTTTAGTGAGAGCCCTGGCTCGTGCCAGCCATTGGCCGACTTTTATGTGACACAGCAGGAAAAAAGTGAGCGCCCTATTGATTATTGGGTCAGGTTGTATGAGGCAGCTGAGCTAGCAGACACTCACCTGGAAAGATAAGGTGGCAAGATGGAAAACATGAGCTCAAAGTTTGCAATGATGTTTATCAGAAACCCTAAAGCAAATGAAGTTGCAGAATTGGGCACTTTGGAGCGCATGCTGAAAATGTTAGAAACGGTGTTGGAGCACACAACCTTACCTGTTTCAGAAACAAAGCCTCAAACGTCACCGTGGTATTAAGCTTCTCCATGTGCAGTGTGTGGAGACCGATCCCATTTAGCTCGCTCACACTGCATGAAAGAAAATAGATGCCTTGATTGTTTTGAGTTTGGGCACCAACGTAAGCAGTGTCACAGGGTTGTTGCCCAGGGCATGCCCAGACCAGCGATGATCAGGGTAGATCACTCACATTGGGGGAGAGGGCAGTGTGAGTGTTGAGAGTCAACCTCTCACCAGTGAGGATGTTCCTATGGCTATCTATAGCAACCAATGTTAGACTGAGTCAAGCGGCAGTATTATCTTGTTCCAAAACATTGTGAATCTGGAAAAAGCTGACAATTTATTTTATACCGATGTGTTGGTGAATGATACGGTCACTTGCCAAGGCCTGTTAGACACTGGTTCTATGGCATGTACTATTAACAAGGAAGTTGAATGCATAGGGTCAAACCTAAGTGTATCCATAAGCTGAAGATGTGTGTACATGTATATGGATTTACGGTTATTGTGCCTACCTTGGTCGTACCAGGGCAAAAAGACCAGTTAATTGTTGGTACTAACGTCATCAAGTACATCCTGAGTCAACTTAAGCAGTCTCAAAGCTATAGGCGTGTCACGAACCAGCCAAATTCTACAGGAGAACCAGAGATACAGCAGTTTTTGAGTATGCTGTCTGAACATCCCAACCGTTATCAGTACTACTAAGCTCACTTAACCCATCACGCTTTCACCTCATCAAAAGCACCTTGTGTGGGGAAGACTCCCAACCAGTTCCACTATTTCTGTGGGTAGCACCATGTTGATTGAATGTGCAGAGCCAATCTGTCACCTCTAATGCAAATGCAGGGGTTAGTTCTCCCTCTGGCATTTGTGAGGCACTGCAGAAGCTTGGTCTCAGTAATCTTGGCATTGAGTCATGCGAGGTCACTCCGTACTGGAAAGACAAGTTTCTGCAGTTGATTCGAAGACATCAAGATGTGTTAGTTAGATTCAAGTCAAGTTAGATTGTGGTAAACCCATAGAGTTTGTCCACAGAATTCACCTGTCAGATAATCGCCTGTTCAGACTTCCGTATCAACGCGTTCCCCCTGCTCAATATCAGAAACTGAGAAAAGTGCTTTCTGAGATGGAAGAGCAGGAGATTGTTTGCAAGTCTTGCAGTGAGTGGGCATCCCCATTGGGCCTGGTATGGAAGAAAAGTGGTGATCTTCGTGTTTGTGTTGATTACTGCTGGCTTAATGACCGGACCATCAAGGATGCTCACGCCTTACCTCACCAAGCAGACTGTTTGGCGGCCTTGGGTGGAAACGCGGTCTTTAGCGTGATGGATCTTATCTCTGGCTTTTATAACATTGTGATGGCAAAGGAGGACAAAAAGCTTACAGCCTTCACAACACCGATGGGGCTCATTAAGTTTAATTGCTTACTGCAAGGGCTCTGCAATAGCCCCGCTTGCTTTATGTGCCTAAGGACGAACATCTTTGCCGATCAAATTTTCTTGACGTTACTCTGTTATCTGGATGATCTACTTGTGTATGCCCCAGATGAAGGTGAGGCCATTAAGAGGTCGAGATGGTTTTCAGTAGGCTCAGAGAGCATGGGCTAAAGTTAGGAAGTTGGGGTTCATTCAGGAAGTTGAGACCTGATGACTGGAAGGAAGAGCACAGTAAGGCCTTCAGCAGTTAAAAGCTGCTCTGATGGGTTCCGTGATACTGACACATCCTGATTTCAGCCGCCCATTTATTTTGTCCACTGGCGCTGTGCTGTCGCAGGTTGCAGAGGGTGAGTTTAGAGCCCGGATGATTGCTTTCGCAAGCAGAGCTCTTACACATGCTCAGGCAAAGTAACCTGTCACAGCTTAGAGTTCTTAGATTTGAAGTGGTCTGTTTGCGACAAATTCAGCCACTGGCTGAAAGGTCATGAATTTGTTGTTTGGACGGACAACAATCCTTTTACTTACATCCTCACAATGCCTAAACTCAACACGTGTGAGCAGAGATGGGTTTCCAAGTTGGCGCACTTTCGTTTCAGCACCAAGCACATACCTGGCAGTAAGAACGTAGTGGCCGCTGCTTTAAGTCGTCAACCCTATGTCCATAACCGGGTCAGTCAGAGGCTGCTGAATGAGCCTTACAATGTGTTGCTTGAGGAAGCGGAACAGTTTGAGAAAGAGACAGTGCAAGATGCATTCAGGCTTAGTGCTGGTATTCAGAGCATTGAATGCCCTCCTTGTGTAATGCCAAGCCATTGTCTGTTTTCTAGTGCTGAGGTGCAGTGTTAGAGGGTCATAATGACTGGGAAGCAGGTGGCAAATTGAGAGCAATCTCTTGGATTGCCCAAGACACAAAGCGTTTGTTGCCTCCTGGTTCTTTTGGATGGGGTTGGAATATGCTCATATATTAAGTGATGCAAGTGCATCGTTGTCAGTAAAATGCCTTAACCCAAAGGCAGAGACCCACTAGAGAGTGTGAAAACGTCAAGTCCAATGGAGCTAGTATGCATTGATTTTTTGGACCGCAGAAAGTTCAAAAGGTCGTAATGTGGACGTGCTGGTTGTAACTGACCTTTTTTCTCTGATGGCTCACACTTTCCTGTGTCGTGACCAGTCGGCAAAACAGGTAGCGTGACAGTTGTCGGATCTGTATTTTTTGTGTGTACGGTTTTCCTGACAGGATCCACTCAGATCAGGGGGCTAACTTTGAGAGCCAACTGATCCGAGAGTTACTCCAGATTGCTGGAGTAAAAACCGTGCAGACAGGTGGGAGTCCACGCCCTATAGGGTACACTCACAGTGTCATATTTACTGCATACGTAACACCAAAACAAGTCAGGAGAAAACCGTTCAAAACAATTTGCTGTTGCAAGCTAATTTCCTTCCATTTGAGTTGGAGGAACCTAAATAATCCGAGGATAGTGGTGGATCTGTCCTTAGCAGTAGAAGTGTGTCAATGGATGATGTTGTTGGTCCTGCATCTGAGTTGTGTTCTTTGTCTGAGCGAGTCACCAGTTGGGTGGAAAAGACCGCAGCTTCTGATGACCCTCAGCAAAGGTTGTCTCAATCTATCAAAACTCTGAACCCAGTTGGTGGGGTTGTAAGATCTTTCACTAATTCACGCTTACATATTATTGGCTGAGGTATGGAATGCGTATTTGGTGTGCTGTCCGGGGAAGGGCTCCGAGCTCGGGAATGGCCCGAACCTAGAGTACCACCCCTTCTCCGTCTAGTTGTAAAGTGAACTCGAAGTGAGGAGATGGGGTGGAGGGGGGATGCTGATAAACTGTCAATGGATAGAGGTAAGTCAGCAGTCTTTATACTGTGGTATTGATTACTTGATTGTGGTCCACCGGTGTTGATTAGGCTAAGTATCTGACGCGCTCCTTCCGAACCTTGTTAATAAAACATCATTTATTGAGATAAGAATGTATTGTATTAAAACATTGTTTTTGTACTATTGTACATGTACTATTCGTTTCTCCCAGTGAATGACTCTGGTATGACGATGTTTCTTGTCTAAAATGCATATTTATCACTGGATGAATGTGATTACTTTATACTAGCACTCGATTGTGCTAGTTATGATGAAAATATATATTTTAATGTGTTATTTGACTTAAACTATGTACATTGTGACTCTAACTAATTAGCATCATATGCTTAGTGTGCCATAGAGGGAGAAGCTGTTTATTTATTTATTAATATAATATTAATATTACTATACATATTAACGTTGTAATATGTATAGTAATTCCTTTGTTTACACCTCATTTCTTCGGGGACAGTTTTGTTTGTATCTGTTATGGAATAACTTACGCTCAAAAAACTGCGTCTTGGTGGTAAAAAAACAGCATGGTTTTGTAGCATACAGTGTCACAAACAGAATGAGACCATCCACTAAAAGAAAAGTCAAAGATATGTTGAATATTGTTTATTTGATTTCTGCCACTCTCTTGTGATGGCTCGTGACGCACGTTGTGATGCACCTGTCATCCAAAACTTTTTTCTTTTTTTTATCTTTTTTTTTTACATATATGTGTTTGTGTTTTGCGGGCAATGTGGGTGTATCTGCATGATTTCCATCTGTTTGAGCGCACATCAGCATAAATCACAGGTAATCACAGCTATCAGTGTGAATAAGGTCTATATGAATAGAGTGTGATTATTGACTGTATGGCTCATCTGTATGATTACCATCTGTATGTTCGGCCATCAACGTGATTATTGACTATGTGAGTAACTATCAGTGTGAATGCTGTATTTCTAGCAATCTCATGATATACTGTAATTGGCATACATAGTAAATTCTTTTTTTTTTCTTAATTACTTTTATTACTCAAATTATTCTTATTGTATTTTTCTAGTGCTCAAATAAATCACTTATACGATGTCTAAGATTCTGTCTATTGTTTTAGAACTGAAAAACTATCCAGTTGTATGTTTAATGACTAAAATCATTTGTAGAGCCTTTCCATACATTCGGTGTGTGTGTGTGGGGGGGTTGGTTGCAATATTAAGTTAGGTAGGGCATTTTCAGCTGTGAGTCCCATAATGGGGGGTGCAGGTTGATAGGTTAATGAGAGCTGTCTGTCAGCGCTATAGTCTATAGTCAAGAGGGTAGGGGACCTGCACATATTTTTGGTTGACGATTCATGTGGGCTAACTCCCAGGTAATTCTGAGCTCCTGGCCCAGCTATGTGCCCAAGGTTTCCACTACTCCCTTCAGGGATCAGGTGGTGAGCCTGCAAGCTCTCACCACCTCCCCGAGGAGGCAGACACAGCCCTAGCTTTGCTTGTCCCTTCTGAGCCTTGAGATGGTACATAGACTGGACACGAAGCTTCAGGACCTCAGATCAGCTCCTGGTCTGTTATGGAGGCCGGCGGTAAGGGAATTCTGTCTCTAAGCAGTGGATTGCCCACTGGATAGTGGATGCCATCACCCTGGCTTATCAGACGCAAGAGTGCCCAAAAATGACCAACTGAAAGGAAATGCCTCGATTATGTATGTAACCCTCGTTACCTGAAGGAGGGAACGGAGACATCATGTCCAGTTGCCACAGCTGCTGTACCACCACTGAGCGGCCGAGCTTTGCACCTGCTGACTAGTTATACTTGCGCTGCGATCAGCGGCAGCTGGATGCATGGCAATGTGCATTGGCTCATTTAGTTTACACTCAAAGTGGATTGGTCTCTCTAAGTGAAATCCCAATTCGTCTGTCATTACCGACGTGACGTCTCCATTCCCTCCTTCAGGGAATGAGTTTTACATACGTAACCGAGACGTTCTTAGCCTGAATAAAAGTTAGAAATCCATGTTTTAGCTCATTGTAACCCTTTTACTCGGTCTGGCTCAGAAAGCTTCCTCAGTGAGCATCTCCCTTCATCATGCCACACATATTTCAAAACAAGAAGAAGGAAACAGGACAAACAAAGCCATTGCATTTGTACTCCAAATCATTTCTTGTTTGTAGTTGCATTGGACTCATCCTCTATTCTCTTCATTTATCTGTGCTCTGAGTAATCTCTTCTTCTGTTTTATTTTGCTGCTGCCCTCCGTCCCTCTCCAGCAAGCGCTCTGTATTCAGCAGAGCTGCTTGTCTCTTGGATCATACACTTTGATCTGCAGGAGAGAAAGCAAAAGAGCCTGCTCACTGAGGGCAAAGTCACACTAACACATTATTTTCTCAGTGGCGATAAGGAGGCTTTATGCCATTTTGCCCAAAATGCTTTCATTAGTAACACTATTTCCCCCAGCTCCTGTATTCATTTGGCCGCTAGCATCCACTGCCAAGTCTTTATCTTCTCAGAGGCATGTGGGAAAAGCTATCTTGTGTGGGGGGATAAAATGGTGCTATATTAGTCCCATTAGCCCTCAATTGACAATCCAAACTTGGTTGCATGCCAAGTTCAGTACTTTCATACTCAGAATAGTGGATGAAACTTGATGTAGAAACATAAACCTATGAATTCATGTTAAAAATGAAAAGAGACTGGTCTTTTTTCACCTCTGCTATGAGCAGAGAGGAATATTTGAATCTGATGTAAGTAATATTTTACAACAAGATTTACAATTATCAAACCAAACAAAGTGACCTTGCAAGGCTAATCCCATATTTGTGGCTGAAATTACATTGGATATAAAGGCAGAGATAGGTTATTCAAAATTAAAAACCAAAGCCCTGTTTGCTTAGAAACCACCATAAGCCTGGTGAAAAAGGTTAAATGGCTGCTTGCTTTTGATTAGCTGAATAAGATGACCTAGATACAGTGTTGTCTGCAGTCTTATCAGAGACAGGGCAGCTGAAACACTAATAGGCACTTTCCATAAAAATGGCAAAATTAAGGCTTGAAACTCTTAAAAATAAGTAATTTAGCCATTTCACTGACAAAAGTCATTTTATTAACCCTGTTTCAGCTCTTAACAAGGGTGGGTACAATGAGGTTCTCTGCCTTTGTTAAATGTTCATTGTGAATTATTGTAAAAGCTATTTTATTTGTATTTATTGTATAGTTTGCAACCACTTTTGGCAACCAATGAGTCAATTTAATGGTTTATGATATTTTACTTTTCTATAAAGCAAGAGGGTTTGTCATACTCAGCCATTCAAGGATGTTACCAGTTAGCGTTTATTACTGTGTTAGCATTCGATTTATTTATTTACTTATTTATTTTTTTAAAGTGCCCCTATTATGCCATTTTTAAGGTTCCTGTTTTGGGAGTCTCCTAAAGTAGTTTTACATGCATGCAATGTCAAAAAATGCTTTTGTTTTCTCAAAATATGCATTTAATATGACCTCATTTTCCAACATGATTCTCAAACGATACGTTAGAAGCAGTTCTAAGATTCAGTCTCTCTCAACCCCTATCCTTTGAGTGTACTCTGCTCTGATTGGTTAGATGGCCCCTTCTGTTGTGATTGTTCTACCGCGTACAGCACATGTCAGAAACGGCATGCCCATTGCCATAGTTCTGTGTTTTGAACGCTCCATAGAAAATATAAACATACATTATTTATCATACTTACATGCTGTGATCCAGTAGGGCCAACTGGTCTAAATAAACACGGTACTGAGACATTTTTTTAAGAGCAAGTGTTTTGTGAATCCCGCATTATATCTGAAGAAAAAAAAATATATTTGCAGAATGTTTCAACTAGGGCTGAGGTGGAAAGTAACGAATTACAGTAACACGAGTAAATGTAATTCGTTACTAGTGAAGTTGAGTAGCTTTTTTGTGTAGTTCTACTTTTTAAACTAGTTTTAAAGTATTGTACTTCACTACATTTCAAAACACATTAATTACTGAGTAAAAAAATAAATAAATAAATCGCTCCCTGGAAACTACTTAAGTAAACAATGGGCAGGAGAACAAACTGGCGCTAAAATCACAAGAAAGATGCAGACGGACAGACAGGCGTCATGCTGCAGACCCAGCTGAAAACAATACCCTGTCGTATTCTGCTGAAGTTGAACTTGAAGGAAATGAAGTGAAGCCCTGGCCATATTTATGCTCTATTATGCAGTGTAAGTTGTGTCTGCCTAGAAAGACCAAACTAGCAGCTTATAAAATCTCTACATCAACCCTTCGGAAGCATGTAGAGGTAAGGTAAATACTTGCGTCGTTGCATTGGTGGTTAAATAAAGCTTTGACAGTTTAGCAAAAGGTTTTGACCAAATTAGCCAAAAAGACAGTGGTGCAGGGTGTGTGATAAATTTAGTCTGTGATGATATCGTAATTGTTATTTTAACAATGTGTGATTTGACATTATCAGTATTTTGCCAAAAACCAAACAAAACACTCCTACAGTAGACTTGTGCACTCTAAATTCGCCCGTGCACTAGTCTAATCTATTAGACTTCACGACACGTGTCGTGAAGTCTAATAGCTTAGACTAGTGCACGTGCGCATTGAGAGTGCATTCTTTCACTGCGTGATTCAGTCTGTTAAAATGCATTTAGAATAATCACAAAATTGAAGATATAGGGGCAGAAAATGTATATAATGTGTGTGTAGTAAATCAATATCACACGAAGAGTGCCGTTTTTTTCCTTCAAAAATCAGTATGATTACATACAGATTTTTTTTTACAACAGTTCAATAAACAAGAAGTTAATTAAGAGACTTGTGTTTTAGACACCATATTGCCAGTTTTTGCTCTATTTCGACAACAAAAATGATTCCAAACACAGCCACCATAGCACAGTTTTGCGTCTCTCCACAATGACGGTGTTTCGTTCCTGAATGAATCATCCATTTAAATGATTCGGTTCAATTGCAATGACTCACTTATTAACAGTGCCTTTCTGACACCTACTGGCTGTTTTAATTTCACATTTAAAGTATCTTCTGATTTTATTATTATTATTATTTTTTTTTCAAATGAGTATTTAACATTCTATGTCTAAAAAAAAAAATTCTGCATTTGTAACTGCAGGTTAAATGCATTCATGTCCTGCATTAAACAGTGTGTAAATACATCGAAATCCCACTTCCTATGAAGCTTCTGTGTTTCCTCTGCATTGAAAAATGTATTTTAGTTGATACTGATTTAATTTTTTATTCTAAATAACTGATTCCTTTTATTAAAAACAAATGGTTTGAGATTTATAGGCCTATCCCAGGGGTGTCAAACTCAGTTCCTGGAGGGCCGCAACCCTGCAGATTTTAGTTCCATCCCTGCTCCAACACACATACCATGTAGTTTTCAAATAAGCCTGAATGATTAGATTAGCTGGATCAGATGTGTTTAATTATCACTCTTGGCCTATCCCATTTTTGCCTCCCTCTCACTGTTAAAATGTAACTTTAAAAGTAATTTATACTCTAAGTAAATTTTAAATGAGATACTTTTTACTTTTACTTGAGTAGATTTTTAGACTGGTACTTTTACTTGTACTTAAGTAAAATTTCATTAATGTAATGGTACTTTTACTTGAGTAGAATATTTTCACACTCTTTCCACGTCTGGCTGGCCCCCTAATGATTGACTAACCATTAGCTGATGAGAAGTGGTTTAGTCGATAAAAACTGTATTACTCGTTTTGTTCATCAACCTCAAACGATAAGCCCATTGCCATAGTTCCGTATTTTGAATGCTCGATAGAAAATTTAAACATACATTATTTATCATACTTACACGTTGGGATTCAGTGGAGCCAGCTGGTCCAAATAAACAGAGTACTGAGCCATCTTTCAAGAACAAGCATTTTGTGAATCCCACATTGAGCTCCCCGAAATTAGAGAAGCAGTTGTCAGTAAAATGATGGGAACACAAAAATTACTGGGGCTGTACTGCTGTGGTACAGTGGGGGGAAAAAGAATTATAACCTCTGATTCTTTGCAACCTCCTCCTTTGGAATTGAAAATAAAACAAATTTACTTTCACAGCATAGGGCACAGCGACTTCTCAACATGATGTTAACCACACAAACAAGCTATAGTCAAGGGGGCAGCTCAAGTTGTTTGTGGCCAGCCAACGTAAAACACAGGCAGACATTATGCAAATGTCATGGAAGTGGGATTAAAATTACTAATGAGTTGATTCTTTCTTTTCGGAGACAGTAACTTTGTCTGAATGATGCGTCTGAATGATGTTTCTTTGTTGCCACAATTTTTGTAAATGGGGGAATCACACATTTCTACAATTTATAAAATCTTTTTCCTTCTATACAGTGATCGCATAAGCTTCATTGTATTCAAAATGCCTCAAAATAAGTAATGAGCAAATGCTCATTTGTTTTTTTCTTTTTGTAAGACACTCATGACAGCACAGTACTTTAAATATAGCCTGCCATCATGTTTGAGTGTACAGTGCAGTTATCCCAGTCTTAATTTGTATTGGGAGCAGAGCTGAAGGCTCACTAAAGTATGACAGTTGGAAAGCCCATGTGAGTGACATTGTGTAGCTTAAGGACAGCAGCTCATTAGGCTATTGAAGACAGTTGAAAGAGAGGACTATGGTGCAGACCGACCTATTTTTGTGTTTCAGCACTTGAGGTATGAGCCTCTGCTTAGTCGCATCAGCAGATCTGTCACATTCACTGAGAAAGCACTCTGTCACTAGACAGATCCATGACATTTTCACACGCTAATGAGCCATCAAATCCACAGCTGATTAGTGAGAGTGTGGAAAGGTTTTTCTGAAGAAATCCCATAGAAGACAATGTAAAATTGAAAAGTAGTTCTCAATGCAGTGATCTTGACATGTGTGGGTTGAAATTTGAGATGCTGATCACAGTTTTGTTTACATCACACAAACCATTTCAAGGGATAGTTCACATGAAAAACTTATAGCATCCAAAGGCTTACTGTAGCTAGCATTAAAGTATGGAGCTAGCAGTTGGCATCATGGGTTTGACAGAGCTGCCAACTCTCACGCATTCAGCGTGAGACTCACACAATTGACACTTTTCTCACCCTTTCACGCCACACATCCGTTTTCTCACACAGTCAAAAGCACTTTCAGTTAAAACTGTAATAATAGGATATTGGCAAAACAGATTTGGTAAAGGCTCCAGTGCGCATTTGTGTTTGCGCTCTGGAAATTGGCAAAAAATTCTATTTACAACGTGTTTTTGTAGCGCTGAGCAATTTATTGGCCATTGCGTTTCAGCACAGACTGGACTGGCGTCTTACCTTAGACCAGCCCTGAGTGAGCTGTCACCAGTCCGCCATTGTTTTGACGCTGGAGCAGATGTAGACAAGAATGACTCCTAAGCAACTGAGGTGTTCTGTTGTTGGATGTAATAATAAGCATAGCAGTCGTCATTTACTCTCGACATCTAAGCAGCTGAAGACACAGTGGATTACATTTGTTTCTGAAGGGAATGCGCCCCCGATCTACCTAAATGTGTCTATCTTCGCGCAAATCATTCATGGTGCAGCTTCATCAACAGAAAAAGTGATAAGGTCTTTTAATGAATCTTTGGAAATTGCCTTTCCTAATAATGTGCTAATTACCAAGTTTCACGATGAATGCAGGTAAAGTAAACAGTCTCTCTGAGAGCAGCTTAGAAGACAGGGGCGGGGTCAGCAGAGCTCATTAACATTTAAAGGAAAATGCTACAAAACTGCTTGCTCTGAAAAGAGCTGTTTTTGCAAGGGTATAAAAGGTGTTTTTTTACACGACCATTGAGAAATTTTAACCAAACTATGTTACAGACTTTTCATTAAGACCCTAAAGAATCATATCAGCTTGTTGAAAATGGGCATCCGATGACCCCTTTAAAGTAGATAATTACTAGTAAATCATGCAATTCTTTCACTGTACATTGCTATGTTTGTTGTAGTAAAAAGTTAATAGTTTTGCAGCACTGCAAGTTATTTTACATGATTTTATGATAAAAACAGTATGACAATACATCAGAAAAAAACCTCTGCGGACAGGTGTTTTATATATTTGCATTAAAAATTGCATTAAGCAAATGTTGTGTGAGATTACATACTTTACATACTTTGTATAATGATGAAGAGATTAAAAATGTATGCCTTTATTTACTAAAATCAAAACACTGATCAATGCATACATATAACATCAAATATAGTGACATAAACCACAAACATGCTAATGCCAATATTCTCTTGCATGTGACCAAAAACTGTAGTGCTGCCAAAAGATTAATCGTGATTTATCGCATCCAAAATAAAAGTTTTTATTTACATAATATATGTATGTGTACTGTGTATATTTATTATGTTTATATAAATACACAAACATCACGATTAATCAGCACTAAAAAACTGTGACATTTAAGGTTGGTGTTGAAAATTCAACTTTTATCACATACACTGTAAAAACATATTTCGCATTTTAGTTGTTTCAAAGGAACTTTTTAAGTTGAAATTTGTTCATTCAGCTTAACATTTTGTCACTTTGAGAAAGCACATAATTAATACCCATGACTCCTGACGATATATTTTAGCTATATCCCATAAAGCTAAACAGTCAGTCTGTGCAAGAAACTGAACATTATTTACAATATTATTCCTTTAATCCAGAGCCTCATGCAAACGGCAAAGTCGGATTCTTTTCTGTGAACTGGTTGTTTTGGATAGTTGGACAGATCGTTTCACTTCATAAGACCTCACTATATCATCGTAAGTATATATATATACAGTATATATATATATATATATATATATATATAATATTTATTTATTTATTTATTTATTTATTTATTTATTTTTTGCGCTTGTATGTATTGCGCTTGTATGTATGTATCCCACTGCCCTGCAATTTGTGTGAATGACCCTTAACTTTACAGTGTGATTAATAGCGATAGTTCACCCAAAAAATAGGAATTCTAATCACAATTTAGATTAATATTTCAAAAGAATATTTCTGTCCCTCAATTGAAAGTCCACCCTTCAAAAAGTATATAAAACACAAAAGTAATTTATTAATGTAGCGGTTTTCTGAAGATACATGGTGACACTTTATGTCTTAAGCACATAATATATGATAAACACGGAATTATACAACTGTCCACATCCACAATACAATGTTTAATTTTTGTAGTATGATATACAGTATTTTTACACCAGTGTTCTACCAACTGCTTTTGGCAGTTTGATGGGACGTCTTTATGTACTCAAGTGAAACTGACGTGACATACAGCCAAATATGGTGACCCATACTCAGAATTCGTGCTCTGCATTCAAAGTGCACACACTCAGAGCAGTGGGCAGCCATTTATGCTGCGCCGCCCAGGGAGCAGTTGGGGGTTCAGTGCCTTGCTCAAGGGCACCTCAGTCATGGTATTGCCGGCCCAAGACTCGAACCCACAATCTTAGGATTAGGAGTTTACTGAAAAATCCCAGCTGGGTAATATTGAGGTGAAATCTGAGTAAAACCAGAGTATTACAGTGACATCGGGTTTATGAATTTTTTTCCCTTTCCTTTTGATTATGACGTTTATTGTGATTACTAAGTTTGAGACTGTGTGAATTGAATCATTTGGTCACTCGTGACACACAAAAGAGAAAATACAGAGAAAAGAAAAAAACATACCAAAAGAGTTCCTGAAGATAATAAATCCACATGTCTCCTGTGGAAATTCTAAAGGATTTGTATTCTCAAGTTTAAAAGTAACACAGTTTCTGTACTTAAATTTCCAAGAAACATCAATCTGACACAACCAAGTGGAAATCTGATACCTGGAGTATATACTGTAAATACTGTAATGAAAGAGAAATGTGCCTTTACCTGGCAGTAGGGCTACAATTGATTAAAGCTGAAATACAAAGTTGATCAGACTTCATTTTTGTCACCCCAGCCATTAATTCAGGGTTTAAAGAACCAGTGCATACAAGACGTTCCGTACCTAACACAACATCTTAAGGCAGCCAGGTTACAAATTATTTTATGCTGAATCAGCTTTTACAGTGTATACATTTAATTTAAAATTCCCTGTCTTTATTTTCAGGGAAAACAGGCTCAAAAAGGACTCATATTGCATTCTAGAATGCTCTCTATAATGGAAATGTCATCAGGCTCCTTGTTTGTGATACAAACTAAAGAGTGTTGGCTATTTAAAAAAACAAAACAAAACAAACAAAAACTTTTGTGTCCCTCCCCAAACATCCTGTTTTAATCAGTAAAATGCCAACACATGACCAAAAACTGCAATCAAATGGATTCTCTAAAGGTAAAGATGAGAGCACCCATAGGGTTTAGCTGGCAGGGCTTGGTATGGGCTGTGAAATTGTTTGCTGAGGGGGAAAATGACAGTCAGTTTCCCGCTGTCAAGCTGTCGGGAAGGAGTGCAGCAAAAACACACCCAGGCCAAGACTCATGCTGGGACCAGCAGAGAGAACAGAATGGAGAGAGAAACACAGAGACACAGAACAAAAGAGAGAGAGATGATGAGAGATGGAACACAGACTAAAAATATGAAAGAAAACACACCATCACTGTGGAAATAGCTGGATCATCTGAGATTTTCTCATATGGTCTGTATTACAGTTTTTATGGGGTGTATGCTATACTTAAATGTGAATTGATAATTTTGTGAGTGTAATAGCCAATTGGGTGGCTACCTGTTGGCATTCTCTTACTTCTGCACTGCCTAACCAAAGCTTTCATGAAGAAATCCATATTGACTGACACACAAGGCCTCTTGTTCATTTCCACTTTAATGACCAGCGAGACCCTCGCTGCAATGCATCAGGAGCTGTGCGGTTAGAGGTCTGAATGAGGTGAAAAACCAAAAAAGAAGCTAATGGAAATAAAAAATAAGTATGATTGGTGTCCAAGCTGCTGACCTAATGAAGTCTGGTCTCAGTCGGCCCCTGACGTGATTGATTGAGGTAATTTCCCTCCTTTATGAGTGGATGAGGAGAAACAAGTGTCCTGGAGCAAAATTCATGAGCCACCATAGTGAAATCTGACAGCACGTCATTTCTTCAGATAGCCGATTCGTCAACCTACTGGTGAAACAAAAGTGAATGTGACGTGATATATCCTCTAAAGTAAGTATTTTATAAATACACATTAGAGGAAAATACACACACACACACACATGCTTTTTCTCATAGGTGTTAAAATGAAAAGATAATTAAGGCAACATCTCATATGACTTCTAGCTTTCCGTATGCTTACCTTCTGCTTTGGAGTAATTTATATTTTGAATAAACAAAATATTTTATGTATGCCATGTACATTCATGCCATTGTACATTCATTCATATATATAATTTCTGCGTTCTGTCTTTTTTTTTTTTATTAAAAACTACATTTGGAATCATACACATAACAGCTTTAAATTGTTTAATTATTGAGACAGTCTCTGCCTCTTATTTGAATAATACCAGAATGTGGGAGGCAGTAATTTTCCAAAATGTTCCTGCTGTCATTCAGATTTGAAGTGCTTTCCAGTATCTTCTTTGTACAGCTTTCTCTTCCTGGTCAAGTCATTTCAAAAAGCTTGCCAATTTAGAAAACCTGTCATTCACTTTCGAATTAGATGATGTCTCAGCTGGCCTGTCTGAACTTCGGCCTTTTGTTCGTATGTTTAACCAAGAAAAAAGTGTGGTGATTTATGGCTTTGACAAGTATAAAGCACTGAAGGAATATTAAATATCTCATTGATTTTATCGACTGAGAATTGTAGCACATCACAATGGAATGCAAAGAAATAAGAAAAATATAAAATTATTATTTATAATTTTTTAAAAAAATTAAGCCAGTCAAAGTGTGTTAACATACTAATAAATGTAGAATTTTAAAATAAAGTTGCATCATTTAATATGCCTTACACAGTCTCTCTGTACTCAGGGGTTAGTTAGGCAACAAACAGTGCAAGCATATTTCACTCCAAATCATAAATCACCCAATAAACTGGCTACATGACCATGACTTCTGCCTTTCCGTATGCTTACCTTCTGCTTTGGAGTAATTTATATTTTGAATAAACAAAATATTTTATGTATGCCATGTACATTCATTGTCATATGGCTTAGGTGTTTTGTGTATATTTATCAAGTAAAATACATATAGGGCAGAAAGAATACTTATACATATTATATAATAATATGATAACCTCAATCAGTCTGTCAGAAATGTACACTGATTGGTCAGGAACATATTCCTACTCAGAAGTCAATTTTAAAGATCTTTTCTCAGAGAAAGAATACAGCACCATGATATTGTTAAGATCCATCCATTAAAATTTAAATACCTCCATTAATGTGTGACAGGTCAAAAAAAGGACTTTCATATTCTGTCCACATGATTTCCACAATGCCCAAAACCTTAGGAACATTCATCAGAGATCATTTACATACTATATATATATATTAGTGCTGTCAAATGATTAATCTAGATGTAACAATTATGTAAACAAAAAAAAAAATATTTTGAAATTTATTTTATTTTAATTTATTTATTATTTTGGATGTGATTAATCGCAATTAATCGTTTGACAGCACTATTTTGCCCGTACACAGAATGCCCATCCATATTTCAATTTTTTTTCAAACATTTGAGTTAGACTTTTGATTTGTAATTTGTCATTTATGTCAGTAAACTAAATGTGCTTGCCACTGAGCATTACCTATAATCACATCCTTGAGAGTGTGGCTTCGCCAAAAAGCATCATTAGTCAGCCATCAAAGGTAAAATAGTTATTGTTCATCCTCCAGGCATCTCTCCTCTACAGCTGCTAATAAACTCAGGACTTTAAAGCAAAAAAAAAAAAAAAAAAAAAAGCAAAAAATTATCAACAAATGAGTCGCTTTTAATGAAGATTGAGAATATAGATCAACCAGACTGAGAATACAACATTAGTATCAAAACATAAAAATCATCATATTGCAGTATTGGCTACTTGTCCAGGAAGATTTATGTCCCAAAAATTTGCTTGTTATTTAACGATCATGTTTGGGCTTGACAGATTTTTGCTCAAACGTCAGATTTCTCCGGAGGAAGACAGCAGGGATGAGGAGCCTACACACGGTCAGCAAACTGGTGGCAGTGGGGTGGTGAAGATTGTATGCAAACACTGGCACATGGAAGCAACAAATGGCAGTTTGTTAGAGGATCTTTAAAACAAAGGCTGCATTATGATTGGATAAGAGTAAATGAATAGCTCCCTCTTTATATTAGGTGTCCTTAACTACTATATACTTACATTTAAATTAATATTTGATACAACACACTTATTGTTTACATACATGCTTTTACATTGTACTTACAGTTTAAAAAAATACCTGCATATAATTACATCTGTAATGAATTTTTGTAATTACATTTAATTATGAATTATGAATGTAGCTGAAAAAAATGGA
This sequence comes from Cyprinus carpio, assembly GCF_018340385.1. Taxonomy (NCBI): domain Eukaryota; kingdom Metazoa; phylum Chordata; class Actinopteri; order Cypriniformes; family Cyprinidae; genus Cyprinus; species Cyprinus carpio. Next base: position 12,697,481 of record NC_056614.1, on the reverse strand, counting down.
ATATCACTCATCCTGAGAAATTCTTGAAGGTTAATGTGAGTTAAGATGGAATATAAATTTCTTCAAAGCCAATCATTGCTTTTTAAAAGATGCATAATTGTAAGTTATATAGCAAGTATGTTCAAATGCACATGAGAAATATCTTATTTATATTACACATTTAAAGGAGTAGTTCACCCAAAAAAGGAAATTTGCTGAAAGTTTATTCACGTTTAGGCCACCAAAAGAGATTTGTATCTTCAAACCATTGCAATTGTGGCTAAAATGAGTCCTCTATCTATAATACTTATTTGAAAAAGTTGTCTTGTCCGAATCAGAAAAAAAAAAGACTTCCACAGATGAGACACTGTTTACAATTACAAATGCACCCATTCACTGCAAAGAATCGCATCTACACCTTAGATGGCCTGATGTTGAATACATTACAACAAATTTTCATTTGGAGAGCTAATCTTTTAAGAGGTTAAAATAAAACCTGCAGCTGTAATCTGTAGGTGGTGTGAGAATCTCTGAATGGCTTGTAATTACTGAATTTTTGAATTATAATGAATCCTAATAATTTTTATGTAGTTATTTGTTAGCAAAACATGGCAGCACAAGCTACACAGAATTAAATCTTTTCTTAGACAGTGAATTTAAAAAAAAAAATTTATGTGTCTTCATTAAGTTTTTTCTTACACGTCTTAAGTCATTTTCTACTCTACAGATCATTCTGAAGGGTTCTCTTATCAACTTTTACTCACCTTTGTTGTGTTGAGCTGAACATAAGATCCCAGTGGCTGGTCTATTGCTTCCCTCCTCTGGATTAAGATGTTGTTATTGTTGGTTCCACCAAACTGTCGCTAATTTTGTCCTTGCCATTCATTTCATACATCTGGACTGTCATTTTAGTGTCTCTATTCTGACAATCTAATGATAATCAGCACTTGAGTGTGTCGTGGGTGATCATCATTAGTATAATAGGCAATTCAAATGATTTTTAGTTAGATTTAATCCTCTCTCTCCATTTCACTTTTAATTTTTCTCTCTTTATTTCTTCCTTTGCCTTTTTCACATTACTTAAATGAGAGAAGCAAGTTTAGATAACAGACAGCAGATAAGATGTGCCTCTGTTTGTTTACAATGAAATAAGATTAAACACACACACACACACACACACACACGGATGATCACATTATGGACCATTGTAAACATCATTTATGTTCTGTTTTTTTTAATGTCTGCATGTCTGATCATTATGTAGTTTTACATATTTTAATAATCCAAAAAACAAATTCAGAATGCTTCTTTATTCTTCTTTCAATAGTCTGTTTATTGAATCGTATAATGTATGCTGAGACTAGTACACTAGAAGTAGACGATGACCTCAGAATGTTTTGCACAGCTGTAAGCTTTGCTCAGTCTCTTAATACTGTGACTTTTTTTAGTTGCTTTACTTAATGTTTCAGATTGAAATTGTTCTTTGTGAGCCTAATAAAAGGTTTGTGCAAAATATATATCTACAATTGGGCAGTTGGGAGTGTGTGTATTTGCTCAGTTGATTCTATAGCAACCAGATATACTTAAGGCAGACAGAAATAGAGTAAAACTGTTCTCTTCAGATTGCTTACTATTCTAAAATCACAGGAGTGAAAGACTTTTGTTTTCTGTAATCTGAATTGTCCAAATTAAAATGCCAATGTCTGACAAATATGAAATGAAACTTTCAGACATGCTTCTGTTTTCTGAATTCCTGTTCTAGGGGTTTTGTTTTGATTAAACGATACCCAAGAACCTTAAAGCAGTAACAGCTGTCATCACTGACATTTTCAGCTCCTTCTCTATGATTACAATGTCAGGTTTGTCTGCCATTGTTTCATGTGTAGATATTGAGGTCTCGCAGGATCAGTTTTCATCAGATGTGAAGCCTCCTATTTGGAGATTTCAGTTCAAAATCATTGTTTTGAACACAGGGTCGACATGAAGTTCAATTTTGTAAATTTTCTTAATATATACACACGTATTGCTGTTTCAATATACTGCTGTTCAAATGCATGTTTATTAAAAAAAAAAAAAAAAAAAAAAAAAAAAAAAAAAAAGTTCTTTATCCTCACCAAAGCATCAGTTTGTCACAAATCGAGCCAGAGACTGAAGGTAAATGAAATGACAGGATGATTTATTGACGGGTTTGTAGGCAGATCGTTAGGAGCTAATGGCAGGTGAGTGTCTAGGAAATAGCAACAGTTCATTGGGTCTTAGCTGAAGGTTGATGAGGGTAGTATCGTCAGAGATGGGAACCAGAGAACAAGGAGTACAACTTCGGAGAATCACAGGAGGATTGTCTAGAGTTCTGAAGGGAAGTATACACAGGTTTATGCACACTAAGTCTTGGTAACAGTTCAGGATGGTGAACGGTAGACTAGATGCTGACAAACTGTGGTAAGAGAGGTTTTGTAGCTGACTTGATTGGTGGATGCAGGTGCGGATGATCAGTAATCATGTGACAGGGATCTGTTGTGAGTAGGAGCAGGTGACTGTGATGACGGAGGTAGCTACAATTTAACAATAATGTTGACATTATTGTACCAGACACCCCTGAAACTATTACCTCGCCTCATGGCTGCTGTTTTGTTGGCTAAAGGAGGTTCTACAGGTTGTTAGGTGGTCATAATGTAATGGCTCATCTGAGTGTTTTACAATGTAATTTAAATTTATTTCTGTGATGGAAAAAAAAGAGAAGGAATTTCCAGCAGCTACAGTATTACTCCAGTCTTCAGTGTCACATGTTTGTGACCCTGAAGCACCAAACCACCAAAAATCATCACAATAATAATTAAAGAAAAAGCCAAAAAAAGATAACATTGTATGGGTCAAAATCATTGATTTTTCTTTTATGCCAAAAATCATTAGGATATTAAGTAAACATCATGTTCCATGAAGATATTTTGTAAATTTCCCACTGTAAATATATCAAAAAATAATTTTTGATTAGTAATATGCATTGATAATAACTTAATTTGGACAACTTTAAAGGCGATTTTCTCAATATTTTGATTTTTTTGCACCCTCAGATTCCAGATTGTCAAATAGTTGTATCTTGGTCAAATATTGTCATATCATAACAAACCATAAATCAATGGAAGGCTTATTTATTCTATTATTTAAAGCTTATTAAAATTGTTTATGACTGGTTTTGTGGTCCAGGGTCACATATATCATGATGCACACACAAACACAGAGATTGGGTTGGACACACACACACACAGAGTACATTTATTTCTGCAGTGCTGAATGCAGAACAGTAATAAATCATTGTTTACAGTCTTCATTCAGTGTTTGTTTGCTGCATAATTTGCACTAGTGTTGTCATGTTTGTTGTTCTCTTTGATGCAGAATGCATGTCTTCCCATAATGATTTGGGATGTGATTTTAAGTGTCACCATCATTGTATTTTGCTTGTGGAATATTAAAGGATTAGTTCACTTTCAAATGAAAATTTCCTGATAATTTACTCACCCCCATGTCATCCAAGATGTTTACGCCTTTCTTTCTTCAGTTGAAAATAAATTAAGGTTTTTGATGAAAACATTCCAGGATTATGCTCCTTATAGTGGACTTCAATGGCTACCAAATGGTTGAAGGTCAAAATTATAGTTTCAGTGCAGCTTCAAACGGTTTTATATGATACCAGACGAGGAATAAGGGTCTTATCTAGCGAAATGATCGAAATTCAAAATGCTAGCCTTGCACTGCTCTGCGATGAGCCTCCACGACTTCACGTAAAATGTAATCATGCTGAAAAGGTCACGTATGACATGGGCAGAAGTACAATCAATCAATCAATCAATCAATCAATCAATCAAACGCTGTTAAGTTTCCCCACCTCATTATTTTGAGAGTAAAAACAAACACAAAAAAACAGATGTTTGCTTACATAATCACACGTTTTTTTCTATGTTGCCAGACAGGAGTTCCCCCCCCCCCCAAGAATCCCTCTCAGATATATTTTCCTTATATTTCTACTTATTCTTTCAAGCTCTTCTGCTTCTTTTTTGTATTTCTTTAGTCTTGGTTCCAGCACTTTTAGCCTTTGTTCAGCAGCCTCAGTGCTTCAGTTATGTGGACCCCATTGTTTTTTCTTTTCAGTAAGAGTTGTCCTTCATCTTTGGTCCTTTATACCAGACTGCTGACATTCTTCCTCCAGAGGACTCAAATGTTTTGAAGCTTTAAGTCTATAGCCAAACATCTAATGCTGTGTTTGTTTATTTTGTTACATTATGTGTTAAGAATAATAATTGATGCTGTTTGCCCAAAAGTTGTCAATAAATGGGAAATTTTTCCCATTATTGATGCACATTATTGATGCATGTTATTGCGTGTGCGTGTTAAAATAATGCATGTTATTGATCTTCTTATGAACAATTCATCCATGCATGTGTTTGTTTCTTTTATTCATTCATTTTTTTGTTTGTTTATGGCCTTGAAGTTTTTAATCAATATTTCTTGATTTTTAAACAACAGATATCTCTCTAGTGATGTACAGTATACACCACACGTCTCCAATCATTTAGTCAGCTTAAACTCGGCTCCTTGGAATCCTCTGTCCAATCAAAAATTGATAGAACCAAGTCCTGCCTTAAATTAATAGCCTGTTTCACTCAGATATACATCACAATAGGAAAGAAATGTTCTGTTGCAACTTCCTTTACATTGTAATTTTGAGGATGAGAATCATAAGGAATTTAATTATTCTGGTTATGATACTAATTCCAGCTAATGGTTCATTTACTGATTATTTTCAGGAATGCACTAATATTAAAATTCTGGATGATACAGATAGGATAATAGTTATTTTCATGTTACGGCCAATATGTAATAAATGGAGTATTAAAATTATATATTATTTAAAACTAAAACCCAACAATTTTAAATACTACAGCTGAATTTAGGCATCCCAACAATGTAATTTATAAAATGTACACTATGAAAAATGGCCATTGATTTTGAAATGTGCTAAAAACGATAACATGGTAAATATGCAGCTGTGTATCTAGTGACTCTTATTGCTTATGTTATTTCCATTTAGACACAGCTCCAGCTCACTTGCTACCAAAACACAAAACCTCTTCAAAAATGTACTTTACAAGTTATTTCACATGCTAGTGACTGTGACACATCTCCTTGAGCAGTGTTAGATTATGAAGGTCTAAAGACATTGTCCCTTTAATAATGAGAAGCCCTAAGCCCAAGGCCAAAGACACTGCCAAACCATCACATGAGCCCTTATTGTCTCTTTTACCTGTCTATTCATCATCCCAATGCCTCATAATCATCATAAACAGATTCCTCCATCTCTCACTCTTGACACAAGGGCAATTCCAATAGACCCTGAAACCTGTCAACAACTGACTACTTTTTAACTTTGAGTGTTCTTATGTACATATGTGTTGTTTGCTTTCAGTTATCTATCAGCTAAGAACACCTTAGCAAATACCCAGCAACACCTTAGCAATGCAACACCTTGGCATCATCTAGGAACTGCGTAGTGAACACTAGGAACACCTTAGCAATCTTACAATTGCTTAGAGTGCTTCCATAATACATAAAGCCTAAATAAATCTTCAGACTTCAAGGCTTTTTTGAATGTTCAGGCTAGGCTTTAACAATCCAGCAGGTCTGAATGACATTTATGGCTAAAAAATAAAGTAATTTGTTTTGGTTAACATCCTACAAGGATTTGAGTGTTCCAGTAGTGACAGTGTGATCAAACATGAGCAGGCTTAGAAAAGGATTGTGTATTGACATTCTGTGCTGTGGATGTAACTCAGTCCTCAGCTTCTGCTGTAATCAGTGTACTGCTACTATAAAAAGAGGAACAAAATACAAGAATTAGCAACAGATCACTGGTCTTACCTTTGCTACACCTGTTCCCTTCCCAACCTTAGGACTGTTACCACAGTTAATGTTACTGCAATAGACAAAACATCACTAAAATGACTTTTACTGTGCAATCTTAAAATCTGATCCATTCATCTCAATCCAAGATGTAGGTAAGGGCTCATTCACACGAAGCCAAGAGCTTTCCCTATCAAATCTTTTTTTTTTCTCTCGTTCTAAAAAAGATTCCGCAAACATGGTGTCATCTCAAGAAATATCTGTGTACACATGAAACCACTGAAACCGACTCAAAACGATATAGTATACATGCCGGTCCGGTATGTGGCGCTACAATTCTGCCACAGAGATACACTTAAAAACGGAGAAGACGACTTGGAGCATGAGCATAAACCTTGCAAGACATGGGGTGATGACATCACCATTTCACAAAATATACATGGCTGTCATTTTCAGAATTATTTACTCTGGGACCCGGTTTCAAAAAATAGCGGTTTTAGGCTCCCAAAACTTTTTTCCAAATAATGCGTTTATGTGTGTATGGGCTCCAAGTTTGTTTCTTGATCAGAACAGATTTGGAGAAATTAGGCATTACATCACTTGCTCACCAATGGATCCTCTGCAGTAAATGGGTGCCGTCAGAATGAGAGTCCAAATAGCTGATAAAAACATCACAATAATCCAGAACTAAAACACTCCAGAATATCAGTTCCCTTTCAGTTCACTCCTGACGTCACGTCGATGACCAATTCGTCGTCACTGACATGATGTCTCCGTTCTTTCCTTCAGGGAATGAGGGTTACATACGTAACCAAGACGTTATCCTTGTAAAGTGAAAAGCTGCTTGTTGTTGTTGTTGATTTTTTTTATTATTAAAATGATTCCTCTATCCACAATATTTCTTTCTGCTGTGAAAATGTTGTCTTGCCTGAAGGAAAAAGTGGTCTTTTCACTGGAAGAAGCATTATTAAGAATTAAATAATCATATTTTTTGGCCAGAAGTGATGATGTAAAGTTAAATGCCTTGATGGATTTGTTTCTTACAAACACACAACTTTTCACTTCACTTCAAAATCTTTGGGTGAAATATTCCTTTAAATATCAGACATCCTGACTTATGTGCCTTTACACTTTGCTATAAAAACATTACATTGAGTATAATCCTTCCCAGTGCAGATTCGGTCATAGCAGGGCACCAATGTTCGGCACAGAGTACTGCCCTGGGCACAGCTGTCACAGATGCACGCTCCGTTTCCCATGGTTGGATCTCATGATGATTCTCATCTAAACGCTTTCCATTACAATTAAATCACAAAATAGAATAAAACCCTATATGACACAGTCTGCTGACAAACAGATGCCAAGTGAGTCTCTTGCATTTACATATAAATCATGATACAATACTTATAATACATAATTACTCAGCATAATGTTGAGAGCTTTTCATATCTGATGTTCAGCTTCACTTTTATTTTTCACAAGTGATTTACAGTGACGTTTGTGGCTCAATTTAATGCCCACAGATTCTGACTCACACTGGCAAGGTCTGAAAGACACAACAGTGTCACCCTCAAAATACTGCATAACGCCCTTCAGCTGAATCTAACATGCAGCTGCTGGATTCAAACGCATGCTTCAGTGGCTTTTCATCTTTTCCACTAATATCATCACGTCCCTCTGTGATTGTTAGTGCTTCTGTCGGTTCTCCATCAGAAACTTCTAAATAGCATAAAAAAGTGTACTGAGAAAATTTTAAGCCACAGTAAAAACAAGAAAGGGCTACGCTTAATATAGCATTTAATAATAAAAGGCAAATTATCAAATTAAAGGTCATCCATTTAACTTAGTAAATATCAAAGAATAATACATTTTTAAAAAATGGGAAAGAGAGCTGACTATGCATATCCATTGATGGCTGTGCACCATTCAGAAGCAAATATAATATTGCTTTCTCCTGTTAAAAAGCTGTCTCGTCTGAATCAGGAGAAAAATATGCACAATTCAAGAACTTTTAACAAGCAAAAACCATTCTAAACAAATATGTTGGTGGATTTTGTGAGAGGACAACAGGGGATGAGGTTGATTACTTTATATTTATTTATAAATCTTCAGAAGTGCCTTAAAAATGCCTTAAAGGGATACTCCATCCCAAAATGAAAATTTTGTCATTATTCACTTACCCCCATGTCATTCCAAACCCGTAAAAGCTTTGTTCGTCTTCGGAACACAATTTAAGATATTTTGAATGAAAACGTCTCAGGTTACGAATGTAACCATGGTTCCCTGAGTAGGGAACGAGACACTGCGTCCTCTAGGGGTCGCTATGGGGAACACCTCGTCGTGACCCGTGTCTGAAGCATACAAATGAAAAAACACCAACGAGTTGGCCGGCGACAGCCTCTGACGTCACTACCGGTGCGACTATAAAACAGGCATCAGGAAAACACGTCATTCACTTCTTCGTCTGAAGCTTGCGTCCGAAGCATGGCAGGGAGCTAGAGGACGCAGTGTCTCGTTCCCTACTCAGGGAACCATGGTTACATTCGTAACCTGAGACGTTCCCTTTCAAGTGAACTTCGAACTGCGTCCTCTAGGGGTCGCTATGGGGAACAGTATACCCACGCCGCCATGCTGAGGGGAGTGCAGGCCAGAATCATGGCGAACACTAAGTACCAACTCTACCATTTCAATGGGAGTTGCCCCCGGGACGTTTAGACGGCTGTCTGTGACAATACCCCTTACGGCCAAAGGCCTAAGCTACATACCCAACTTAATTGTTAGGGCCTCGGCCCGGTGGTAGAGCTAAAGGCTTGGAATCAGGAAAGATTCCTTTAAAGGGATACAGCTAGGAACCTAGCATTTTATACTAAGTCTAGCCTGTCACACAGGGGCTACAGCTTGCTTCCGCAAAAGCTTGCTGAAGGAGCTGTCTCAACAGATCTCCAGTAGCAACACCCTGTTTAGATAGGTATCCGAGGATACATGGGTGGAGTGGCGCCCAAGATGAACGGGCTTTTACCAGCTCAAGAAAGGGCACGAAGCAACCGCGCGAAGCCCTCACCATATAGGATTTTATAAAGAACGCAGAGTACTAGCGTGCGAACTTACCACAGTGTGGATTTCAGAAAGTGTGCAAAGACTTCACGTGCACACTTACCATATCATGGATTTTCAAATACTGTTCTAAGGAAGGGCTCTCGTGGCACTCTGATAGAGCAGCTCATAGATGGATGGATGGTGCATCTCAAAAAAGTATGTTTGAGAGTCATCAACTCGATCTGTGGAAATAATGCTGGAGCACTCTGGGAAAAAAACAGTGAACTCAGTCTCATATGAGAGGAGAACTCCTGAATACAGAGAAGCACGCTCATAGGCGACCCTTCTTGGAAAAGGGGAGCGCTGCTAAACTACCACGAGAATCGCCCGAATAGCCCTTCATGTTGAGGGAAGCGATGCTTGAGGTGTATAAACAAATACACACTGGCTGAATGGAGCCCAAGGAACCAAGATCTAATCATCTCAAGAAAGGGAACGAGGCGGAGCGCGTAACCCTTACCATACAGGATTCCAGAAAGTGTACACAGACCACCGTGCACACTTACCAATACGTGGATTTTAGGAAAGTGCGCAAAGTGTTCACGTGCACACTGACCACCATGTGGCTTTCAGAAAGTACACAGAGCTTAGCGTGTGTACCTAAAGGTTCCTGAACCGCACGGGAGAGGCAAGCTCGAATTTTATAAACCTCTAGCGAGGGGAGCATCACCTGAGGCAGCATATACAAGAAGACTTCTGTAACTGCCACCTTCACTTCCCGCTGGATGCGACAGCACCTAAGCGGCCAGGAGACCCCTCAGGGTGACCTGGCCGGACATCCATGAAATTCCCTGCAGTGCTGTGCCAGGCCTGATGATCAAGGAGGCTCCCGCAGAAACCTGTGATCTCAGCCGCCTAATACCGGAACATGAAGCCGGATGGCTGGTGCTGACGAGTGTTTAGTAAACACTGTAACTGAGCACTGCAAAGGAAACTCACAGAGTTTATTAGTAGACACATAACCACCAGCAATTTACACATAAGTATATACAGAAAGGGTTATTTTTATACTCCCACCCTCCTGCGCTGGAGCCCCGCTCAAGGGGCGCCTCCTTTTAGTCCGGACCATCAGTAAGGTGGTTGCTATGAACATAGAACCAGCCAAAAACATTATAGGTCCAGCATAGGAGACTGTTATGCGTTAGAGGTTTCCACCTAACCTCGATCAGGTGGAGAGCTGGTGGTTACAGGGGAATTAGGAAGGGGAGGATAAAAGCAGAAGTTAAAAATCCCTAAAGGGAACGAGTAGATACCTCAGTATCACTCTGACTCAGACGAGAACGCTGCCTCGTCTGGATCACATCCCTTAGGTTCTGCTTACCCCCTTGTGACCCACAATTCCTCTTAACCCTGCCCGCAGGTGGGGGAGGAGCGTGAGTCGCGACACTAGCCTTCTGTGCCCGTCTTTGATCCTCAGATCGAGACAGGCCAGGACCCCTATGTTGTTCGGGCTCAGACCTGGACCTTCGTGGAACGAAGGATCTGAAAGCAGCGTAGTGCGCCTTCGTCTCCCCGAACTTCTTGATCACCGTCTCAACGGAAATACCGAAAAGTTCAGAAGGCGAAACCTGAGCATCGAGAAGAAAGCCTTTTCTTTCTTCCCGATGTCTGCCAGGTTCATCCACAGATGTCTCTCCGCCACCACCATGGCCGCCATAGTCCTGCGCTTGGCAGAGGCGGCCTGCTTGGTAGCCCGGAGAGAGGCCTGTGGTGCGGCGCAGCTCGGCTACCTGATCAAGAAAAAGGCCTTCGCCTCTATCCAGGTCTCTCAGCAGATCAGTCTGATATGCTTGAAGCATTTATTTTGTAATAAAGCCACAGCCTGACCTGCTGCTGCGTATGCCTTGCCATTTAAGCAAGATGCATTGCTTGAAGGGGCTTAGATGGCAAGGAGGGAAATTAAGAAAGGATGTCACCCCCAAACAAATAAATCCGAAAATAAAATGGCCACTCTCACATAGCCGTTTTCGCGCATCGCCTCGATGTCGGCAAAACTCTTATGCTGAAACCGATGGATTCGAAAAGAAAATGGCCTCTTACATTTCCTTTCGATCTCTGTATGGAGATCAGGCAGAAATGGAAGGCTCACCTGAGCTGGAGGGCTATGGTCGGAAAGATAACGCTCATCGAGGTGCGATCCATAAACTCCAACAGCTCTACATACGCAGGGCAGGAGAATTGAGAAGGCTCAGCCTCAGCTTCTTCACCATCCTCAAATATCTCCTGCTTTTCCTGGGTAAAAACCCAGCAGAGCACTAACCTCAGTATCAAAAAGTGTTAAAGATATAACATCATCCTCCCGAGGCTCTCTCTCGTCCGCCGCCATTTTGAGCGCGAAAGGGAAAGTCCCTCTTTAAACCATTCAGACAGATCCACCTGAAATTCTCACGAGCTCATTCTCCTCCGTGCCTCAGCAACGGCGGGTCCTGAACTGCGGGAAGCAGATGGCTGCCTTCCTTTTTTTTTTTTTTTTCGGAAAGAGAGACGAACGAGAGCGGAGCTTTTTTCTTGAAAAAATGCTCGCAATGCACGCAGATTGCCTCCTCAAAGACATCGCGTGCGTGCTCTTTACCCAAACAAATCACGTAAAGATCGTGTGTGTCATCAGGTGTCAAATAACGCAGACACGGATGCATACATTGTCTAAACGCTTGCTAGTAGTCGCCATGATAGACAGAGAAAGAGCGCTCTTACCGGCTTCTTTCAGATGCACGCTTCAAACAAAACAGTCAGTGAAGACGAAGAAGAGAATGACGTGTTTTCCCGATGCCTGGTTTTATAGTCGCACCGGTAGTGACGTCAGAGGCTGTCGCCGGCCAACTCGTTGGTGTTTTTTTCATTTGTATGCTTCAGACACGGGTCACGACGAGGTGTTCCCCATAGCGACCCCTAGAGGACGCAGTTCGAAGTTCCCTTGAAAGGGAACCGGTAGGCTTGAGACTGTCCCATAGACTGCCAAATAAATAACAGTGTCAAGGTCCAGGAAAGTATGAAAAGCATCGTCAGAATACTCCATCTACCATCAGTGATTCAACCGTAATGTTATGAAGCAACAAGAATACTTTTTGTACACAAAGAAAACAAAAATAACAACTTTATTCAACAATTCCTCTCCTCTGTCTCTCTACGGGTTTGGAACGATATGGGGGTAAGTGATTAATGACAAAATTTTCATCTTGCGGTGGAGTAACCCTATAATGATAACCCTTTAAAGTGTTCCTGTGGCTCAGTGGTAGAGCATTGCATTAGCAGCGCAAAAGGTTGTGGGTTTGATTCCCAGGGAACACATGTTAGGTAAAAAATGTTAGCCTGAATGCACTGTAAGTCGCTTTGGATAAAAGTCTCTGCTATTGTAAATTTAATGATGAATTTAATTAATATATTTAAAAAATGAAATTCCAATTTCCATTATGAGTAAGAGTTTAAAATTATGCATTGTAATGAAAATGCAAAGAAATTAACACAAGCACTGTATTTGTAGTGTTTATTAAAATACATAATTTAAATTTCATTTAAAATTTTACTCATTAAATTTTACTATTAATGTTTTTATTATACTGATGTATTCAAACAAATGAATTCAAAATAATAATAATTCACATAAAATGCATATACATAATTGTTTCTTTAACTATCCAACACAGACTGCACTAAATCTCTTTTTCTGTCATTCCAATTAATATTCATCATCCTGTGGGACATGGCCAATTCAATTCAAATTCATCTTATTTGTACATTTTGATTGTATTAAGTGCTCACTGGTTCCCTCTCGACAGCTGACTGACCTCAGTGCCTGTTGACAATCATCCTCTGTGTCACACTTGAATAATTTCTCGTCTTCTGGGTGAGGCTGCGCAAACACTGGCTTGTCTTATGCTCTCATGCTGTCAACGGGTGGTACACCACAAACTAATGTTTATTTAAAATGTCTCGCCATTGTATTACTCCAAGAGCTCTGAACGTTCTCTCACCACTGGGGTGACCCATCATTTTAAGAGGGGTTTGTACACCCCTGCCTGTACATATCCAGGCGGCATCGACCCGGCAAGGCCCAGGCTTTTGTATTCCATGGCACAGCCGACAGATCTTTTCTGCATATAAAATGTGTCAGGAAGTATATAATTAATGTTAATGTCTGATCGAAAAGTGGGTTTGTTAAATCATCCGCTCATTACAATTAACTGGCATGAATGTATTGACATAAAATGCATTTCTGACATAAATTCCCTTGTGTTTTCATACCATCAGCTGTAAAACAGAATGGTTGCTCTCCCCTCTAAATGATTAATTACTTGAAGCTTGAATGACTTTGCCTATACATTATTCATCAGTATATAAATCAGTTGTTTCCAACACAATAGAAAGGACTTTGTCAGATGCATATTTGATCATGCGCTCCAGATTGCACAGAGATCCATCTGTTCAATGTACATGTGCTGATGCCATTGGCCGCATGTCCAAATGTTTAATATACCCACACAATTCCAAATAGTTGCTAGGCTTTTTGGAAGTGAACCCAGATGGAAAAGTCCTACAGAGAATTGGTTCTCAAGGGAGGATGGAAAGAGAGGCTATATAATGAAATGACATTTAAAAGAGCCACATACAGTAAGAACTGTGAACAAATATGGAAACTATAGGTACATTTTCTGAAGAAAATGTGATGGGTACTATTTTGTCTCAAATTAAATATTTACCATAGCCTCGTGTCTCCATGATATTCTGGTACTGACACATGGCTGGAATGTGCTGTTACATGGTTGCTAGGGTGTTCTGAATGGTTGCTAAGGTGTTTCTAGACAGTTAATGGATTCTTGATGGCTGGGGTGAAAAGCACCAAAAGACCCCATGTCTCTCTAATACCCTCATCTCGAGATATGACACTCCTTGCTCCTTTTTAAGGCAAATTTGTGGGATTTTTTTTTAGCTTGGTTTTATCTGCCAGGAAGACGATCACTTTGAAAAAGTCTGATAATCTAGAAAATTCAAGCTGCACTCTTTTACCTTCATGCATTTAGCAGACACTTTTTTTTCCCCCCAAAGTGATTTACATTGCATTCAAGATTTGCACATTATCAGTTCATGAATTCCCTGGCAATCAAACCCTTGACCTTGCCAATGCTAGTGACATGCTCTACATGCCTTTGAAATATTATACATATCTGTATTCATATTACTGGTAATATGCAGAAATTTTGCCTGGAAGAAGAAGAAATATATGAGATAATAAAGATGACTGCATCATGATTTAATGGGACATGATTCAAATTCTGTTATCATTTACTCCCCTCTCATGTTGTTTCAAAACCTCTCTGAGTCTCTTTATTCTGCAAAACACAAAATAAGATATTTTGAAGAAATTTCCATGTTTTGTCCGTATAATGAAAGTCAGTGAATCGAAACAAGACTGAACCCCACTGACTTTCTTTGTATGGATAAGAGAAAAAAAAATCTTGGTTACACCTTATAATAAGTACACAGTATAGTACTTAAAAATAATTAGCAAAGTATTTGTTTATAGTTAATCCATGGAATTAATTAGCTGATTATATTGAATTTGTACTCAATGAGATTATCAATGAGATTATTTTCTGTACCTGTAAATGTTACTTACAAATATATAAATATATAAACAATGAGATCAGTCTAATTTTAAACCATACTCTGTTGTTAATGTCCATGAAAGCATTAAAATATAATTAATTAATAATAAAGAAATATCTATATGTAAAGTAAATCGATACACATTTATCCCTATAATATATTAGGAATACTTGCTATTATACAATGAATGTCTAATAAATGTATGTTCAAAGCACATAATTAATAGCAATTTAGTATTTTTTATGAAACAATAAGGTGAGAACTTTTACTTCTAATAACCATAACAACTCCTTTGTTGTAACAAAGGATAACAAACAGTAACTCTTTAAAAAAGAGCTTATTAAACAATAATAATTTGTTAATTAAAGTGACAAAGTACGTAATGTATTGATTTTTAAACTATGAATTAACAATAAACAAATAGTTTGAGAATTATTTATAAGCACTTTGCTATTGTATACTTATACTTTTACCAGTATCTTCTTTTGTGTTATAATTCCTCATGTAATTCCAAAGTCAAACAGGTTTGGAATTACATGAGGGTGAATAAATAATTAAATTTTTGGGTGAAATATCTCTTTAAATAGTGGTGCATGTTTCAAATATGTGTGCACTTCACTATTTGTTCAAAGAACAGCAGTGACTTACAAAAGCTTCATGTATAAATTACAGCACAGAAAAATGTCCCTTGTTTTGTTTTATGTACAATGACAGGAAGACATGTCAAACAACAAGCATACATGCACTCATGCACAGAACCAAGAACTCAATTTGTCCACCAAGCCTATTTTTCCCCTCTTACCCCCTCACAATCTCTCTCTCCCTCCTTCCCTCACAGCCCACCCTGCTCTGAGCCATAATGGTACATGCCATTAGAAAGCACATCTTGAGCAAGGAGGGGGTCTCTGCCTCGCCAAAGAGGCTACGTTAGAGCCACATAAACACATTCACAGATGTGTCTCCATGCGTTCTGACAGCCCGACTGAGCCAAGACCGCCACACTGAATGAAGACTGAGAAATCAGGGGGAGAGACGAAGAACAACCACCAAGCAAATTATCACACCATTACTGCAGGGTCTTGCCCACATCCCTCTCTCTTGGATTGTGAGCTTGAGTGAGAGCACGTCTGACAGGGAAGAGAGGAAAACGGGGGAGATCTCCCGACAGATTCGTCCCCAATTACAGCCCATGTTTCCAGTTTGATCCAGAAGCCACAGCACAAACAAATCCAGGGTTGCTCTGACCAAAAATAAATAAGAGAAGAGGAGAACAAGAAATCAAGCGAGTCACACAAAGACAAAGAGTGAGAGATGGAGGGATTTTTTTTTTAAATGAATGAAGCATGCAGCAGCATGTGGTGGAAATAACTGCATCTACGTAAGGTAAGACAAACCTTCTTTGTCTATTCTGTGATAGAGCACAACACAAAAAGGCACACAGATTCTGTGGTGATGAGCAACAACAGAGGCTGAGACTGCTGTTTCTATCTCACGACTGAGAGAGACGGCTGCGTGGATGAGCCCTGGAGAATAAGCCATGCATATGTTAAGATGTACACGGAGATGAGCTTGTGACAGAGACCTGAGGCAAGCCTGAAAAAAAAAGATTCACTCGTAATCCGTACAGAGCTCAAAGAGCACCGTGGTGTCAGCTAGAAAGACTCAATCACCAGCTGGGAACCTTGGGAAACAGTCGTGTTTGTGTATATATTCATGAGTCAATGCTCAGTATGGATCTGTTTTGCTTCTGTTGGATCTCTTGACAATAATGTACGTAGCTTAGACTTAAAATGTAGGAATTTTAACATTGCAACTCACCACTTTAAGGATATTTAATCTAGGTTGTCTGCGGTTCATTTTATATTCAGTTGCATGCATCTAGACAAAATAAGTGGCAGTTTAATATGCATGTCTTATCTGCGATGCAAAGATAACCACACACGTATCATAACAAAGAAGTGTCAACACTAATGCCAGTTCACTGCTGCGGCCATGCAGCTCTGCCACTTCTAATCTACACCTGGGTATTAGTGTTCAGTCATTAACAGCTTAGTTTAGGGCCCCTCCCCCCTCCTGATCCAGTGTCACAACAACCCCGCATGCCGAAAAACAACCCCGGGAACAATGCACGGCCAGTGCTTAGCAAAAGCGTGATGCTAATTAGATGGAGAAAGCTTTAACAAAGTCAGTGCCATCAACACACTCTTTTATTGTGTAAAACCCATCTCTGCCAGCTGCTGAAGCAATAACAACCGTAGCTAAATGTGTAAATCATTACATAAGAGCAGGAACGGTGCTGCTCCAGGGCAGGAATATGAAGCCATTAGTAGCAATATCAATGGAAAGTACATCTCTATGAGGATGCGTCTGGGATGGAGTTCCACATTAAGGAACAGATTGGGCAACTCTTACTGGAAAGTTTAGCTCCAATGAGCCTGTTGTGCCATCAAAAAGACAAACAATTAGCAACTGTGAAATGAGAACATACAAGGGAAGTAATGTTATAAGTAATCTTATTTGTCACATATCTTAATTGCAGAATTTTGAGCAAAAATCTCACAGAAAGTAAGTCCTGTCCTTTATCATTATAGACACCACAGTTAACATGAAACGGCACTCACAACCCATTTCACTTGCCTAATAAGATGTATTCCCTAGTGAAACAGGATTTTCAATGGGAGAAATGGGGCACAACTTGATTTTATTGAACTGGGAATTGATTGGATCATAAAAAGCAGGCGCTCTGTTCTACATGAGATTGGATACAGACCTGAATGTGAGATTGCTGTCATTATTGAGGACTTCTTCCATCCACTGGTACCTTGTTGCATTGTAATTCTTTTTTTTATTAATTTTTTTTTATCTATAGTGAGTATAGATTATTTTCACAACTAGAATTGCATTAACACTAACCAGCATTGAATTACTATTGCCAATCATTTCTACACCAGTTAACGTAGTAAGTCTACATTACCTAAAACAGTAGCTTTAAAATAGTATCTATACAAAATGTTAATAATATAATATAATATAATATAATATAATATAATATAATATAATATAATATAATATAATATAATATAATAAAAATCACACAACTAAGCTCATTTGTAAGAGAAAACTGATGTTTAAAATATTATTATATAATTGTAGTATATTACATTGTATGTAATAAACTATACTACCAGATGAACTTTGCTGTTATGCTGTCTCTCTCATGGGAACATTTTTAGCCTGGACTCTGCTTACTGGTGTCAGTACATAGCACTGAGCTCTTGTATTTCACCTTCAGCAATATTAAATACCCACAAACAAAACATGCATACTATATATTCAACACAGTAATCTATAAAACCCCTAAATGACCAACCATAACTCGTGTGATCACAGAGCACTCGAGTAGCAAAGGGACAAACAATACAAGTCAACAATATAATTCTATTCCTCAGACAAATCAGTGCGGCTGCAAGGAATTCAAAAGCAGATTTCAAAAATAAAATAAAAAGTCCTGCGGGTGAAATTCACAGTGTTTCTGCTGAAAACAGTTCTGACGTAGGCATTTGAAAGCACACTGCTGGAGCTGCTTGCTGCAGGCGCTCTTGCCCTCCCTCACACACACTTGTGTGCACTTTCACACAAGTTTACACACCTCTTGCTCACATGCGTACGATTTGTTCATGTAATAGACGAAGACTCTGTTTCAAACCGCAAGTGTTATGTCCCGTTTCGCTCAGGAAAACAAACATAAAAAACAGTTTTCACGTGTCACACAGGCAAGGTTAGTTTGCCGAGGGACTCTAAGCTCTTGAAAGACTATAAAGCAATTCACAATCCCATCTAAATCTCCATGCCATGAATATTAACCAGTACAATTGTTCCCTGAGTGGCACTACCATGGCTGCATACTTCATTCATCCCGACACTACCACAAAGAGCTACACACCGCTATGGTCAGATCTGCTCTGTACCAGCTCGCGGTGCCCGAAGTTGAGCGCTAACACCCATAGCTCTCTCTCAATGGTCGGCTAATGAACAGCTGAGAAACAGAATAGGGAAGAAGGAAGAGAGGAAAAAGGCAGGAAAACAGATTGCCAGGCCTCAGGCTGGGCTGTTATTCTGCCTTCTTGAATTCAGCACTGTGGGGCTTTGAGCTTGTGTTTGGCTGCCATCTCTGGCCCACTTTAGTCGTGCATTCATAGACACACACAGAAACACACTCCCATTACTGAACCATAACACCCCCAGGGACAGCAGCTGTTACCCCCGGAAGAGCTCGGCTCATAGTAGCAGAAGAGCTAAGAAGCTAAAGTGCGAATGCCAGGCCATATTTCCTCAGTGAGGGTCTCACGTGGCCACCCACCCTCCATGTGCCAGACAACTTCATCTATTCATGCTGTATATGGCTCACCTTTTTCTAAATGATTTTTGGCAGCTGTACAGTAATGGCGGGATCCTATTATGTAAGGTAATGATTGCGTGTATGTGTGAATGTGAAGTGAACAACCATCATAAGACGACTGACATGCATCATTTACTCTCCTTTATTCTGTACAAAAGATGTTTAACATTTTCTGTGGAATACAAAATATATATTTTTTAAATATTTATTTCCATTCAATGGAAGTCAGAGCGGCTTTCATTATATGGAAAAAAGCACTAAGACATTTTTTTTTTTTTAAATATCTTCTTTTGTATTTCACAGAAAAACACCACTGAGGTTTGGAATGACCATCCCTTTTATATGCAATTGCTGATTTTTAAAATTTTTCCTCTATGATATGTAGAAAAAAAGAAAGTCAAATAGATTTGAAAAACCATCCTTTAAAGTGTAAATTTTTCCAATTAATCCATCTTATTTTCTTACTATATAAAGTTTTGACGTGTTACCTTGGTGATATTTCATTACTTTTTGACAACATTAACATTAAAGGGACTGTCCCATAAACTGCCAAAGGTCCAGGTGTCAAGGTCCAGGAAAGTATGAAAAGCATCATCAGAATAGTCTATCTGCCATCAGTGACTCAACCATAACGTTATGAAGCGACAAGAATACTTTTTGTACACGAAGAAAAGAAAATGACGCGCTGCATTGATGTGCTGTTTTCTTTCAAATTAAAGCGTAAATAAATGACACAGAAGAACGTAAGCCACATACAGAGGAGAGGAATTGTTGAATAAAGTCGTTATTTTTGTTTTCTTCTTGTACAAAAAGTATTTTCATCACTTCATAATGTTACGGTTGAATAACTGATGGCAGATGGACTATTCTGACAATGCTTTTCATACTTTCCTGGACCTTGACACTGTTATTTATTTGGCAGTCTATGGGACAGTCTCAAGCCTCCCAGTTTTCATCCAAAATATCTTAAATTGTGTTCCGATGATGAACAAAGCTTTTACGGGTTTGGAACGACATGGGGGTAAGTGAATAAAGACAAAATTTTCATTTTGGGATGGAGTATCCCTTTAAATATGCAAAAAAAAAAAAAAATGCTTTAATGCAAAGTTATGCAAACTCATACCCTCTGACCAGTACAGGACTTTTGCTAATTCTGCAGTCAGCTAATTCTGTGCATCTTCAGCAGGAATATTTTTTTCTCTAAACCATGTTTACCAGAATAGATCAAATTAGTCACGAATGATTCATACAGGTCATGTTCTTGCATTCAAAAAAAAAATAAAAATTGAAACCTTTCAACACTAAACGTAGTTCAATTAGAATCCTGAAGAAACAGGTAATGCAACAACACAAGATTTCTGTCTTATATGTAGAATAAAACACAGAGAGAGAGAGAGAGAGAGAGAGAGAGAGAGAGAGAGAGAAAGACTTAATCCTTGAATGTTCCCTGCATGAACTGTCTCTAAAATGAGTGATTTCACTAAGTGGAGAGAATGTTCAGAGCACAAATCCTGTCTATTCTTACTCTCTTACTGCTGAAAAGTCTGAACCATACCATATAAATGTCTATAAAGACACTATGTACTATACAGCGTTCTTGATGAGAATGCAAAAGGAGCACCAAGAGCCATGAGGGGATAATAAGCAAATGACCTTTAAAAACAATAAAGTCTCCCTTTAGTAAATCTAATTCTGCTAAGTATCTGTCCTCCGTGTGCGTCCTCTGGAACAGCAGTAATACATAGAGCCCCCTCCCCACCTGTGCTGTTCCGTCTGGCAGCAGCCCCCAGTCCCTCAACAGCAGCTGCTGCTGTGCTCACGATACGAGCACTGTGAAATATCTGAGACCAATCAGATTTTCTAATCCTGCAGATTCACTACATAGTGACCATGACCATTTCATCTCTGGACTCTGGAAGAGCATTCATATTTAATTTGAGTCTTCAGTCATATCTTTCTTACAGTATGAAACAGGATTGACACAGCAAAGCGCTTGGCTTTAATGATTTGGCTGCTGTTTGGGAAATTCAGTTTTGCTGAATACAGAATAATTCCCATTGTTGTTTGACCTCTTGCATTATATGACTTGTACTTTGTGCAATTATTTTTAATTAATAATAGTAATGATATTATAGTTAATAAATATTTCAACTGATTAAAACGTATTTTAAATGAAATATTTTCTCATTATCATTGTGAGATGTTATTGACTTAATGCTATTATTATTCAGCATTCGATTAATCATGGTCTTACTAGTGCCACAGTAATTCTTGCTGATCAACATGTTATATTATCTCATCTCTGTGAAATTTAATATATAACAATGCAACAAACCTGCCTTTTAAAATAGTATTCATAATTGTGCAGCAGAACCACTTGAACTCCAGAAAGAGGTTTTGTGTTTGTCATCGGGTTGCTTTTTGTAGTAGTTTCTCTAATGACCTGCTAGTTAAAGTAGTTACAGATAGCCTCTTTAAAGCTCTTGTGTGCTGTCGAGCATGCTGTTATGAATTACTGCTCTTCTTTTGTATAATAATCTGGACAGAACATTGCAGATCTCATCAGCGTCAACTGGCTGGCTGGGTAGTGTCTAATGCGACACTATGCTGCTTTCAGCTGCCTCTGGGTTTTGTTTTCACTGAGCAGGATTCGTGACCTGTAACGGACCTTGCATGTCTCTGACAGATAAAATGATGAAACTAGATAGTATTTAGTATGTTAACGATTTAACAAGATATTAAACCAGAGATTAAACACTGCTTCATCAATAAGATGACACTATACTCTTGCCTTGGGCTTCAATTATCAGTTTAAAAATAGATTTAGTCAACCTCAGCCTCCTTAGCTTTGAATTAAATCGTGCTCTTTCACGTTGAGGTAGGGACTCAATTACTATTTGAGCTACTCAAATGTGAATATGCCAAAAAAAGATACTGTATTCACTATGAATAACTTAAATCGCTCTTTAATGCTGGTTAATTCAAACTCTATACTATAGCTGCTTGCCAAAAATGATCTAATTTTGGCCACTGTGTTATTTTCAACCTAGGATAATTAAAAACACATGCCTACCTACGTTTTTATAAAAATAATATTATAAAAATATATATAATAATAAATTATTATAAATGTTTTAAATATAGCTGGAAACCGCCTTGTGTGTGTGTGTGTGTGTGTGTGTGTGTGTATATATATATATATATATATATATATATACACACACACACAAGGCGGTTTCCAGCTGAAATGAACATTATGAACATATCTTTACAACAACTTTTCACACAAATTATGATTATAGAGGCAGGTTATTGATTGAAAAAGACTTATTTTCAATTCAAATTAATACATTTTAAAGTTTGAATCTCATAAGGATTTCTACATGAATGGCTTTTCTGATGTAGTAAAAATGCTCTGTAACTCACCTGGTACTACCCTTGAAATTCAAATCGCAATAAAAGAGGTCCCACCCTTGGACATTTTAAGCAAGCTAAAATGCCATGTTTGTTTCTGCAAATGTGTTTTTATCTTATGCTTGCTTTTGTCGGTTTAGGGTAGGTGGTTATTTTCAAATGCTAAACCGTTAAGCTTGTAGCGCCCCTCACTGGACTGGATTTCATTACCGAACTTTGGCGATTCATATAACACCCAAACTAACAAAACATTTCCAGATTAATTTATTTTGTTTTGGATAAAACTGATTGTGTTTTAGCGCCACTCACTAAACATTTCTCTATGTAAGTGTTGTGAAATACACAAGAAGCAATGTAATATATTTTTGCAAAAACTTTGCCACAGCCACATGCCAATGAGCCTGGATTGGTAATTTTACTACAGTACACACATAAACTCATGATAAAGAAGTAAATGATGACACATTGCAATATCAGCATTAAAGGGTTAGTTCACCCAAAAATGATAATAAGCCCATAAATTACTCACCCTCAAGTCATCCTAGGTGTGTATAACTTTTTGCTTTCAGACGAATCCAAGTCGGAGTTATATTAAAAATGGTCCTTTATCTTTCAAGCTGTTTAATGTCACTCAGCGGGTGTTGCAGTGCATCAGTCCAAAAGAAGTGAAATAAAAAGCACCCATCCTTAATAAAAAACATGTCTCACACAACTCCGGGAGGTGAATAAAGGTCTCCAGTAGCGAAATGGAATTTAATTCAATATGAACAATGGCACAGTTTGAGTGAGCCAGTTCAAATATAGAAAAATAGATATTGTGCAGACCCAAATGGGTTATGCATCACAGTGATCATGGTGAAATTTACAACATTAGTAATGTGTACAGACATCCTTATGAGCCAGAGGGTTCGCAGTAGCTTACACATTCACTTTGAGCTGATCTATTTTCTGCCTTGGCTTGGTGTTTCACACACTGCCCTGAGAAAGTATGTGTGTTTTTTACATGGCTCTCTGGAATATTTCATCCTGATTGGTCAGTAGCGGCATTCTGCAGTAAGATATTTTGGTATGATGACGCTGAGCTGTAAAATGCATCTGATTAGAAAATGGATTTTGCTATGCAGGAAAGACGTGGTCAGTAGAAGGCAGTTATATGTCATTCTTTGAACAAACACAGATAGCTAGTAAATAACTCTGCTTATGCTTGGCTGGTGGATCTGTGACCCTCTTTCCTTATAGAAACAAGCAGCAGAGCATGTTAAGCATCTCACACTTGCAACTTTTGAGAAAAAAAGGGAGTTTTTTTGCAAACTTTTTAAGTGTGATCGCATTTACATTTAAAGTACAGTGAAATTTCGCAGGTGAAATCCAGTAATTTCAATGAGAATTCACACATAAGGGTGAAAACCATGATTTCACTCATGTTCAAGTTGGTCACTCGAATTAGCTACATTAGCTATGTTTCCATCCAAAGTTTAAAATTTAAATATTACATAAAACATTTGCGAATAAAACACTGTTTCCATCCAGCAAGACGAAAAGCACAAAATCATCACTTTCTGATAAACTGCCACCAAATATCACTAAGAAAAAGTTAATTTGCCGCAGTACGAGCCACTGTTGGTCTTTTTCATATATAATAAATTACTTGCACCACAGAGCACTCAGATAAAATGCAATAAACATTGTCATGTTATTTTTTGGGCCCGAATCGGTACACACATGTAGCACACCATTACCTACAAAAAAGTCTCTTGGTACAATGACGTAGAATGAGGAACACCTGGTGGTGTTTAGTCTGAGGTACGGGGCCGCTGGGTAATGTAGTCCATGAGAATATCAGTACTCAGGTGAAGGTGCCCTCTGGTGGCCGTCGGAGAGAGCCACAGAGGCCTGGGTCGTAACAGTGTCGTTAAATTGCGAAGATCGTGAGTTTTAGTCAAAGGGCGTGTCCCTGGCGGCCTGACAAATTTTGATATTTCGCCATGAAACAGGAAGTTGCTGTAACTCAGGCAAGCAATGTCCGATCTGCCCCAAACTTCACGTTTAATAAGCGTTCTGTCCTGAACACATACCCATGCCCAAATTCAGTTATAGTCATAGCACCACCTGCTGGCAACAGTAAGTGTCATGGTTAACACTGTTATGGACACCTAGGAATGTGTAAAGTAGTCTGGCAACATGCTTGAAACACACACAAAAAAAATACTAGTAACACTTAACTAAGTGCTAAAGCATGCTATTAATGCAGTGAAACAGGAAGTTACTGTAACTCAGGCATGCAGTGTCAGATCTGCCCCGAATTTAACAAGTTTGATAAGAGTCCTGTCCTGACACATCTACATGCCCGTATTAAGTTATAGTCATAGTGCCACCTGCTGGCAACAGGAAGTGACATGTTTAACACTGTTATGGACTCCTAGCAACATATTAAAAAGTGTCAGCAAGTGTTAAATAGGCTGGCAACATGCTAGAAACATGCTAAAACATGCTAGCAACACATAGCTAAGTGTTAAAGCATGGTATTAATGCAGTGAAACAGGAAGTTGATGCAACTCAGGCATGCAGTGTCCAATCTGCCCGAAACTTAACATGTTTGATGAGAGTCCTTGCCTGAACACATCTACATGCCAAGATTCAGTTGTAGTCATAGCGCCACCTGCTGTTTAACACTGTGATGCACTATTAGCAACACAGTAATATATGCCATTGTGTGCTAAACATGTTCAAACATGCTAGCAACACTTAGCTAAGTGCTAAAGCATGGTATTAACGCCATCAAACAGGAAGTTGTTGTAACTCATTCATACAATGTCCAATCTGCCTCAAACCTCACATTTGATTAGAGTCCTGGCCTGAAGACATCGACATGCTCATATTCAGTTATAGTTTTAGCACCACCTACTGGCAACAGGAAGTGACATGTTTAACACTGTGATGCACTATTAGCAACACAGTAAAATATGCCATGCTAGAAATATGCTCAAACATGCTACCAACCAGAGTTGAGGTACTTGGACTTGGGACTCAGACTCGGGTGGACTCAGGTGGACTCGGACTTGGATATTTTGGATGCAGAATTTTTTTTTTTTTAAATACAGACGAATCCATGTCATGTGTCGTATAAAATAAAATAAAAAAAGTAACAACATAAAATTAATATAAAAAGACATCAATAAACATCTCCCACTTAAACTCAACTGATTAAAAACTACGACTCAACAAGGTGGACTCAGACCCAACACTGCTAGCAACAGTTACTAAGTGCTAAAGCATGCTATTAACACCATGAAACAGTAAGTTTTATAAAAGTTTTATAATAGTTTTATAATAGTTCTGGCCTGAACACATCTAAAGGCCAATATTCAGTTAAAGGGCTGGTACAATGCTGTTTCATGCATTCAGAGATGTTTACACTGTTAAAGAGTTGGATTCTCATGCTAAGCATGGACAAAGTAAAAAAAAAACAATTTGGACCAATGACAAGTTCCGGAGAGTTTTTTTTTTCGATCGTGGCCCTTTATGACGTAAAGGCGAAACTCCTTATATGGGTATTTCCCCCGGAAAAATTTTTCCCGCTCACGCATCGACCGGAGCGAGAGCGAGATCGCGCCCATCAACGAGCTTCATCCAGTGGCAACACTGCACTGGACTTCGGGAAGAATGTCTCCAAAGAAGCTGTTGTAAGGGAAAGATAACTTTGTTCAGCTTCCTAAAGAACCCAGCATTATGCAAACAGTGGATACAGTTTGTTGTTCCAGGGCAGCAATGGAGTTTCACAAGTGTGTTTGTAGATGGACAGTTTATAAACAAGGTCCAGCTTGACACTGGATTTGCACATCATTTGATACTGAAAGATGGAGTGGTCCCAGCTATAAAAGATCCCGGTCATGATTCAGAACTGCAGACGGTAAGTGAAACGGCATCAAATGTCTGTTTTGTTTGCATTCTGCGTTCAAGTGCTTGTCACTCTTTAGCTCCACCCACGGCATGCCTCCAGGAGCTCAGCTTTTTCCGGAGAGAATCGTAAAGCTGTATCTTTCCTTTATAAATATGATAAAACTAAATACTTTTCGGAGATATGAAGGATGCAGTACTACTCTATAGGTACTCAAGATTAATCTGAGATTGGGCCCCCTTTAAAATTATAGCGCTACCTGCTGGCAACAGAAAATAACTTGTATCACACTAACTTAAACATGCAATGTCCGATCTGCCCCAAACTTCACATGTTTGGTAAGAGTCCTGGCCTAAACATGTCTCAAGGCCAATATTCAGTTATAATCATAGTGCCACCTGCTGGCAACAGGAAATTTCTTGTTTTACACTAACTTAAACATGCAATGTCCGATCTACCCCAAACTTCACATGTTTGGTAAGAGTCCTGGCATGAAAACATCTACATGCCAATATTCAGTTATAATCATAGTGCCACCTGTTGGCAGCAGGAAATTTGGCACATATAAATGATTTTACAAGCATATTGGCCGCTGTTCGCTGTTTTCCTATGGCCACCAGGTGGTGGTGAGCCCAGGTGCGAGGGTCCTTTCATCGCTGCTTGCAGCTTTAATGTTTTCATGTATTTTTGTTCACCTGCTGTTTGGAAACGTAGTCGTGAAAGACAGTTTTGGGAGGTAATTATACTAAACCACTTTAATAACAGACTTTGGCTCAGGCATTTCAGAATGACCAAAGCAACATTTCAGATTGGTCTGCTGGTTAGTCCAGTTATGCCGTCCCATACATGCAGTCACATGACCTTTTTGATGCGCATCAAGTAATTTATTTGTTAAATGTATTGGGCTGATATAGACTATATATCTATATCTTGGTGCCTTTTGTCTGCCTCTAATTAGCATAAACACAATCACCATATTAATCATCAGCAATTACAATACAGACAAGATCTATCTATCTATCTATCTATCTATCTATCTATCTATCTATCTATCTATCTATCTATCTATCTATCTATCTATCTATCTATCTATCTATCTATCTATCTATCTATCACCAAGCTTTGTAAAAGGGTGCTACCACCAAAATGTTCACTGACCTGGAAAGCATAGCAACAGTTACTATGTGTCTCTGCTTTGTAATGTCAGCAAAGATGATTTGAACACTAGGGTGGCAGGAGGTTCATAAAATCTTTATACAATACAGACCAAGCTATGCTACAACAAAATATGCTGGTATGTTTTGTCTATTTTCCATTATTGCACAGGTTAAACAAAAACTACAGCTTCAGAACGACTTAACCCCCACAGCTGGCTATCGATTTTACCTACAAAGTGAGATGCTCCTTATCATCTTTAATTTGTTCAACTCCACTTGGCATCTTTTATCTGACTTTTACCGGTGTCTAATGTCCAGTCTCTCCGTGCTGAGATGCAGGGCACATGTGCTTTTGAAATGGCTATTGCAGCTTAATGAATGTCTGAGAAATCCCATTAAGGTCCATCAGTTGCACAAATTATGTTTACAAAGGAGGATTGAGCAGCTGGTGGTAATTTTTCTCCCGAGAAGTGAGCCACCATTGTTGGAAGAATAAAGGGATTTGAAAACCATGTGCAGCGATTCAACAAACATATTTTTTTATGGGTCAAATCACACAATAATTTTTGATCATCTGAGAACATGGCACTCTGTTGGATAAATAGTTTGTACAAAGTTTGCCAAGACCACTGGATGGTCTTACAAAATGATTTGAAAGAATGTGTTGACTGAAAGGCTTCATGTGGTTTAATGACGAGGCGTATGTGGGCTCTGACACTGTTCAGTTGTTCCTTAAATGCTAATTGAGATCGATTCCAATCTAAACCAATTGATTTGTCCGCAGTGAAAACATGTCAGTGGGAATTCTGCTGTACTAAACTAATCCCCCTATGTCTTCGGCAACATACTGTGCTGTTATTGACATGCTAATGTTCGGTGTTAAAGACAGTGAGCTTTTGAGTTAGCATGGGGATTCCCTGCACACCCCGTGCTGGCCCAATGCTTTTTACACCACTGCAGTCATTCTAAATGAGCTACAAAA
Organism: Cyprinus carpio; assembly: GCF_018340385.1. Taxonomy (NCBI): domain Eukaryota; kingdom Metazoa; phylum Chordata; class Actinopteri; order Cypriniformes; family Cyprinidae; genus Cyprinus; species Cyprinus carpio. The sequence continues at coordinate 12,669,057 of NC_056614.1, read as the reverse complement.
CCCAACTCTGACTAGAGGGAATTACAAAACAAGGACCCATCACTTCTTCTAGCAACAAAGAGAATGGCAGATTTTTTTTCTCCCACCACAGTCTATCTAGAGTCTTTGTATTTAGAGAGAAAAAGCTTGTGAGGCTTGAAAACGCCAATTTGTTTTTTTAGTTTTCCTCCCATCGTGAGCCTACTGCGATACTCATAGGTAATGAGTCTGGTGTGCCAACTATTTGCATAGCCAATTAAACCTCCCTGCCTTCAATAGGGGCACTTTAAGAGGATAATCAGGACTGCATGGTAGGCTGAGACAGGAAGCATGACTCATTTTAGACTATTGGGTTACTGAGAGTCAAACAGTAGCTTGGATTTTGGATTAAGACGTTAGTGATATTTTTTCACTGTTACCAGATAGTGGTGGGGGGTGGGGGTGTTGAACTATAAAAATCTTTTCTTTTTTCAATAATGAAAATGATGAAATCACACATTATAAAACAAAAAAAAATACACAGTATGTAGCATGAAATTGTGGATCTCATTCAGTGTAGAATCAATAAACATACAAATGGCTTCATATCAGGTTAGATTATTCAGGTTATTACAGTCATTACGAGTGATGTTGGTCATTTGACCCATAGCCACATTAGCAAATTATATAAGAGCTATTTTACTCTGGAGGGTGCTTAGTACTAAGAGTGATCTGCCATATATATATATATATATGGAACACGTATTGACCTGTTAACTAAGCTTTTACAACATTGATTTGAATGATTTTCCCATGTCTCCTTTGCTGCTTTTAACCTGCGTTGCTGCAGATAAATATATGTATTTAATGTTTTTTTAAAGTACTAAACATGGTAGGAATTTTTGACATAAATCTTGTGTGATGCATGTATATACAATATTTATAGACAGTTTTAGTGACTTTAAAGTACCTGTAAAAAAAAAAAAAACACATACAGTATATGTCCCATTTGTATGTCCAAATAGGTCTTTATTTGGTCAAATTCAATAAAATTACGGGGAAAAAAGAGTGTTATTTGCCTGGTTCAGAGAAAAACAGTGTGAAATAAAAGTAGTTTTTTTGTTTTTAACCTTGATTCTTCCCCTAAAAGGTGGCCTTGTGATATTTCAGAGTTGCATTAAATCTTGAAAACCATGGCTATTTTATAACTGACCTTCGCCTTATCAGACAGAGACGTTTTATCCTTTAGATAAGCATCAGTGCAATGGACATTACTGCCGTGGATTGTGTGGAACAGGCAGTCATTAGGCAGTGTGTAATTGATCAATGTGTGGCCGTTTCTCTCTGTGCACCAGGGGTGAATCATCACCTCTGAACACTAGACAGACATATGAGAGAAAAGACTAATGGTGCAAGGGATACATTCTCATTTACACCACTCAATGCTACTGAGCTAAGGAAAACATTTTTGGTGATTTTAAACACATGTGAGAAGGCCAGTGCTGCTAATAGTTATTCAGCATCATGCAATGAGAGGGCACATTTTTCAGATTGCTTCAGTCTGTGACTTGTGTCCCTGCGGACCACAGCGCTCCAAAGGAGGCGTTCGCACACACAGAGTTGTCCTCATCAGCCTAACTCAGTGAGAGAGACTGTCAAAACAATGGCCAATTAAAGGGCTCCATCTATACTATACAGGCAAATCATTTGAGAAAGTGTAACATGGCTTCCAGGAGGCCATATGTAATCTTAATGCTGAGTGTCGCGTTCAGTGCGTACGCAGCTTTAGTGCAGATGAACAGACTAAATTTTATCCTGCAGATTAGGACCAATATCACACTTGTGAGATAAAAATGTGTGCTTATGATTTCCCCTGGCTTTCTGTGATTTTGCACATGGTTGAACTAGTACGAAATCGATTGCAGATTGTAAGAAAACACATTTATTCTCATGTTTCACAGTGAAGATATATGTGAAACATGATGATTTACAAACCACAGCTGGATAATAATCAAAAAAACTTTACAAAAAAAACAAGGAAAGAAAGAATAAAAAAGAAAAAATCTATCTATCTATCTATCTATCTATCTATCTATCTATCTGCTTGCTTAGTTATTTATCATTTACTTTTCAAAGCATTAGTGTGTCTAGCAAGTCTGCAAAAATGAATTAATTTAAATTAATTCATAAAAAAGTAATTCATAAACCTATATTTTTTTTATCGCTTTATGTCATGTTACTAATTTTGAAAACTATTATTTTGTATACTTCCAAGGTAAAAGTTCAGAGGAAAAAGAGGCTGTTTAAATGTTTACATAGTGAGCTTTGCATTTACCTTTCAATTTTTGTTGTGTTTTTGTTTTTGAAAAATGTATAAAAAATACATATATTTCATTTTTTCATTGTTTTTTTTATTAACAACGTGAAACTTTCAGTAAAGACCCTCATTTTTTTATTCTGAAATTAATAAAAATAAAAATCTACTTATTTATTTATTTTATTTTATTTATGGATGGATGGATGGATACTGGGCTGACTCTGCAAACAGATGCCAAGTTCATGGTGATGTTTTTTTCTTCTTCTTGTTTTTTTAAAAGACCAGGCATCCTACAATCCATGTAGATGTATATCATGAACAAGAACTCTATGTTTTCCACAGAAAACTGGCTATATTAAAGTTTATCATCAAGTGGTGCATTTCTCCAGTACAATAAGAAATACTTACTAAAACAATCTTATGTGTGTTTGGATCGTTTCAAACAAAGTAAGCCATTTCCACGGTTTTTAATCAAGTTACTGCCAAAAATGTTTCATAATATCACACTTATATTATATTCCAGCCTACATAAGAATAATATCCATTCAATTCTATTCAATTCTACCACTTAATAAGCCCATTTTAATCCACTTTAAGTTGTTGGTTTCATTCCTGTGGGACATTGTATAAAGCTCATCAGACGAACAATAACCAAGGGGGCTGGAGTTTAGTGAAGGGTCAGTTCTCTGTTTCTAGTTAATTAGCTCACTTGCTCTTCCGGCCTACTGAGTTTAAACATGCAATCTGAACAAAGACATCCAAAATCTTATTGAGAAGGTCAATCAGACTGAAGACAGCATGAAGTCAGTGCAATAAAAGCTCAACTCAAGCCAATTCACAGCAGTCCTTCTGGGGCCCGGGGTCCTATGAGATTTTGATCCGGGAGTGCTATGCCTGCCAATGCCGGCTCTGATGAGATCCCAGGCAAGGGCGAGCAGGACACATTGAGCCGAGTCGAGACCTTGGCACAGCGCTGCTGACTGGCAATACTGATTTGTTCCTACTGTTTCCACGGCAACAGCCATGCGTGGTTTGTTGTGCTGAACACACACAGGATGGGAGGAAACAGACATCAAACTGTATTTGTACCAGTTCACCATCCATATTGAGCAGCTACACAGCATGAGCTAAACATAACAATGTCCTTATTGCGATCAAATGGAAACCAGTCAGTGCTGTTGTGCTTCAGTAAAACAAAGAAAACCACTTATTTTTTTTTATTGCTGTCACTTGGTGCTGCTTTTTTCCTTCAGCCCACAGGAATTATTTGCTCATTACTTTGTCAGGATCTCTTTATTCTCAATGTAAAATGTGCCTAAATTGCTCTTCGAGTCTCCTGCTGTGTGGTTTCTGGTGCAAATTGAGCCAGAAAAGCCAGATGCTTTGCAGAGTATCGCTGCGTCTCCTGAGACTGTGAGTCTGCACCGGAGCTTTTAATCAAAAACCTGCATGTCAGAGAGAGCCGAGGAAACAGATCTTCCTCTTCATCAACATGTCCCCCTGATTTTCATTAGACACTATCAAGATATACATTTATTGCAGTCTCCGTCATGAAAAGTCTCAAAGCCAGCTGTTATAATGAGGCAAGAGAGAGGAGCAAGAGCCCTTGAATAATACAAACTGAAAATAAAATGTCATGCTGGCCTAGAATTTTTTTTAAAATACTTATATAAATGAAATACAATGAATGTAAATTAACCAACCAATTGAGGAGTGAATAGGGCCTTCCGCATCATTTTAGTTCCAGAACTAAATGTACAATACTAAAGTACTGGGACGATTTCGCGTGAACTATTTCCCAGTACCATTTAAAGGGTTGCATTCGCACCGACAGTGTGTACGAAGTGACATAAACCGGTCGATAGCAACGTCATTTGTGCACAGCGTTCAACAACAAAAACAAAGAAGAAAAACATTAACAACAGGAGGATGGAGGATGCTGTGATCGGAGATGTGTTTTTGTTGTGTTTCACAATAATGGACATGGAATGTCGACGTATATGTAAAGTGATTGAAAGAACGGAAAGGAGGACTAAGAGTCTCCAACGACAACTGGCAGTGCTACATTTGCTACAAGTGCCTGCACTTTAGCGTCTGTCCATCTATTGCTGCTCATCATACTTGTGAAATAAGTTGACACAATGTTTACAGTATGTTTACTCAGTGTTTTAAATAATGGCGTGTGAGGGCATTTTCAAACTTGTCTGACCAATCAATGTATACTTACGTCATGGGTAGTACCAGTTGTGCTATATAATACTAAGTACATGTAACGTGTAACAAGGGCACCTTAAAATAAAGTGTCACCAAGATTAATTTTAATATTATTTGTCATCATTGTGAACATGTTGTGGATTCAGGTTTGAATCTGGCCTGAATCTAAAAAAAGTAAAAAAAAAAAAAAAAAAAAAAAAAAAGATAAGTGTTGTAAGATAGCATAATACAAATATGTTATTTATTTATTTATTTTGACCTAATAAACAGATTTCATATTTTTTAATAAATAAAAAATGAATCTACTTACTATTTCTTGGTCATTAATGAAATCTAAAGTTTGCTTACTAAATTTGTATTTATTCATTCAAATTGCATTAAATTATAATACAATGCAGAATAGAAGCAGACATTTAACTAATGGTCTTAAACTATACATTTCTATTTATTTGCAAAGAAATTGCATGATGTTCAAAAAACCTATGCAAAATAGAAGCAATGTAAATAATGGTCTTAAATTTTTGCACTGTGCTGTATATATATCTACAGCACTACATCTAATCAAGCAAAAGGCTAATAATATTTTCCTTACAAAATGCAAAATCTAGTTATGCAGTGAAACTGAAGCGGTAATCAACCAATAAAATCCCCAGTAGTTCTGAATGAATGCATGCTAATTGTTACCCCTCTCTCTCTCTCTCTCTCTTCTCTCTCTGTGTGTCAAACACGATCAACACCTCCCTCTTCTTTATTGCTCAATCACTTTCCAAGTGAAATCACACCAAGAAGCTGAAAAACAGAATTAAATAACCATTTAAATCAGATTTCAGATAAAGCAGTTGTACCACTGCAGAATTTAAGCATGCGGCTTCAGAAAGTTCAGGAATTAACATTCTCCACTTTAATACCTGAAAACCATTCATTTCTACTGCACTCCACTAAACTTCTACTAAAAAGAAAAAGGTACAAAGGCTGTCTATTGGATGGTATCCTTTTAAAAAATACTATATTTTAGGTATGTGTACTTTTAAGGTACTAATACACACCCTTTTGGGGTAAAAAGGATCAAAAGTGTTCGCTCAAGTGACAGCTTTTGTACCTAGTATTTTTCTGAGATACAGTATCCCAATACTTATGTTTACTGGCTATTTATATTCAAGCTGTATCTATGCTGACGTAACACATCTGTGGAAAGGATTTTTGGAATATAGTAAAAACCAATGGGTTTCATTTAGTCATCCAAACCGACAGAAGCCTAACTTCTGAAAAACACCACCACCAGTGTGATATTTCTTGTGTGGAAAAGCCTGTGAAGGTCCATTTACCACCTTCTGTCTGTACTTGGCCAAACCATCCTGAGTGTTCTGGCACGCAGGTTTTATCCCCATTTACCATGTAAGCAGATTCAGGCATTACAACAGACTAGCTGTGGATGTACAGCCTGTGAGACCTGCTAAATATAACTGCTGGAGAGAGTTTTACAGGGTTTTCTGTCTATGTTTGGGTGTCCTAGAGCAGGAGGAGCTCAGAAAGAGGTTAGCAGTGTGTGTTATCCAGATAGCAGGAGGCTGAGCCCAAAGTTAAGAGGCATAAAAGCTGCTGAAATTAATAAGTAGAGATGATCCGAACGAGAGTGACAGGAAAATGACAAATCTGATAAGACTTCCTGTTTGGGTGACATTAGCACAGCCATGAGCAATTTGTTTTCCATTAGCATCTATCAGACAAAGGGCTGAGCCCGTGCTATATTCATTTGCACCTGCAGACGCACAGCTTTCTTGTAGAGGTAACACATTAAACGTCTTCAATGACAAACATGTTAGACTGATGACACATTAACCATAGGCTTGGTAAAATCCTGTCTGCTCCTGAGAAAAAGCATAAGTGCTTAACTTTGTGACAAATTGTAGACACAAACCTTTAACTTTAATCAATTTTTAAAGGATTAATTCACTTCCAGAATAAAAATGTCCTGATAATTTACTCACCCCCATGTCATCCAAGATGTTCATGTCTTTCTTTCTTCAGTCGAAAAAAATATTCCAGGATTTTTCTCCATTTAGTGTGCTTTAATGGCGGCCAATGGTTTAAAGGCCATTTTAACTACAAATACTTGTCTTGCACCAGCTCGACTTCACACATTACATAATCATGTTGGAAAGGTCACTTATGATGGAAGTACAGACCCAGTGTTTACAAAGTGAACATGCAAAGAAAGTCAACACCCTTTATGTTGTTGAGCATAACGATGTTGGATGATTTTGAAGTTGGAGGAGAAAATGAGATGAGTTTTTCGCACTACCCTTTGTTTTTAAACCTAAGTACTCAGACAAATAGTTAACCACGTGTGACTTTTCCAATGTGATTACATCGCAGAGCTAGTGCAAGACAAGCATTTGTGTTTAAAAAGTATATACATTTGTGTTTATTTTTAGAAAATGACCAATCGTTTCTCTACTTTGAGGCCATTTTATTTATGAATCATATTTAGAATCATAGCAAGAGTCGTCTTTTATAAACCAAGTGATAATGCCAGATGCTTTTTAACTTGATTTTAACTCAATTAATTTAATGAGATATTATGCTTCTCAAGATTGCATGACGAAATTGAGACATATTGAACTGAGCTGATATAACAATATAAAACACATATCGTAAATTTCCAGATGTACCTCCAGGTTTTCAAATAAACATTTTAATATAATTTAATGAAAGTAAAAAACATGACAGCATGTCTCTCAAGAAAAAAAAACAAAAAACACATCAGTAAAAATGAGCCTTTAAACTCTAAGCAAATAGACTGTAAGAGTGGGTGTTTGCATAGGAAAATGCATCAGCTCATCCATCTGGATTGGGATCCATTCAGATTGGGTGAATCATGACACATGACATACTGGATTCTTTTTTCTGAACAAAAATAATGATTTTTGGTATGTGAACGAGCAGATGTCGTTGTATGCGTTTGACATTGACATCACATACTGTAAATATCACCGTTCTTTCCTTTCATCCAGTTTTGCCATTTTAAAAAAAATCCATTACCAGTGGTGAGCAACAAAAATCGGTTCTCTTTCGTGTTACAGGTCATTTTCTGTTCACCTTGCAGAAAGAAGATTGATTGAGAAACAGATTGAGAAAATGGAAATGACCTTGAAGTAAAATGCATCAGGGTTGGCGTTCAGGTTACAGGCTAAGACAATGAAAAAGAGAGGGTGCGATGGAGAACTGGAAAGCAAAGGGAGACATTGCTTTCATTGATGTGTTGTTCTTTGGCTCGAAAGCGGCCCAGTAATGTAGATGAAGAGTCTATATAGAGCACCTCCACCTGTGTCTTCTGTCCTCCTGTGGAGGAGGGATCATTGGCTAATGGCTTGTTAGATTGCAGTGCAATGTCAAGCTTGTGGATATAGACACAGATGACAGCATAGCCCCAGTTCTGCAAAGAACAGAGGTGTGTTATCTTCAGTAATGCTTTAGGTCATCTAATATTATTCTCGTTTATTCCTTTTCTTAAACCAAATCTTCAAGAGAAAAACATTTGAGATACAGCTCATGATCCTGTCTCTTAAAGATTTGCTTTTCGCTGGAAAATGGAAAAACAGACTAGAGAAAATAAAAAATATATATTCTCACTATAATTTAATCTGTAATTTCACAACAGTATTTTCTTTAGTACAATTTTATCTGCATTGCAGGATTTTCTGGATTATTAAGGACCCACATAAAAGATTATTTGCAGATGGTGACTCTATAGTTTGGTCCTTTTGCACATTATATATCTCTCATAATTATATGGGGAGTAACTTAATATCATTTTCTAGTATACACATTAATAATTACACTGTAAAATCTAATAAGTTGGGCTTACTTAAAAAAAGCATGCAAACCGATTGCCTTGAAAAAACTAAGTAAAGTGAAATAGTAATAGTATGTTATACTGACAAATGCTTAGTCAGTATAGTTAACTTACACAAGAGTTCCTAGTAACTAAAAAAGAACTGTAGGGGGTACTTGATCCTTTCATTTAGGTTTACTCATGACTTAGTATAGATACTCGCTGACTCCCAGAATGCATTGCGCAGAATAAATTATGCAGTTGCTTTGTTTTACAGTTGTTGTTTTTATTTGCCAATTTTATTTGCTGTCTTGTGTCAGTACTAGCACAACAAAAAGAGCAAATAAAATGGCTATTGTTACAATTAATGAAAATAAATTTAATTTAATTGTTACCATTGTTGTGATTCACGTGATGAATGTTTAAGTCTGTGTGTGACTTCAGCATATTACCACACACTATTTAAAAATTATATAAAAAGCATATCAAGGTATTTATGAAAAATAAAATCTCAAAAAGGTCATTATTAAACACACAAAAAAATGCTTTAATTAAAATATAGGTCATCTTATAAAAGCAACCTATTTATTACTTTTCTTTGAAATCAAATAGCTCCAATTCCATGATGCGTTACTCCATTAACAGAGAGAAAATTATAGTAACATAAATTAAGTTTCAAGTGCCCAACCAAAGGGAACGCTAATCACTATAATGGTAAGCTAAAAAAAAAACGGCAATTAGCAACATATTACTGCACTGCTGCCTCTCACTGGTGTATCAATGTCAATGGTTGCCTTTGTGGCTACTTGAATATTTTAAGTAAGTGTCAATCAAAACAGTAAGTAAATTGTTTTATTTGCCTTGAAAGTAGCTGAAACTTAATAAAACCTAGTAAGTATAACAACCAGAGCTTTTACGTTATGAGGAGACTGTATTAAAATAAAAAAACAACAAATAAATAATAAATATTTTATAATATATTATAAAAAAATATAATATTTGACCTAATTCAAATACCATATGAACCTAACATAATCTGATTACTTTAACAATGTTTAGATTTCAAATAAAGTCTAATAAGGAATAGACAACAGTGGCAAAGTTGCAATAAAAAATTTTTTTTCCTAAAGGATTTGTGGATGTAATGCTTCTGCCAACATATAAAATGTTTTAATTATATTTTTTATTAAATTAAATAATATTTAATTATATATAAAATGATAAACAATACATTTCTAAATTATATTTAAACAAATGTATTTTTTTATTTTTTATGTTTAAATTTTTCGATTAAATAAATGTAGCCTTGGTGATCACGAGACTTTTTTCTAAAACAAAAAACGAATATATATATATATATATATATATATATATATATATATATACAAAAACAACAACAACATAATTGTGGTAGTAATCCTAATTTTATACATTTGAGCAAAACTCTTTTTTATTTATTTATCTATTTTTATTTCGTTTTTTTTAAACAGGATCTTCTTGTGAGATTTTATTATGTAATACTACTACAAGTACTGTATTCCATTACTCCCCACACCTGCTTATATTCTCTAATGGTTTGCCTTAACCTCTAATTTCGATTTCTTGGTTAATGTACAGAGAACCTATGAGATTAAAGATTTAAAGTGACCGGTCATAGCGTGACACCGAATGAGAATCTTCAACCACACTATGTGCAACCACAGAGCCTGCTCCATTTATGCCCTCCATACTAGTTCATAAAACAACCACCCTAAGCCCTGAAATGCTGTCTGGGGCTGCGTACGGCATGACAAATAGCTTACCCTGCTTTTAGCTCAGTTCAATAAGGCCCAAATTGCCACTTACATGATTTTGCTGAGAGTATGGCAGATGCGGCTGAGACAGACTGTGGAGCCTTGTGTCGAAGCAATTTGGGTCTCACATTTCAAGCAGGTAAATGTAGCGATTGAGCTAATTTTATAGACAGCTGTGAATAAAATAGAGTTTTCAGTAGATGCCTTTGTTAAATCGGGTGGCTCGCTGTCTATCTCACTGTCAGTAGATGCCAGCGGTTAGAAAGAGATATCTGAAAATATCCTCGGCTGTCTCCATTTCTCATGTTCTTAAGTCAGGAGACAAAACAAGTGTCCAGCCATGAGCTGCATTTAACTAATAGCAGAAAAATCTCCATGCAAGTTTGTGTTTCAAGATACTGTCCATCATCAATTCAAATGAGAGAGCAGCTGACGCAAGCTTTGGTGGGTTAATTTACAATCTCACAATAGCAGTATTTCTTAATGCTACTGTAAATCAATTGGCATGAAGACCTGGATGCTGACCATCCCTCTGTAAGCGCCTTGTCTCCTTAGGAGATTAAATGAACATTCACTATTAGAAATAATCTGCTCATCCATCATACAATCATAAACAAATCCATTGAATATTACTTCACAGGATATAGTGATGGCAAGAATATAAATATATACAGTATATTTTATTATAAATATATACAGTTCCCTTGAACTTTCTGTTAAAAATGTGCCATGTTTCCACAAAAATATTAAGCAGCAAACAGCTGTTTTCAACATTGATAATAATAGCAACCAAATCAGTATGTTAGAATGATTTCTGAAGGCTCATGTGACACCAAAGACTGGAGTAATGAGACCAGACTGAAAATCCAGATTTTTAGATTTAAAAAAAAAAAAAAAAAAAAAGATATTAGAAATTGTATTATTGTATTATAGTATTATTAAAATGATCACATTCTTTAAGATAAATATACAATATTTATGCTGCCATTAATTCACAAATGAATAATACTTTCTTAATATAAAATTAATTTGTAATGAAATTGGCAATAGTTAGTTTTTCTGTTTGTTTGTTTGTTTGTTTGTTTGTTTTGTTTTTTTTTGAGAAATTAATGCTTTTATTATTTATTTATTTTATCAAAAGTAAGTCTTTTACTATGGTACAAAATATTTTTAAAAACTAAACTGAATCATGTTTCCACAAAAGAAAAAAAGAAAAGAAAAAAAATGTCAAGCAGTACAACTGTTTTCAACTTTCATAATAATAACCAAATCAGCATATTAGATATTTCTGAGTGATCAAGTGACACTGAAGACAAGAATAATGAAAAAAATCAGCTTTGTAATCAAAGGAATAAAAAATAATATAAAAATAATATAAGAAAATAAAAAACAGTTATTTTAAATTGTAATAATATTTCACTATACTATGGCTTTGATGTATTTTTTATTATTAAGTAAATGCAGCCTTAGTCTTTAAACTAACAAACAATAAATAAATAAACCTTATCAACCTCAAACTCTTAAAAGGTATAATGTACTTTATTGTGGAATATTGATCCTGGTTATCCTTGTGCTGTACATTATCAACACTAACTGTTGCTTTTCTAGACTTAGCAGCAGTTGAAGCTAATTGAAGCTTATTAAATAATTTTGACTGAACATTCACTCAGTTATTTAATAACTTGGCAATAGCCTTGTAGTAAGAATAATATAGAGACAGTCATCATTGCAAAACACCCTTGCAAGTACAGTGCAACATTTCTAGCTTTAAAAAATAGCCTATAAATAAAATTGATTTTCATAGATGCTGTAAGCAATTCAAAAACTGCAATATGAAAGAAAAAGATATCTTTAAGCAAGCCGGGGCACCTTGAACAGTCAATATTCTGATTGATTTTAGCTATTCACATGGCTGCTTGATTTTTGTGAGCACCTACAGGCTGCTGTTACAGCTCCATTTGTGACCAAAACTCATTTCTCTCTGTTTGTCTTTGCGCTGTGTATATTTTCCAGCCAGTGATTTGCGATTGGTGTTTGGTCGGGTGTTTGCATATGTTATTGATTTTCTCCTAAGTGCTCAGGGTGCTGAAAGGAATAAATAATCTGTGCAAAATTATTGCCTCCATGGCAAGTTCTGCTTTGTTTGTGGAGGTTCCCTGGTGTGCTTTTTTAATCACGCTGTGTTGATTGTAGCTTGAATTCACTAAAGCCAGCAAGACTGCTGTAGGATTACAGGATCTTTGAGGCGTGCACAGTGTGAAGGCCTGTTTCATTTGCCTGTGAAAAAGTAAACATGAATTTACATTCTGTGAAAATCTGTCAGGCCCTCACTGCCACCCCCTCACACCCATGAAGCCAATGCAGATAAAATATAAGGCGCTGCCTCCCTGCATCCGCAGCTACTGCATCTCCATGATGTTCTCTCGAATCTAACAAGACTCTGCTGACCCTCCATACTTGCATATGTATTTCTGTCTCGCGCTGTAGGACGAGATTAGCTATTGCCAACCAACTTTTAGGTTTGTTAGTGAATGTAAATATGTTGTTATATTACATATAATTTTTAAATTATATTGCAATTTTAAGTTTGGTATAGAGGGAGATTCTTTCTTTACATAATTTAAGGTCCAGTTTTTGAATAAAAATGTAATATATATAATAAAAATGTAATGACATTAAATAGCATTTAAGAAAAAAATATTTATATATAAAGTTTACATATAAAATAAGATTTAAAAATAGACATTTAATGTATATATATATATATATATATATATATAGTGTTCTTAACACAAAAGGGCAAAAAATGAATTAATGAAAAACATCTTGACAATATAATTTTTAATGTTTTTTTTATTCTAATATTTATTTTATTATTATTATTATAAAATGTATCTAATAAATTACACATAAAGTAAGGTTTGAAAATGCTGTCATTGAAGCAAAAACTACTAAGAAATTATACAATTAAAAATAATAATAATTTACATATTATAACTTTTTTCTTTTTTATTATAAAATTGTAAGTAGTAAATCAGACAAAAGATTTTAAAATCAGATATTTAGAAGGCATAAAAATTTCAATAATATATTTATAAATAATATGCTTTATGCTCCAAAAGGATGAAATACTAACCATTTAGAAATTAAATAAAAATAATAATTATAATTATAATTAATAATAATAATAAAAACAATAATAATTTTATTATTATAAAATACATGTGATCAATTAGAAAATAATGCAAAATAGAAGTATATTTACTCAGATATTTGGACCTTGCTGTAAAAAGACAATGGTTTTTTATATTGATTGTTGACATGAAAAAAATATTCATCTTTTCAGACTTTCAAGTTGGATACATGTTGATTTAGTCTTTGTGTTCGATGAAGGCAAGATGTGTGCAAGGGTCTCTGAGAGGGATGTTTAAAAAAAAAAAAAAAAAAAAAAAAAAAAATCATGCTGTAGGCGGCCTTGCCTGAGCTGATAATGAGAGTCTGATTGAAACAGCTCCTCTAAGCAAAAATGTTCTAAAAATGTCATCTAAAGGTGAAGCGTGTGTGAAGTTCGCAACACCTTCTTCTATCCCAGCATGCAGAGACAACTACAAGTTAGCCATTCATTGTTTCATTGCCTATTTGGCGCTTTTAATGTCTCTGTAATGGAGAAAAATACTTTTTATCCATGTAATCTACCAGCAGGAGCTAACTGCAAAAGTTAACCAAATTAGCCTTTAGCTAACAGGATTTTCTGTTTAAATCATGAAATCTCACATTGTAGCCTGCATCTGAAATAAAATTAGTAACAACAATAGAGAATTATTTTGTAACCAATCAAAAAAATTGTTCTATATAATATAGTGACGTGCCATACAGCCAAGTATGGTGACACATACTCAGAATTCGTGCTCTGCATTTAACCCATCCAAAGTACACACACCGTGAACACACACCCGGAGCAGTGGGCAGCCATTTATGCTACGGTGCCCGGGGAGCAGTTGAGGGTTCAGTGACTTCTTCAAGGGCACCTCAGTCGTGGTATTGCCGGCACGAGACTCAAACCCACAACCTTAGGATTAGGAGTCAAACTCTCAGACCATTAGGCCACGACTTCCACATTAATATGAATGTGTGTAGTGTGAAACTAATCCAGATATACGTAGCTCCAGGTAGTCTTTTTTTATCTAGAATAGTATGCTAACAGATAGCTAGCTCTCTGTAAATGAACTATCCAAACCTTGAGCTGAAACTTGCTCTGCTCATATTTTTGTACTTCTTTTAGGTGGTGTAGAAATGATGCCCTGTTTTTTGTTCACCCGAAGTGAAATCTGAATAAAGAAAGTCAGTCGGTGGTTGATAGTACATCTGTAAAATAAACATGTGGGAGAATACACATGCATGCATGATCACAGAAAGAGAGAGAACGATCGCCTTTAGCAGAGTAATACAACCTAGTTAACATGACTGAAATGCTAAATCTGAAGGACTCGGTAACATCTCTCAGGAGAGAAAAGTGTTTTCATTTTAATCTTCAGAACATGAAGTACCCTAACAGGCGGGTGTCTCTTGTAAAGATCAGAGCCATACTTTCTTAGGATGGGAGAGGATAATACACAAAGCAGCGACTCACACAATGTATGGTGCTCGTTTCAAACGTATACAATTAAGCAAGTGCCCAATGGCACAAAACTGAAACCTTCTCAGCTGTCACAAACTCCTCTCCGCAGACTGCAGAAGTGGAACATCACAGAAGCGAGAAGAAGAGAACAAAGTGACAGGGAACGTCTTATTTCCTAGGGTTCTTGAGGGAGCAGATGCAGGCAATCTCATTTAGTGTTAAACATGAGACGAGACGTGCCTCCTCCTCTCTCACTCCCTTTCAATCTCTCTTTATCTCTCTTGCACACGCAAACTTGTTGGTGACTGATCATGTGGGCTTTGCATGAGTTGTAGAGAGCTGCCACTCATCCAATGGCTACGTAGTGACAAAACCCTCGGTCGGCGGTAATTTCAGCGAAAAGCTTGGCAGCGCAGAGGAGGACTGTGGCTGAATGCAATTGGCCCCCAGATGCCTCTTTTGGAAGATGGTCGGAAAGGCAGCTTGAAAAATGCATTTAAATTTTGAGAGAGCGAGAAGGAATGAGTGGGGTTGGAAAGAAACTGAATTTCCACAGGTGTGATTTTGGAGCTGGATCAAATTCAGAGCCTTTGGGTGCATATTAAGCCAAAATTAGTGTTGTGAATCAGCCAAACGGATGATTTGTTTCTTAGTTTTTCTGGACAGGCTTTTGGAAATCAGTGTGTGGAGCTTGTATTCCACCTCACAAGACAAATACAAAAACATACATACATTACTACTCTGGTTCGGACACAAGAGACCTATTGAAATGCTTCTCATTTCCAGCATATTATTAAGGCCATAATCAACTGGGTATCACAGTCCTCCCCTCGTCCCCATGTGGTTGTAATTACACTGACATGCAGAGAGTGGCAGGAAAAGTGATTTTCACTCCCTGCAGAACGAACACTACCTCTTTAACCATCCAGTCAGGTCGCTCAGGGAGCCACACGCAATTTCCATCCTCATTCAATTCAATTGCTGGGGCATGCTAATGGGATTTCTCATTGTTTGCTTGACTGCTTCAGTAGTACTTCTTGTTTGCAGGATGTAACCTTATAACCACAGTGCATAATATGTACATGCATAAGGTCATGTCATGTTACCTGAAGTGGTCACATTGTCAGTGTTATGCATTACTAGAATATGGATTTAATTCATAATTGTATATGGAATAATTTTGTTCTTCAGTGGTCTTATTATCTTTATATGATTTCTTTACATTAACTAAAAAGCTACTCTGATTCTCTCTACTAAAAATATAAAGATTGAGGTAACTTCAATAAAAAAAGTTCAGTTAAATTCATAAATTGTGGTATACAGTATATACAATTACCACATTAAAATGCATTAAGTAAAATGTATATAAATATATACAGTACATACATATAAATTTATTTGCATTATATTATAGTAAATTAGTGTCAATGAAGTAAATAAGTGTCAATAAATGCATTTATAAATGCTAAATGTAAATTAATTTGTTACTACTGTACGTTATTATAGACCATACTATGTATTACCATACATTTTAGTGTTTAAAAATCAATATAATATGTAAACATATTAATTTGATACTATAAGAATGTTATTATAAACAAATAAATATAAATGTGAAATAAATAAATAGGTGTTTAAAAAAAATTAAGGTAATTTTAATAAAATTAATTTGATAAAGTTTAGTTAAATGTACAAAGTGTGATATAAAATGATCAGTGTATAAAGGAAAATGTATATAGTTTTTTTATGCAAACATCATAAAAATCATTTTATACAAATGTAAAAAATGTTGATACTTGTGCATAAAATGTTGGTGTAAAAACATGTATATGTATGATAATATAACACTTAAACTCATTAATTTGGTGCAGTATATAAATGTTATTATAGGTTATTACATGCTTACTGTATAAATGCAACCTCAGTTTTACACTATATGAAATATGGTGTAACTGCTCCATCTTTCTGGCCACCAGAGGCTCCTTGGCCTCTAATAGCAGGAGTCAACCCCCACCATGATTATACTAGACAATATTCAGCCATGTAGCATTATAGAGTGTCAAGTTAGTACACGAGAGACAACTTTCATTCCATTTGTGGAATATCTAGAGCATGTTCAGTAGGAGAGAGGTGAGTGTAGGTGTTCATGGGTAGGTGGAAAAACCGCCCTTATCTATTTTTCTGCACTGAGTTTGTTTGTACGTGCAAATCCAGGCTATTTTAGAAGTTTACATAAAGTATGAAGTACTTTATAAGTGATAGATGCAGTGAACACAACTCAAGCAAGATATACTGTATATGTGTTCCCTAACTGTGTAAAGGTAGTTTCTAAACCATCATTTTCCACTGGTTTCTTCGCAATTGCCCCTCATAAAAAAATTGGATCTGGGCAGGGCACCGGTACATCAATTCTTTGGGTTCATCTGAGATCGGACACAGGTGATGGCCAGTGTATTCAGTATTCAGGCAGTCTAGTGCCCAAGGCAAAACACAAGGAGAGAGGCAGGGTAACCAGAGCTGCTGTAAGCAACTTCAGCCTGAGCTGAAAATGAACCCGTGCTCCACTTTTCCTGGGATTAATTGAATTCTTGCTGCCATTAAAGTGACTGGGAGAGCTGAGTGACAGCTACTGCAGATGAAAAAGGCATGTGCTGAAAAGGTCTGGGCTCTTTCTGTCCGTTGTGCTGACTATGACAATATCTCTCTTTGATGTGCGCTTCTTAGTAAAGAAATGCAGCAGCTGACTGTGAAGGCTGTTACTTTAAATAGCTCCTTAAAAGCTGCTAGACACCATTATCCTCCCAACAATATAAAACTGTACGATAGAATGTTTAGAAAAGAAAAATCTGTAACACTTTAGTATAGGGACCAATTCTCATGAACTAGTTGCTAATTAGCATGCCTATTAACATATTGGCCGTTTATTAGTACTTATAAAGCACATATTTTGCATGACCATAAATGTAACAACTACCTTACTGTTATAAAGCAACAGTTTGTTAAGGCAAAAGACATATTTTTTGGTAATAATTTTCACCTTAAAATAAACCATTAATCAAATAAAACTCAAATCAAAAATAAAAACAATAAATAAAAAAAAAAATAAAAAAAAAAAAAAAAAAAAAAAAAACCAAAAATTCAAATAAAAACAAAAAATAAAATATAATACAAAAATCACATTATAAATAAATATAATAATAGCAACTTCATTCCTTTATTCATCTCCTTTTACAGACAACTTATTTTACAGACAATAACTAATACTGTATGTACTGTGTATATGTTTTTATTTATTGTATTTTACATGTTACTACACATAAACTTGCAAATTGCCCCTCGGGGACATATATAATATATTACATGTGTTTAGAATTGAATTGAATTGAAAATCAATGATTTTCAAAATTTCACATTCAGTCTCATTATACCAAGGTGCTTATAATTTTACTGTAGGTCAATATTTCTCTCATTTTTTATTCTACTAGGACATTTTAGGAGAAATACCAGAGACCAACCAAACAGTTCACACAAAATTTTTAAATTCTGGCATCATTAACTTGTATGACATTTTTTATAACTGTGGAACACACACACAATCTTCTTTCAAGATTTCTTAAATAAATGGTGGATGGTAAATGGTGCATTTAAAGATAAACTTTTGCTTGACCTTTAGCAAAAAGCTCTTATTTCTTCAGTCGTGAGGCAGTAATTTCTACATACTGTGTAGGCTTAGATCAGACTGTCCTTCTAAAAGTCCTTGAGAAGGTTTTGGTGATAACCTGCTTTTCATGTCCACCTTTATTACCTGGCTAACATCCCGAATGGATCAGCATATCTGTTTACACAGGACGAATGCAACCGTTCTATTCCACTGGCTTAACGTGAACCATTCCTGTGGAAACCCGTGTACCAGACGAGTGAGTGCAGTTCAGTCACAGGTGTGCCAGAACTCATAGCCTGACCAAGGATACTGCTTATATCCAGATATGGCTGTTATCAGCATGCTTGCAGCTGGCAAGCTTTAGCATTTAGCATTTAGCTCTCTCTTTTTCCTTCTAAGGAAGCAAAGAGAAAGTTTCAGCTTTGGGCTGACGGATTTAACCCTAAACGGGTTCCCTGGCTGTGAGTTGGGTCATATGTTGGGGTTAAGAACACACAACGGTGGGACACTTTAGCATTTGTATTACTAGTCACACCTCTTGAATCTAGCAGTGAAGCTATCTGATTCTTGCAGTGTGGACACCTGCGTCCTTTTGAAAATCTCCTCAGGTGGTACTCGACAACATGTATTCGATCACACGTCTACAATGTTTCCATTTCATACAGTGCATAAGGTGAAAACTCCCCGACCTCTGAGCAATCAAATGCCATTTCTAAACAAAATATACTTCTGTGAGCAGCTGGAGTGGCTGAGAGTCCTCTTGGTAGTTGTCCACTTCATTCCACTGTTCCATAGCTTTGTGAAAAATAGAAATAGTAACACGACTACTGGTTTAGATTTAGTGTTGTATCCATTCGCTACCAACAGCTGGAAGATGCAAAGATGTTTCTTATTTCCACCAGTCTGGGACAAAGTAGCAACATGTTGAAAGTAGTTTAAACCAATCCTTTTTAACAAATGTGAATGTGCTTCTTGCTTTTAAAGTGAATAAGTGTCAAGTGTCATCGTTTCCATTTATTTAGCACAAACTACACAATTACATCCAAAAAAAACATGCAGTATTTAATGATGAGCATCAGTTATTATTCACAGCTTCACAACTTCAGAAATGCTAATGATGGGGAGACAATGCAGTACATAAGGCATGATAAACCTGCCTCTGAAACTATTTTAAACATAATTAGTTCTCATTCCTGTATAGTTCTTATACATGAAGTTTCTATGACATTATTGCTTGTCCTTATTATTGCTTGTACACAACTGACAGTGTACCACACAGATTCTTTAGTCTTGAATCTTCAGCTTTCGCTGTTATGCTATATTAAATATAATATAATATAATATAATATAATATAATATAATATAATATAATATAATAAATATAATATAATATAATATAATATAATATAATATAATATAATTCAAGTTCAAAAGTTTGGAGTTGGTAACGTTTTTTAATGTTTTTGAAAGATTTGAAAGTCGTTTATGCTCACCATCACTGCATTATCACCAACGCTGAATTATTTGATTACAAATATAGTAAAGTAATATTGTAAAATATTATTACAATTTTAAAGCTGATAAAAAAAAAAAACTTTTATTTGAAATAGAACATTTTTGTGACATTATGAATGTCTTTACTTACACTTTTGATCAATTTAAGTCTTTGTTAAAAATAAAATAAAAATAGTTAAAATACGATAAAAAAATATAATATTGAATTGTAATTATTTATATTAAAACATATTTAAAAAAAAGCACCAAATGTCAGCATCAATAGCCTGGTGGTTAGTGCATTAACTGGTAGTGCAACTGTGCTCCCAGCGACCCGAGTTCGAATCCCATCTCGAGGTCCTTTGCTGATCCTGCTCCCCTCTCTCATCTCTCTACTGTTCTCTCAAAATAAAAAAAAGGTCAATACATATAACTTATAATACTATCAAATTATATTTTAAATATTTCTATATCAGACTGAGTAATAGTTACAAAGCTTCAATTATGAGTGTAAGGTTTCATGGCAGTTTCACAGGTCAGTTTTTCCTAGAGTCACTTCCAAAACTTTATAGAGGCAAGTTCGGAACTTGGCCAGAAGTGAATTATTGATGACTGCAGAATAAAGAGGCATTTACTTCATGTGGGTTTGCCTGAATTAATCATAACATGAGACTAAGATGGGTGTTGAATTCTCTTTCAGTACAAAACCTACCATTTTTCCTGTAAATGACAGATGTCTTCTTGCACACGTGGACCCAGCCATTATCAACAGCATCACTTTACCACACACATCAAACATTTAGCAGACGCTCTATTGTCTGTAGTGTGTTCTTGCATTTTCCGCCTACAGTGTAAACGGGCGCAACATGCAATTTTGACATCAGCATTCCCAATGTGTTTGTTGACAGAAATGTTTGAAGGAACCATCGCCAGAGATAATTGACTCACGATTTGTAAATGTAATGGACCTTGATTCCAGACTGGATCACTGCAGTGTTTAACTGCAACATTTCAAATATTTATTCAGAATTACACTATGAATTTACACTGACATACATTCAAATCTTTTTTTTTCTACCAAGAGTTTAGAACAAAGGGTAGTAGTGATTCAATTTTGTCCCCAAAAGTATCCTCCCCCACAGATTCCCTCCATACTAGCTATAGGTATAGTTTCCATGGAGACAAACACTGACTGTATAAGGCCTGTACATTTCCAATATGCAGATGTGTGCAGTGGTCCGAGAGCAATAGAGCGTCATTGAGATATTAAGGCTGACATTTCTTACTGACAAACACAATGTCAAGCTCCTTTCCCACTGGATTTATGGTGCGGTTGATGTGGTAATAGCGTTGACTGCAGGGTGGAGTGGGGGCTGTATGAATACACTGCAACAGAAAGCAATGGATTGTTGATTCATCCCTTGTGTCTGTGGGCTTGCACACTTGATCAATACTAATCCCCTCATCCGTCACAGGTCACATCCAGTCAAACATCTCTCACTGTCAGCACATGAGCGCACAAGAAGTGACTCTCAGGACACTGGTTTAACAGTCTTCTGGGAGCAGCTGCTAAGAATGCAGTACTCTTGTTATGTAACTAAAAATACAATAAACAAAAAAAAAAAAACATAAAATCATTCATAAACCATAAACTCTGAATAAATAATTTTTTTTTTTTTTATTTTTTTATATTTAACTAGTCAACACAAAATGCATGATTCAAGTAACATTTTCTTTATTAACTATGTAGTTAAAGAAAGTGCATCACTTGCATATTCCAAGTGTGTCGCACATGTAATGGTCAGTATGGTGTAAATGTAAAACAAATTTACAAATATAGCTTTGCAGAAAAGATGCATGAAGTATGTATGTATGAAGGCACATATTGTAACACATTCTATCCTATACAGCAGACTTGCTTGACAGGCACACTTGGCTATTGTGTATATGATATAAACATGTCTGTATATGTGTAAACAAATTTTTTTCATAATTTTTTATTTTATTTATTTATTTATTTATTTATTGGTCATCTGAGCTTGTTTCAAAGCACTCTGGGATTGCATTCCCTTGAAAAATCAATAAGAACGAGATGCAATGTACTGTATTAACATAAAGAAATTTTCAGTATTTTTTTGTTTTACCTGTATTTTGAATTTTTCACTTCATTGCTTCGAGTTTTAGGGTTAACAGAAATGTCAGGTTTTTTGTTTGTTTGTTTTTTAAACGGTGTAAGAATCCTATATTGCAGTGATTATCAATCAGTCCAGTACCCACTATAGGGTGCTTTGACAAACTTCCAATGGAGCCAAGATTATTTAAAATTAGTGCTGTCAAACGATCAATCACGATTAATCGCATACAAAATAAAAGTTTTTGTTTGCATAATATATGTGTGTGTTCTGTGTATATTTATTATGTATATATACACACACACACACACACACAGTATATTTTACATCTATATTTATATTCACATAATTTATATTATAAATAAATATATTTAATACATAAACACAACATATTTTTCTGAAATATATACGTGTGTATTTATATATACATAATAAATATACACAGCACACATACATAAACAAAAACTTTTATTTTGTGATGCGATTAATCGCGATTAATCATTTGACAGCACTACTTAAAATTTAAACTTGATTTTAAAAAAGACAAAACATGAATACAATAAACTAAATCTACTAAAATTATTATTTTTTAACATAGTTCAGACCTAGTCCTAGAGTCATGTAAACCAGTAAAATACTACAACTCTATGGACATTTTTAGAATGTATAAGTTTTTTCTAGTATGCCAAGAACTATTTTATTAGGTTGAAATTAAGTAAAACATATTCCTTATCATTTTCCTTCATCTTTATCCCATAAATTACAAATGACTGGAAAAGTCATGCAAATTAAAATCTGCTCTCCTGAAATTATCTCAAATTTTGACTCATTATTTTAGTTGTTTTCTTTTTATTTGGGGCCTCTGGAAACTTTTGGAAAAAAATGAAAATTTGGGAATGTACTGTATCCAGAACTTTGTCGGAAATTTTTGCAACCCTAATTCAGAACCACAGCTACAATATATATGAAGCAGGCTTCATGGCAGGAGCATACATGTAATGCCTTAAAAGTCTGGAACAGATCCACTTATTTGGACAAAATTGGTGGAACCTTTTTTGAGTAAATAGCATATTCTACAGATTGCTTTAAAGCTAAACGACATGGACTAAAAGCCAAAAAACACAAAAGCATCTTTTCTTGGGGTTTTAACTTTAGCTTTAGTACCATCTTAAACAACTTGTTTTATGTTTAAATTCATTTTAAGTTCCATTATTAGAATGGATCATAGTGAAACTGTATGCCTCTGTTGTGTCCTGTCAATAACCTGAAATGAATTCCACTCGATCTCTTTTGACGTGAGACGTGGGATTTTGCCTATTACACTGAATCAATAAACAGCTCAAGGCCAGATACATAAAACTTTCTTAACTGACACAGTATACATTCCTACCTTCATCAATAATGGATATAAATGGACAGCATCAAATAAGATCTCAGACTTCAGCAGTTATTCAACAAATACTCCAACAAAGAGTATAGGCAACAGCAGGTGGAAAATCCAAATCAAAACATGGTCTCCTTGAAGATGGTGCTAGAAAAAACTATATATAAAATATACACATGTCAAAAAAATATATATGTATATAAAAAACCACGTAAACATCTGTAAAAAAAAAAAAAAAAAAAAAAAAAAAAAAAAAAAATTGCAATAGTGTAAATATGAAATGCCCACATAAAAAAAAAAAAAAAAAAAAAAAAAAAAAAAATATATATATATATATATATATATATATATATATATATATATATATATATATATATATAACTCAATGGCTTTATTCACGCAGCTAAAATCACATTAAACTCAAATATATATATACGTATATATATATGTATGTATATATATGCTGATCTGTCCAGCTCAGTAAACTCAATGGCTTTAGTCACGCAGCAAAAATCATATTTTTTGGTATATCTGACTCAAATTAGTTTCATTGTTTATATGTTGAACAGCAACATCAATCCAAACTGAATGTACTGTATATGTGGACTGAAATCCAATTAAAATAACATTATTGAAAATGTGTTTCATCTTTCATCTTTTGGGATGCGTATGTACAGTAACACATAATATGCAACACAGTTTACCTCTGATTTGCCTTCACTCTTAAGAATAAAGGTGCTTCAAAAGGTTCTTCAAGCGATGCCATAACCATTTCTGGTTCCACAAAGAACCATTAAGTCTAAGGTTCTTTAAAGAACCATCTCTTTCTTACCTTTTTATAATCTGAAGAACCTTCTTTCGCCGCAAAGAACCTTTTGTGAAACAAAAAGGTTCTTCAGATGTTAAAGGTTCTTTATGGAACCATTTAGACAAAAAGGTTCTTCTATGACATCATGAAGCACCTTTATTTTTAAGAGTGTTCATGAGTACATCGCAATATTGAATACACTGTCTGAATAAACAAAACTGACTTCATCACCTGCAAAACATCTGATTTGACTTACAAATCATTTTTGGTGCAGTGTGAACACACCACATACAGTCCACATTTATATTTATCCATATTTCCCACAATAAATTAGCTCTAGTAATGAATGACGCCTACTCCAACCGTGCCCTCCCCTCATCCCCTGGTTCTCAATGCCTGCCTTTGTCCGAGGATGAGAATGAGCCATTCTCTCTCACAGATGACCCCTCTTGTCTCCACAGCCGCCTGCTGAGGACGAGACTGCCCACGTGGTCTGGATGCCAGCAGCTGCCTCTCACAGCCTCTGACGTCCCCTGGCAATCTGAGAAACACATCCTCATCCTCCGTTTCCACATTCTCGACCCCCCCGGTCAGGATTATTGAGTCTCTGGATTACTGAAGTGTCCGCTTTGGCCCCGGGAGAAAGGGCACACTATTACTTGTGAGTATCCTCAGCTGCTCTGAGCCTCAGTTCTGCCTGTGCAATTACAGTCATTATGGGCTTTTGTGCTTATTTGGTGAAAAAGAAAATGCAGGGAAGAATTTATTAGAGCAAATGAAATGCTTCATCAAACATTATTGGCCATTACTTTAATTATCGGCATAACAGAATGAAATGAACGAAAACAGATCTTTCTTGCCTTGAGTTCTTGTATCTGTAATGGGCTCGGGTCTAAATTGAAACCGGCTATACATACGTGAAGGAACTGGGGCATTGCCAGCAATGTCATGCTACTGCTTTGGCCACAAAATGCCTAGAGCGAGACTCGGGCATGTTAGGGATTCGGTTAGTGTCTATGTGAGTGAGTGCATAGTTTGTCAAACTACTGCAATAAATAATTTAAACAAATGTACAACAAGGTTGTGTGTAGTTTCAGCGTTTGCTAGGGTTGCCAGCTCTCTCAAGATTTCCAGTTTCAGTGTGAGAATGGGTTTAGAAACTCAATAGATTCAGGGAGAGACCACACATCATTTGATTTCAACAATCTGTAAGGCCTGCTATTACCTGAGAGTATTTGCCTGGGTCTAGGGGCGAGTAAAACATGCAAGGTGAAAGTCGCAGATGTTTTGGAATCCATAATGTATTCATGCAATCTGAGATGTGGAAAGAGGGAGAGCCAGAGAGGCTACATGGATGATTTTTCTGTATGTGGATGTAGGCTGCCTGAATCAGAAATCAACTGGAGTGATGAAACCAGTACACATCTGATTGGATGAAGAAAATTTTTTACTACAAAGAAACACTAAAAACACAGGCCCAGCTTTGAAAGAAAGAGACAAGCTGTTCTTTCATGCTAGTTCCATTTTGTTGTTGTTGTTTTTTTTTTCAGTTAGAAAAAGAAGACAAGATAACATAAATTCAAAATGGACCATATTTCTGGTCTTAATGGATGTTCCTGATTACACTGTGTGTGATTTATAAGATAAAAAAATAAAAATAATAAAAAAAAGTGAAACAACCTTCAAATTCAACAGTTTTTGCTTCTATTTATTATCTGTTGCTGCATTTAACTCATTTTCAAGGATTCCATCCATCTTCCTCGACTAAATGTAAAAATTTAAATTAAACTAAGAAAAATTCCACAGTTTAATTTTAAATATCTAGAAAATAGTAGGATGTAATTATTACTATTAAAGACAATATAACAAACATAAGTATGTTTTGAATGGAAGCCCATTTCCATTTAAAAGTTAATAATAAAAAGGTAATTATGAGATAAAGATTAAAGCAAGCAATAAAATCACAAAAGTCAGAAAAAAGAGAAATTCTTGCAGTTCTCTTTTAACTCTTAGGTGAAAATGGTCTTCCATATTTTTGTGCAATTCAAACCACAATAATATCCAAAGATTGCCAAGGCTATAATGGAATATAATGGAATCTCAACATCAGTGTCTTTGGTGATGCAGGACAGACGTCAGAAAATGACACAGCCCTTATATATGTGGTTGGTAAACACTTGAAAAGCAGAAACTGCAACAATCCTGAACTCAAAGTAAATTAGTCACCTTTTCTAAAAGTACAGATGGCTAATCAGCAGTCTCAGATCAATCCGGCAGGAGGCACCAGGAGGCTGTGGATGTGATGAATTGAACGGAAAGACTGTCCTTTGCAGCACAGCATGAGTGTCAGAGGAGTCTTGCAGCTTTAGATAAGGGAGCACAATGCCTGTCACAAACACACACCAACATACAAAGGTGCACAAACACGGTCTGAAAGCACCAGGAGGCTGTGGATGTGATGAATTGAACGGAAAGACTGTCCTTTGCAGCACAGCAGTGTTTCAGTGGCACATCCTGCTCCTGCAGAGAGAGTGCGGTTCAAGAGAGAGCCGGGCTGATCAGCAGTTCTTGGACTTAATTAACACCAGAGGTCTAGCAGCTGTTGTGCCTCCCCCTATCTTTGCACTCTGTACCACCCACATCTTATAGGGGTTAACAGCACATATAGCAATCATAAGTACAAAAGCAATAAACAGTAGGCATATAGTAGATATAAGATATTTTCCAGATACCAGCAGATATGTACAGTATTTATAGAAATTACTTTGAAATTGCTTGGCTAATTAGGGTCAACCTAACTATCTATAATTACACTAATGCACAATAAAACAGATTTCTTTGCTTTTTAGATGTAAATACACAATTAACCTGCTTGCTGAGTATTTAAAAATGAGTTAAATTAAATTATAGCTACAAAACTCACTAAAAGGTCCTTATGATTGTCATTACAAGTCTATTAGAAACTGCTTAAAATCAGTTAGCAGTGTTCTAGTATCACAGGTATGATACCTGTGTAGACAGACAGACAGACAGATAGATAGATAGATAGATAAATAGACAGATAGATAGATATTGAATGTACAAATATTTTTACTAGAATTTTCCCAAATTCTATGTACTAATACTGTTCTTTACTGTATACAATATAATTTTAGAATGTCACAGAGTGTCAACAATCAAACTGCAATGAACTATAATGTTTTACTCATGCGGCCCATTAAATGACAGTACATTAAAATGTATAAAATAGATTTGCTGTGAGTTTAACTCCATCAGCACAGCACAAATGGAGGGACATGTGCCGAATACATCCCACCCACAGGGATAATAACATCTCTCATTATACAAGAGCTTTCTGAATGACTGTGGGGAAAAATTAAACTTTCCCCTCTAAGTAAACAAGATGAAAAAAGAAATAATTATTTGATATCTATCTGTCCATCTGTCTTCTTGAAAGCAAAAAGGTTTATCACCCCATGGTTTTATCAGTTTTAGGCAGATGTGAGCAGACCTAGGAAGCCTAGCAACCCCGACACATGGATAATTTATATTTCTCGGGGAAGACACTTAAGCCCATCCATTTCCATGCTCAGAGCAGTATGTTAAGAGAAAAAAACTAGCTTGATTTCCAGAAGGCTTCTGTATTATAAACACAACAAAGCATTTGATTTGACATCCATGCGCCTCAGCAGCCTTGTGTGTTAAAATCCTCTCACAATTTGGAACTAATTCATTTCTTAATGCTTTCTGTGTAGCCTTAAAGTTTTACAAAGAATAAAAATATCTGCTTTTCTCTCTCAGCAGCGATGAGGGGTGGCACACATCCGCAAAACATTCCATTGTAAACCCAGAACAAGATCTAATAATAGGCTGTTCTTTATCTGCTCATTAAGAAATCAATAGGATACGTCCACATTTGAAACAGGATGTAACCTTTGCGCCTGAGACTGATCTGATATCATCAGAAAATCCTCATATCTTGCATGTGTTCAATTATAGCTGCTGAGATACTCCAAAGAGTCTACTTACAGCTGTGTGGGAGCATGACTGATTTGTTCGCATTTGAGTCGAACTCATAATTAAATCCATGAATGTCCAACATAGAGGCTGAGACAAACCCATGGCATTGTGGCTTGTTTATGTGACATGATTTTAGCATTTGTATGGCTGCGAGTAATGCAAGAAAATGAGCCAAAGCATGTGTAGTAAATCCAGACTAAATGTTTTTCTCTTTTCCATGTGTTTCTTTCTGCTCTTTGGAGTAATCCCATCATTGTAGAGCTTTTCCAGTGTGGAGCGTTTACCACGAGTACTTCCATATGCCGTTTACATGCTCCTAGCCTGTTTGCACACAGCTGACAATCCAAACAAAAACAAAAACAAAACAAACACTAATTAAATACAAATAAATTATTGCATGATAAATATGTGTGAAGTGAAATGGGCAGTTTTAATGGGGAAAGGGAAAATGAGGACATGAAAGGCATTGCCTAGTACATAATAAAATAGGTAACGCTTTAGAATGATGTTCCATCATTAACAAATAACTGCACAGGAACAAATGAGCACACAATATTAATATAGTAACTACACTTAAATAACAAGAAACTCTGATCAATGAATTAGTAAATAATAGCACTCTGCTGAATGTGGTAGTTAACTATTATCTATTCATAAATACTAATCCCAGCCCCAACAGGAACAACTACTACAGTCTCCACCCCCTGATCCCTAAATCTACTATCTCCACCCCCTGGATGGATCTTGTGTACTGCATAAGTATGGAAGCAGATTAGTCTCAAATATAATTCACGCAAAAAACACGATTCACACATCCGAAGACAATTTCACATGCATGAAACCTAATTAACGTACACACAAAAAAAAATTCACGTGCGTGAAAAAAAATTACCATTCAACCAATCATATCATAAGCCACTGAGAGTGCATTCAAGGAGCGTAGTTTTGCACATGTTCAGATGAAGTCACAATAATGGCAGAAGCTTCCTTTGTTTGAGTCTGCGCGTCAGAAATGGAAGTGCTAAAAATGGGCTTCACTTGTCTCAATTGAGTTCCAATTGGGTCGCTGTGTCCATTTCTTTTACTGTCTATGGGATTACTGATGTAAAGGCTTAATTTCCGTTCTAATTAATCCATATTGCGCAAAAGGTGCCCAGAATCGTGCTCCTTGAATGCACTCTCAGTGGCTTATGATATGATTGGTTGAATGGTAAGCTTGCATCTGATTGGCTAAAGAGTACGACAGACCCACGTGGGAAGAGAGCTCTGCCAGGAAAGTCTCAAAAACACACACACACAAATCCGAGTGGATTCGTAGTAAATGACGATTTGTACATTCAGACACTTTTACATTTTACATTTACATTTTAAACATTCAAAGGTTTTTGTGCACAGTTGTATATCTACGAATTGTGTTTTGCATTTGTGAAATGTATTTTATGAATATATAATTTTATTTTGCGCATGTGAATTCCTTTTTGTGAATATATATTTTTATTCACGCACGTGAATTTTTTTTTGTGTGTACGTGTATTAGGTTTCATACATGTGAAATTGTCTACGCATGTGTGAATCGTGTTTTTTGCGTGAATTATATTTGAGACTAATCTGCTTCCATACACAAGCGGCAACCTCCCGCTCTCTCTTGTGAAGCCAACAAGGAAGTGACTTAAACTGTAATTCGCCAACTGGCCGCTAGAGGCTGGCTGCAAAAGAGAGTCAATCCCACAGACTCCCCATGTTAAAATGCCCAAATCTACAGCAGAAAAAAAAAAAAAAAAAAAAAAAAAAAAAAAAAAAACTTTTTACAGCCTGATTCAAAATATGATTTTTGGTCTATATAGCTAATTTTGCCCTTCATGACAGCTGTGAGGAGGTGAATTTTTTTATCTCATCTGTTTAAATTATATTAAGCCTTAAAGTTCTGCATAATTAAGGGTGTGGCTGCTTGGCTGATAGGTAGATTGACGCTGCTGACACTGTCGTCGAGCTAGGTGGGTGTGGTTTCAGCAACCAGCTCCCGCCTCTTTGCCCATTTTCGATTATCCGGGAGTGACATGCGGATGCCCACTTTGAGCTTCAAAAAACATTCTACAGAAGCCTACGGGTGACATCACGACTGCATTCATGTTTTTATACAGTCTATGTTACTGCATTGAGTGGCTACTGGATTAATGGCAGGACTGGTTTCAACCGATTTGCAAAGATGGACCAAATTCAGCTCAGATTTCTAGAAAAGACTCTTACTGAGCCCTAATGAGGTCATGAAGCACATTTACAATGTGTTGTCAAGGAATGCTAATTAGCATTTCTTTTAATGAGGGAATTGGAGACTCTCCAAAAATCTATGGGAAAAACAACTCTAGTGGAGAACTTATGTTACAGTATGATGAGCCCCAGGGAGGACCAGAGGGAGGAGAAGAACCTTCACTGCTGAAAAATATAAATTCAGATTCCCACAATCCTCTGTGGGAATTTGCAAGATGGATGCCCAACTTTCTAACAGTTGGAAGCCCCGAGGCAGTACACAACAGTGGTCCTCCCTAATGTTATATGGTAGTTCAGTTTTCCAATAACAGCAAAAAATGACAAAAACACATGTTGGTGTTGTTTTATAAGTTGCATAATGGCCACAATAATGCACAGTGTATAGTGTGCAAGATTTATGAATGGGTAAAATAGCCTTTAACTTCAGTTAAAGTGATAGTTACCCCAAAATGAAAATACTATGGTCATTTGCTTACCTTCAAATGATGACATTTAGTTTTGGCAGACTATCCTTTAACTAAATATTAACTAGTCCATGTGATGTATAATATCCCTGTAGCTGTGTACAAAGTTGGAAGCAGTAACATGTTAATTCACAAGTGAGCTTAAGGAATTTATATTGGAACTTCGAAAAAATGGAACACAGCAAAGTCAAGGATCAATTTTAATCTCACACAGAGCAAGAGCAATCAATCTTTTCTATTCAATCTGTCCCTCGGCTCTTGGGAATGAATTCAGCTCAGTTTCATGTATTTTATCCTGTTCCCAAATCAAACAGTCTGAAACGACAGCATTACAAGTGAGAGAAGAATTAACCTTTTTGCCTTTGTGGGTGGCTGTGTAGATCATTGGTATAAGAACTACAGTCATATGAATAGCAGTCTAAATTGAGTCCTTGAAGAGTGGCCATTATTTGTCATAATGAGTGTGCTTTGCTGGACTTAAGCTGTTCTGTTCTACAAGACCCTCAAGGCAGATTTACACTGTATGGTCATGCAAGCATCCATCTCATCTCAGCCCGGACAGATACCGTACATCATCATTAGCTTTACTCAGAAGAGGAGACACTGTATCCTTAAGAATAAACATGAACACATTAAACAGAAGAATTAAAATAGTAGAAATATATTGCTGGAGCACAATTATGTAATCTGACACCATGTATAGATAAACAAAGAACTATCTATAACTTATTTGTGCATACAAGTATTTGATGTGGGCAGTCAAAGGGTCCTCTTACAGCCTTCGGAAATACACCAGAAACTAATTTAAGACCTTTGAGTGAATATAAAGCTCATTACAACCACCTTCATGGCATCTTTGACCTCCGCAATTCGATTAAGTCCACTTAATACATTGCTTTACTCAATAGCTGAATTCCCACTTACTTCCGCTCAATCTACAGTATAAGAGATTTGTTTGAGCTTGTGCCTTCCAGTGCTTTTATAGTTCAATGGTTTGGCCAGAGGTTACGTCTCCCCTTGACTGTTAATGATATAACCACCAGAATTGATGTTGTTTGTTCTTTTCCACGGGTATTCAAATAAATATAATAAAGATACAATCTGTAATGGAATTAAATAAATTCAGAATCGCATATGTAAAAGTAAAATGAAAAAAGTGTAGATTTTAAAATGGGCATCAAGTGGAGGATGTATTAATATTACCATGAAGTGCATAGACTCAACAATAAGAATGGAATCAACACAGATTTCCTTATACTGATACATAGGATTTTGATTCAAATTCAGTTGGTTCTTGAGTCACTTAAAAGTATCAGTTCACAAGAGGACTTTTTTTTTTTTTTTGTGAATTGGGCTGCACCTCGCTGTATGTTTTTCATTCATTAAAAGAGCCACATTCATTAAAATCAGACTACACTGATCACACTTTTTGCCTGTAACCCATGAGGACCACCCAACAAAAAGACCTTTATTACACCTGCATATGGTACACACAATAGTTATTTTTGAATCACTTTCAGCAGTGATGGCAAATTCACATTTTTTTAAGATGGCGCCTATGAGTGTGGCTAGCCATCTGTAGCTCTGCATTATACTATGTGGAGTCTGTAACTTATGATTGACAGACTCTTCTGGACATCAGAAATCGAACTATGGCTGCTTTTGATGCGAAATTTGGAAATTTCGCTGACAACACATCTAGAAGTACTATACAAGATATTCCGGACTTTCTTCGGTGGCAAGCGTAGTGGCATGATTGAGAGACTAAAGCTCCAAATGCAAGCCGGACCTTCCCTAAACCTCACGCTAGGGCCTGGGATGGACTTGAGCCACTTCACGGTCCGCTACCCTCCGGTCCTGTTACCAGGATGGCTTACCTACATTCAGCAAGTCCTCCCTGCTGCTCCTATCTCTCCAGCTCGACGACCATGGGACCTTGACCCTCGGATTACCATCCGGTGTCGCCCCTGGGGAATAAATGTCTCGAATCATCGAGCGCTGGGCAAAGCCTCTGCTTCAGTTTGTACACTACGCTCCCCAAAGATGGCATTCTCTGGTCAATAAGACTTTTATTTTAAATGATTTTATCTTATCTCACAACTTGGATTTTCTATTTATAACGGTAGAAGACCTAAGCCCTTATTCAGAACTTGGTTCTGCAAATTACTGTTTTTATAACTCCCCCCGCCTCTCTGGTAGAGGTGGTGGATTAGCTATCATCGCTAAGGACACTCTCAGACATCAGTGTCTGATGTTGCCATCTACCATATTCTCGAGCTTTGAAGCTCAGCTACTACAACTTGTCTGGCCTGAACCTATTGTACTGACTTTGATTTATCGGCCGCCACATTTAACTTAAGGTTTTGTCGAGGAATTTTCAGGGGGATCTCATTACTAAATATGATCGTATTCTTTTATAAGGAGATTTTAATGTTCATCTATGCTGTCCCTCAAAGCTACTTACATCTGATTTCCAGAATACAATAAACTCTTTTAATCTGATGCAGTGGGTCAATCACCCCACACATATTTTAGGACACACCTTGGACTTAATACTGTCTTTTGGCCTTTCTATAACAGAAATGGAGGTAATTCAAACCCTTATTTCTAAACATTTTCCCATTATTTTTAATGTGTCTCTGCCTGCTATCCCCTTAAATACCGTTGATGATATTCGCCTATCTCGTGCCTACTCGCCTTGTTTTCCTGAAGAATTATTAAGCACTATTCTGAAATCAGTTCCTCAATTCCAATAGAGACTTTTACATCTGATCTAGATGCAGATAAACACCTTGAGCATTTAAATACTGTATGGTCGGACATCCTAAACCGAATATCACCTCTCAATCATACAAGCCCTTAGGCTTATCCTCTTACCAGAGAGCAGTAAAGACTGCTAAGTCCTCTTATTTCTCTGATCTAGGGTGAAAGAAAATGGAAAAAAGATGCAGTAAAGACTGCTAAGTCCTCTTATTTCTCTGGCTTATCCTCTTACCAGAGAGCAGTAAAGACTGCTAAATCCTCTTATTTCTCTGATCTAATTGATAAGCATCATCAGACTCCTAAAGTTCTTTTCAATGTTATAAACTCTGTGTTGAATCCACCTGTTAGCGTTATCCAACATCCTACCAATACACTCTGTGACGATTTTCTGCGAAATTTTGGTGAAAAAGTCTCTAATCTGAGGGCTCAGATTCAAGACACTGACTATGAAATTCAAACAAGCATGATCTCTATGACTACTTGGACTACCTTCTGGTTTCTCTACAATCAGTGAAGGACATAATTGTAAACTGAAATCTTCTACACATAGCTGTCAACCCTCCCGTTTTTTCCGGGTTTCTCACGTATTTTAGCTCTTTTCCCGCTGTCTTCCCCGTTTTAGTAATTTCCCGTAAAATATCCCGTATTTTTACACTCTGACTGTGTTAACTCAGAACACGTAACTGTCTGTGTCTGTGAAGTGGCTTGCTAAACCTCCAGTAAAGCAGGTGGCAGTATACAGTAGCTTAGCCTAGTTTCGAAGAAGAAGACAGTTGCAGCGGCGCCGGCGGGCGGAATGAAGAGGAAAAAAGTAGCGGGAGTGAACTTCGAGAGTAGAGTAGATGAGTGTGATGTGCGATGATGGATCAGCACGCCGACGGCCCAAATCACTGAATTAATCACCAACCGAAACCGAGGACATTATGCCGATGTTTGAGTAAATGGGAGACCACCTTACACTACCTGAGCAGCCATGTAATGTGGGCAATACAGAAAATTTGTTCAACAAGCTGGACATAACACTAAGGTCGCTCTCTCTCTCTCTCTCAATCTCACACACACACACTGTCTTTCTCTCACACACACACTGTCTCCTCCCCCCCACAACACTCTAAGTTTACATACAGTATTTATCAAAGACATTGTGGCTCCATTTTCCTTTTCTTTCCTGGTTTTAGGAATCGTGGCATTCCCTGGAAAAATCTTATTGCGTTCAATTCCGATAACGCATTTGTTCAACTGCCTCTTACATTCTTTCTCTCTGTTTCTTTCTCACTCTGTCTCACAAAGCTAAAACATGTTGTAGCAAATGAAAATGTGTAAGTAATGTTTACCTTGTGCATAAATAAATCACTTTTAACATTTGTCTGTCATTCTTTAATATATATTGTGTAGTTATAAACTCTTTAGACTGTTAATGATTAGTGCTTTTTTTAAAGTTTGTGGGTAAGAATCGTGTAAAAAAAAAAATCCCTTATTTTGGGGATGGATTCCGGGAAATCTCCCTTATTTTCAATGTATGAGGCGACAATCTATCCATCTCCATGTGATATAATAAATCCTTGCTATCTGAGACAAATAACTGACATAGTGGGACCAGAGCTTGTGTCATTGTTGAATGAATGTTTGTCATCTGGATATATATCAGACAGTCTGAAAATGGCCACAGTCTCTCCTATCCTAAAAGAACTTCACTTGACACTACTGTTTTATCCAATTTTCAACCAATATCTGTATTACCGTTTATTTCTAAGGTGATGGAAAAAATTGTGTGTTTACAGCTTCAGTCCTTTTTAACAAATAATTAGTTTTATGAGACATTTCAGTCTGGGTTCAAACCTTTGCACAGTACTGAAACAGCTCTTATAAAAGTTCTTAATGACGTATTAATGGCTACAGATTCTGGAGATTCCGTCATTTTAGTAATGCTGGATCTTCAGCCTTTGATACTGTTGATCACGAGATTCTTATCTCTCGATTAGAATCTTTTGTAGGCCTGGGAGGTGCTGTTCTAAGTTGGTTTAAATCCTTTTTAACTAATAGAAAATTTAGGGTTAAAATTGGTAATTGTACTTCATCTCTGGGTCTTTCAAAATGTGATGTTCCTCAGGGCTCGATTTTAGCTCCTACTCTAATTTCTCATTTACAGATAGTACAAAATGCAGCAGCTAGATTTCTGAAGGGGTGTAAAAAATGTGATCATGTTACACACATTCTGAGATCCCTGCATTGGCTGCCTGTTCAGCACAGACTTGAGTTTAAAAATTCTTCTATTTGTCTACAAATCATTGAACACTTTAGCTCTGCCTTATCTTACAAACCTACTTCATCCCTACATCCCCACAAGATGATTATGATCTGAGGAAAAACTTTGCATCCCTCGCACTCGTCTAAAGATGAGAGGAAATAGAGCATTTGAAGTGGCTGGTCCTACTCTATGGAACAACTTATCAACTCAAACTTTAATTAAATCCACTCTAAAAACTCATAAATTTACTTTGGCATTAAATAATTACATCACAATATAAAAACATCACTAACAAAATCAAACCAATAAAAGCTCGTCGGTAAGAAAGAGAACTCTGATTGGATATTCAGCTTAGAGAATGACTGCACAAGAGAAAAACAGAACTAACAAAAGCAAACCAATGACAGAGTGAAGAGGGAACGGACAGACACTTGTTGTCATTCTATCCATTTCTTTCTTTATCCACAAGAAGAAGAACAAGGGCTGACAATGCCAGTGCCATTTTGTAACTTAAATTCACACTGCATGATTTTCAAAGTCTTTGGATCACCGCTTTAATAATTCACACTGCGTGATTGTCCCTCATATGAACAAGCACCAATTTGCCTCTGATTTCGGGCATTTCTCTGCGATTTCATAAAACCTGTCGGCGAGTAAAAATCAGGGCTAAAATCATGCAGTGTGAACTCGGCATTAGCAGATGCTGCTTTTTTTGTAGCTCGTCCAGTTTCCCTATTTGAATGCCAAATACAGACTACTGCTGCCTACTGGTATGAGAGAGTTATGTTCTCTCACGCAAGCGCAGAGCTTGTTGGCTGATGGCTATAGTCTGTCCAGTGTGTTATAGAGAGCAACCCCCCCGACACAGTGGATGCAGTCAGCTTTCCTCAGTGCTACTGTAGTTCTTTGGCTTCAGTTTGGTGTGTCCCTACCCATTCAGACAATCTTCTAACTTCTAACATTATAAAATAAAATAAAAATTAACAACAGGACCCAAACTATACAACTGAGTGTTCTTTCAGCAGAACGAAGTAGCATGGAGGACAGGAAGCACTGTACAAATACACTCTAACGCAGATAAGAATAGCTATCGGGATCATTAAAATGATGATCACAACCAGTTGGAGAAAATTTACTCAGCCTTAACCAACAAAGAAAAATTATTAATGTGAAACAGTCTACTGAATAAGCTTTTAAATGTCTCTTTGATTATTTGTTTAGTTGAATTGCATTATTAGTACTATGCAATGTTTTCCCTGCTGTCCTCAATCCTATCAGAAAAGACCTGTCCATTTATTTATTTATATCACACTGCTGTTTCTTCTCTGCACCTGTTTCTGTCTCACTCTGGCTTTGTATCCAGTCTCTTATCTTCACTCTCTGCTTGTTCAAGTGCCAAAATGACACTGGTAGTGCAGCTACAGTGGGTTAAGAAGCCAGCCAGGTGTCAGGTTTCTCTGCAAAATCACTCCTTGTGCTCTGAATCACTGACACCGCACCTCTGCTGCTGCTGATACCAAACAT
The DNA here is from genome assembly GCF_018340385.1 of Cyprinus carpio. Lineage (NCBI taxonomy): Eukaryota > Metazoa > Chordata > Actinopteri > Cypriniformes > Cyprinidae > Cyprinus > Cyprinus carpio. The sequence goes on along the minus strand of NC_056614.1, from coordinate 12,631,556 downwards.
CCCTGCGTGTCAGCAGTTCTTTCCTTCTGTCATATTAATCTGCCGTCGAGTACATTAAAATGTGACTTTGGAGTAAGCACTCAGTGTATTGCTGTCTGTAAAATGCCAGAAAATGTTAGATGAGTCCAGAAATCCTATCAGGTCAGAAGGAATGTCTGCTGTATTGCATTTCCTTGTTCAAGGACATAACCTCTACTGCAGAACCACACAGAATAACCTGAGAATGTAGAGCACATCCTGTATTTACTAAGCCATTTTTGATTTGTCATGACCTGAGGATACAGTATATCAGGCTATTTTAAAATATCAAAGGACGTTCAAGTTAAAATTGGGAAAATAACCAATGATTAATTTATACAATATTTAATCTTTATGAAAGAGACACTAAATCATTCACTTAATCGATTTGTTCAAAAACGCTGATTCATGCAGTAATGAAAGTCAGTATGGCTGCATCCAAAATCGTATACTGTACTATTTTTGTATATATACTTACTTTGCAACTTTTAAAATGGATGTTCTCTATACATAGTATGGGATGAAAGTAATCCAATAACAGGGTTATTGTTATTACATTATGAGTTATTGCATCAATCATTCATTCTGGAACAGTGATCTGGCTTACGTAATATTGTGATAAGTATATTTGTTTTATAACTGTATATCCTCCATCTGTTGTCTGCAGTGCTTTCCAACAGACATATTTCATAGAAATCATATTGTAAGTAACACAATGACAGTTTTACTTCCATATTTACTCCTAGGATGTGATGGCCAGTTTTTATGGGGTGTAATGATGTGGAAATTAATGCATTGAGTTCTGGTCATATGGATCTGCAGTCCCTTGTGGGAGCAATGCTGGCATGCCTCCATCAGAGACCGTCTTTGTTCTTCGTATCTATAGTACATATGCAGCAGTGCAAAATAATGTCCAAGAGTATAAAGCAGGGTTTTTATGATGCTTTGGCTGGATGCTTCACTTCGAAAGGGCTATTCTGAAGCCATAACCCAGTAAACAAGGTCTCCTTCCATTAATCTCACAGATCCTTTATGCATTGGTTGTTTCTGGCATCTATGCCCACAGAAAGGAATATCACCATAGTCTATGCATATCCATTCAGAGAATATCTCCATTCATGAGCATATTTGTCGTACATACAAATTTCTGTTCTCTAGTAGTGTTGTCACTAATGTTTTAGTGAGTTCAACAGAGTTGGTGCTAACGGCTGTACACTTTAATTACCTTGATGGATAAGAGAGGCATCAATGTATATCAGCGGTTTTTGTGTGGCTTACAGTGGCACACCTACGGTTCAGAGCATGTGACAGCAAGCTAAAGGACAGAATCCCTCACATCATCAGTCTGAGTAATTATGCAATTAAGAGAGCAACAGAGTTGTATTGATGTTTGCACAGAAAATTGCATAGGGCACCATTTTGTGTGTTGCAGTGTAAATTATTTTAAATGGTGCGGTAAGGTCTCGCAGTTCCTGTGGTTGATACTGACAAACAGCGAACGTCAGGAAATGTGTTCCTACCTCTCCTTATTATGGTAAATTAATTTGTTATTTACCCATGTGTCAGAAACATTGGTTTATTACTGTGCCACAACATAATCTGTAAGATTTTAATACGTTTATTCAGCAAGAAAGCATTTAACTGATCAAAAGTAATATTAAAGACATGTTACAAAATATATCTATTTGAAATAAATGCTGTTTTCTATTCATAAAATAATCACAGTTTCCACAAAAGATAGCACATAAGCAGCACAACTGATCACCAAATCAGCATAAGAATGATTTTTGAAAGATCATGTGACACTGAAGACTGGCATTACTGGCAATTTCTGTGGTCAAATCATCCTTTTTTTCAGTTGCGGCTCCTGTCTAAAGCAAAGACTTTTCTTTCTTTTAAAAAACTTTGAGAAAGTGATTCATGCTTTTATTACCTCTAGATTAGATTACTGTAACTCACTGTATGCTGGGATTAGTCAAACAGCTTTATCTTGATTACAAATGGTTTAGAATGTGGCAGCTAGACTTTTGACTGGGATTCATAAATGGGATCATATTACTTCAGTTCTACAGTCTTTACACTGGCTACCTGTGCATTACAGAGTAGATTTTAAAATTTTGCTAATTGTCTATAAGTCACTAAATGGTATGGCTCCATCATATATATCTGATTTATTGATTGAACACAATGTAACTAGATCTCTACGGTCCTCTAACCAGAGACTCTTGTTTATCCCCAAGACAAGGCGGAAGTGCAGGGGTGATCACGCTTTTGCTTCAATTGCACCAAGTCTCTGGTATGATCTGCCCATTTTTATTAGAATGGCATCATCTGTGGCCATTTTTAAGTCTAAATTAAAAACGTATCTGTTCGATAAGGCTTCGAATTCTGGTTGAAGCACAAATTACATCATTCAAATATATATTGTTGCATGTTATGATGTTTTTCTTTTCTTTTTATCTCCTTGTTCTTGGTTTTACTGCTTTTATTTTTCATTGTGTTATTGCTGTTTTTAGCTATTTTGTTTAAAGTACATTAGTCAAATCAGGTTGTAGTAAATAGTGCTATATAAATAAAATTGCCATTGCCATTACGGCTACTGTTTTATTGTGTGTTTTAAATCAAATAAATGCAAAAAAAAAAAAAGAAGAAGTCAGATATCAGATAATTCCACCCTAGACTTAAAACAAAAACTGTGGGTGGTTACTCAATTTAACACTATATGTAACTATAATAATAACACAGTCTGATCCTGTCTAAGTAGGCCGGTCTTGGAATGAATATCTAGCAATACGTAACATATTTTAGGCCACAAGGCAACACGAAAGAGACTAGCAGAGAACAGACCTTGTATTAGACATGTAATTGACCTTTAGAATGTGTGAACCTCCTGTCCAGCTTTCAAAGGTCATGTAACTTATCTGGGATGATAAGAGATTCATAATGCAGTTCTAAGAAAAGAACAAAAAGTGTAGAGTTCTCAAATTACTTTCACCATTACAAAAACAAACCAGCTTCCCTGTTAACTTATTAATATTCAGGTTAATCTACAAATTTACCATGATGTATTCTAAAACAAGAAGCTTCAGAAAGGATATATTTTATTTCTTGGTGAACTATTTCTTCAGTTTACTATGTATTAATGAATGGTACTAACAGAAATAATGCTACACCTGGCCTAGTTTCAGACAGGAATATACACCAATACACTCACTCTTTATTAAAACCCACACCAATTAGTTTCCATCTGGGGGGGTAAAAAGCTCAGAAAAAAAACTTTTCAACCCCAGGTGATTTCCCTATGGTTTAATTAGCAAAGATCAAATTCATATTTCTGAATTTCTTTTTCCAGCATGTCCATGTATATTATTGGAAGCGGTGACTCAGAAAAGTCCCAAGAGTGAGAATTCCTCAACATTTACCTCATTAGACGGCCTCCACTCTTTGCTTTCTCCCAGTCTGATTAACTTTGGAGTTAGCAACTAAAAATGCTGTGATCAGTGAACTGAAGATCAATGCTGGAAGGCTATTATCATCATCCACACAACAGCTCCATTCAGCTGAAAGTCTCTTATTAGGGAGTAATGCATGGGGTTGTCCTTCAATGACCTTTAACCATGTGATGAATGAAAGACATTGCATTAGTATATTAACATGCTCATACAGACAGTCCACCCCATAAAGTATGAGCCAAAGCTGTATTTGCTAATGAAAACATAACAGGGTTCATGTTTGTCTGAGTCTGTAGTCTTCAAAGGTGAAGATACAGCATGTGTATTGATATTGAGAATATAGAATCAGGGTCAATGTCTACTATAATGAAAAGCCTGTGTAATTGGATATTACTGTACATACTTTAGTACTTTCAGTTTAACAGCGGTAAATCAATAGTAAATGGTAAACTATATTTCATTATTTCTAAATGACTGATTTATCGAAGCCTCTGAAAATGGAACAAAGAAATGAAATTCAATAAAAAATGGAAACATGAGACAAGTTGCGCATTAGACTTTGATCTGCATTTTGGACCACACAAGCTTTCCAGAAGTCTCATGTGAAAAGCAAGCAGATTTAAACAGGGATTTAAGTTATTAAAGTCTAATTAGTGGAGACAAAAATAAATTCTGCTATATGGCAACAAATAAATTTTTTCTCAAAGTAATCTGGGTTTTTTCCCCTTTCTTTCTTTTTTTTTTCTTTTAAGCAATGTTGTATGTGAAGACAATGTTGATTAATATAGCTCAGAGGCTGCATAAATATCTCAGATCAACACAAGAGCATTGTAACTAATCCACATCAGTCTGGGCACCAATTTCAGTTGCTGCTATCTCTGGCCTCAGCCTAAATTTTGTATCTGGCCCTTCAGATTACAATCTGCAAACTGAAAATAAATGGAATGGTGGAAGGAGGACAGGTCAGTGCTGGTTTTCAGTGTGACATGGCCAGCCTGAGGCTAGCCTTTGAATCTCTCGTCAGTGCTGAGCTAGTACGCTGAAGACAGGACTCTCACCATCAATCACATCTATCTCTGTGCAAATGGCTTAGACCTACTTCACTTACCCTTACTGAAAAAATACTCCCCTCTAAATCAAAGCGGGAATAGCATTTCCTCCATCTCCTTCTGGCTGATTAGGTTATTTAACAACACTGAGTGGAGAAAGGATAGAGCTGATGCATACAAATACAGAGATGTAAATCTGTGTACACAGTGCTGACTAAGGGCCATGATGGAGCTGTTCAGGACTTATGATTAAATGTTTAAGAACTTCATTGACAACTTGTAGAAACAGACAGACAGACAGACAGACAGACAGACAGACAGACAGATAGATAGATAGATAGATAGATAGATAGATAGATAGATAGATAGATAGATAGATAGATAGATAGATAGATAGATAGATAGATAGATAGATAAAAAAAAAAAAAAAAAAAAAAAAAATAGACACACACACTAGATAGATAGATAGATAGATAGATAGATAGATAGATAGATAGATAGATAGACATGAAAAATAAAGGACAGACAGACAGACAGACAGACAGACAGACATAATGAGATAGATAGATAGACAGACAGACAGACAGACAGACATAATGAGATAGATAGACAGACAGACAGACAGACAGACAGACATAATGAGATAGATGGATAGATAGACAGACAGACAGACAGACAGATAGATAGATAGACAGATAGATAGATAGATAGATAGATAGATAGATAGATAGATAGATAGACAGACAGACAGACAGACAGACATAATGAGATAGATAGATAGACAGACAGACAGACAGACATAATGAGATAGATGGATAGATAGACAGACAGACAGACAGACAGAATGATAGACCGATAGATAGATAGATAGATAGATAGATAGATAGATAGATAGATAGATAGATAGATAGATAGATAGATAGATAGATAGATAGATAGATAGATAGATAGATAGATAGATAGATAGATAGATAGACAGGCATACAGACAGAATGATAGATAGATAGATAGATAGATAGATAGATAGATAGATAGATAGATAGATAGATAGATAGATAGATAGATAGATAGATACTGGTGTCAAGCTTGCACTTTTTAGTCTTCATCTGTGCTGAGATCATCAGGTAAATGGGCTTTGTGAATATCAATAATGACCTGTCAGGCCACCTTTCTCAGCAGTGTTCTAAGTCATTACTGGGACACGTACAAAGCGGGGGGCAGCGGTCAGGAAATGAGTGAATATATAAGCAGGGACAGAAAATGAGCTAGTTGGGGCTATAATATGATGTGCTGTATTCCGTGCTCTTAGGTCTGGGAGTGCATTCCAATTAGCTCGTTCAGAGGAGGCGCAGCAGAAATATCAGCATTCAAAGATGAAAAGATGCTTTATCAACTCCATCTTTCATTACTGAGATTAAAAATCCCCGGGCCATGTAACTCCAAATCCTCTTGTAAGTGATGGACACTGCGCCAGCTTTTCTGCTTACAAACTTAGTGGGAGGTTGACTGAGGTGAGCGACTCTAGCACCATGAGAGACCAGAACCGTTTTGGCAAGTACTCATAACAACGGGATGGTAGTTATGGATCTGCAGGTGTTCTGTTTACAGCTGGTTAATAAAAAAATAAAAAATAACATATTAAATTTCCTCATCCTTTCCTTTTTTAAAACAAATATTTAACTGTTAAATATTTATGTCACGGTGTGTCTTTTGCCGGAAGCATGAAGGAGGCATGAATAAACTTTAACTGTCTTTAATGATGAAAATGCAGGGGAATAATCCAACATAGGAAAAGCACAAACACACGTAACTAATGAGTAGATCCGACAAAGGAACACAGAGCAAACAGGAACTTATTTACACAGGATAATAAGGAACTCAGCACAGGTGCAAGGAATCATAAAGCAAACAAACTAAACAAGAACAGGAAAAAGACCATATAAGGAAACACTGGAAGAACTATGGGGGCAAAACGGGTCCAAAAGTCTGACAATTTATACCCAAATTTGCTAGCCTATTGGCTGTTTATTAACATATAAAAATCTTATAATAATGACCAAATACATCATTTTAGATCCTTTAATCGTACCCCATACCTTAACTTATGAATATGATATAGAATATGAATAGAAAATAATCAGCCCTTTTGATATTAAGTTTGACCTCCTGATGTTGACAGTCAACATTGTTGAGATTAAAGGGATAGATCCTTCAAAAATGAAAATTCTGTTATCATTTACTCATTACTCATAGAGATTTCTCACAATATTTCATGATGGCGAATAAGTGACAGAAGTTTCATTTTTGAAATCTGTTATTTGACATTTTCATTTGTGGACTATCCCTTTATGTACCCCTTTCAATAAGAAAAAATAAATAAATAACAACAACAACACTTTTTTTTTAGTTTGGACCCTATTTTGTTCCCTATTCATGGAAAGTGCCTTTTGCTTAACTTCCTTTGATCAGTATATAGCCATTCGGGATTGACATCTCTGCTTGTCCTTGTCCTTGTCCTTTTGTCTTCTTGGGTCACTAACCCTGAATTAAAAATTCAGCATACACACAGAGTGCAGCTGGTCTGTGTGTGAAGAGATTGCCTGTGTGATTTCCAGGGAGCAGCATTATTTTAGTAAAATGGGCCTATTACATCGTTTAAAGGGTCTTGTGCCACACAGCCGCCTGAGAGATTAAGACTCAGCAACTTACATTTTGAAACAGTTTAATATTGAATCCCTACACTTGATAAACCTATCTGTCAACAGAGAATGGACTACAGTGAGCTGAACTGGCTGATGTGCTGTTAGAATAATAATAAGTGAACATAAACTGATTAAACATATATTGCCTGACAGTCACAGCGAAGAACAACATAAAAACTGATCAATGACGTCTGAAATTACATTCAAATGCACATTTACTCTACTGTTTATCAGTTTTGATTCGGCTGATTCTGTTGTTAGATTTACTTTTATTTAATTGGATAACAAGATTCTGATTGGTCATCTGTGGCATTCAAACTCAATCAATCAAACTTTATTTATAAAGCACTTTAAAAACACTGAAGTGGACCAAAGTGCCCTACAGAAAAATAAAACTCATACAAGTAAATGAATACTCGCCGAAGAAGCGAGTTTGCGAGTGTTGTACACATGGGCATCAGACGCTCCAAGCTGGGTTTAAGTAATAATACATAAAATACAATTAAAACACACTAAGAGACCATAGAAAAATAAAATAAATTACCAAATATCAACATCAGGTGTCAAAGGCCAAGGAAAAAATATATGTTTTAAGAGGCAATTTAAATAAAGACAATAAAGAGGCCTGCCTCATGGGCAGAGGCAAATCATTCCAGAATTTAGGAGCTGCCACAGCAAAGGCACAGTCCCCTTTAAGTTTACATTTGGTTTTGGCACATTCAGGAACAGCTGATCAGCTGACCTGAGAGAACGGGTGGGTATGTAAGGTTGTAACAGCTCAGAAATGCAAGGTGGGGCAAGCCCATTTAGGGATTTAAAAACAGATAGATGAAATTTAAATTGAATCCTAAAATGTACAGGCAGCCAGTGAAGGGAAGCTAAAATGGGGGAAATGTGCTCATATTTACATGTTCCGGTTAAAAGACGTGCTGCAGCGTTTTGCATCATCTGTAAACGAGCAACAAAAGACCCACTAACCCCCATGTACAGTGTATTACAGTATTTTTACAAAGGCATGGATTACTGTCTCAAAATGTTGCCTTGGAAGATACCTCTTAATATATGCCATCATCCTCAACAGCAAAAAAAAAACTAAAAAACTTGATTTAACTACTGCCCTGATCTGACTGTCGGGCTTAAAGCTGCATTTGTTAACTTTTGGGGGTCGCGTCTGGCGGAATAACATTGTAGCTGGAGTTACTTCTCTCTGTTTACATCTATGGCGAGTCACGCAGGTACTGTGCTACTCTGCAGCATTGCAGACACCAACCAGACTAAAATAGTCCAAATATAAACACTTATTATAGGTGTACTGTAGTGATTCAGGATAAGACAAAAACACGGTTTGGAAAATGGATTCGTGATGTACTCGCTCATTATATATATTTTTTACATTTTCAACACAAAACAACACTGTGGCACAGCCCTGCGCTGATTGTACCAGAAGAGCCGGGAGCGGTGGATTTTGTTTATATTGGAGAGAAGTAGCTCCGGCTACAATGTTCTTCCGCCAGACGCGAGCCCCAAAAGTTACCAACTGCAGTTTTAAGATTTCAGTCAATTTTCCCCCTCTAAGTTAGTGATGGTTGGCTTGATGTACTGAGCCAAGGCACCCAAATCAACCAGAGGGGTCCCAGTGGCCCCACCTTAAGCCATCACTTCTGTCTTGTTTTCATTAAAATTTTAAAAGATCCATCAATGCCTTTACATCGTCGAGACAATCAAGTAGTGGTCTGATAGTGTCATTCTTTCTAAGTGGCACATAAATCTGGCTATCATCCCCATAACAATGAAATGACAAGCCATGCTTCCTAAATATTAAACCAAGGGGGAGCAAATAAAGAGAGAAAAGGAGAGGGCCTTAAACTGAGCCCTGTGGTACCCCACAATAGAGAGGAGCCGAAGAGGACACAGAGTCACCAAAGCTAACACAAAAAGTCTGGCCTTTTAAATAGGACCTGAACCATTTGAGCGTCATGCCCTTGATGCCCACACACTGCTCCAGACGAGAAATTAAGATTTCATGGTCCACAGTGTCAAATGCAACAGTTAAATCAAGAAGCACCAGAATAACACAATCACCAGCATCAGTGGCTAAAAGTATATGATTAAAAACATTTAGAAGTGCAGATTATGTGCTGTGTAGAGTTTTAAAACCGGACTGGAAAAATTCCAAGAATATTGTGATCTTTCAAATAGGCCATTAATTGACTAGAAACTATCTTTTTGAGGATTTTTGAAAGAAAAGGTAGCTTGGAAATAGGTCTAAAATTTGCCAGATCTGTAGGATCCAGACCAATTTTTTTTTAATCAGAGGTTGGACTACTGCATATTTAAATTTTTCTGGGACCACACCTGATGACAGACTGCTATTAACAACTGTATAAGAACAGATGGCCCTACAGTGAGATAAACCTCCTAAACAAGTCAAGGAGGAACAGCATCATATGGAGAACCTGAGGGCTTCAGGTGATCAATACTGTAATACTGACAAATGAGATCAGTATTCTTCCTTATTTCATCAGTATTCCATTCTTCTATCATTACTTTTGCATAATGATGCTAAACTGTATATAAGATTGCTGTCCCTCCCTGGCAACTATTCTCTATACTGTCTCATATCACTCCATGGTCTCCTTTACCTCACATAATAAATTAATATAACTCATATCAATATTAAATGTCCATTTATTTATTTATTTATTTGCCAAGCAGTCATGTAACAAGTGGGATAATATACAGTCAGCCATACATTACTGCAAAATAATCCCTTTCTGCATGATATAAAGACCTTAATGATGACTTTTGATTTGTTTATTTTATTGATTATATTATTTCTAAAAACTTAAATAAAAACTTGCTTAAATGCTGCTTACTGTTGTTTTTCAACCACACGCACTCCTTACCCTATATTTCTGATTAATATATAAAAAAAGACAGAGGCCATGCTGCTCTCAAAAAAAAAAAAAAAAAAAATCAACACTCTTTCTTCTCTTCAATTTTTCTGCCTCCAGAGAAGCTAAAAATACACTGTCGCTACTGCAGTCAACCAGCATTTGTGCTACAGCCTACACACACAGACAGGCTTGGTTCAAGGCACAGCATCATCATACCCAGCTTTCACATGTGTGTCTGGACGGGTTTCAGTGATAATAGTTTCATAACAGAATTATTATTCTTTTAGGAAGAGGTTTGGCACAAAGGGCACCTGACAGCTAATTCATCTGTTCCTGTATTGCAAATATTACCACTGAGATTAAAGGAGAGTGAGAGCAAACAAATGCCGCTCCAAATGCAGAAGTATTCATTTATCAGAGCTGGATTGCTTTACTAGGTATTAATATTGTAATTTGGGACCAGAAAACATTCATCACTGTAACGGCTGGACAGGAGGTGGAAGAAAGACAACAAAATAATGGTCTTATCAAGTATACCTTGTTGTTGTCTTCTCAGAAATGAACAGACATAATCTGCAGTTTGTGCATCAAAGAGGTCTGTTTTTTGTGTGTTTTAGGAACTTTGGACCGCAGCATGGGATGCTCTGGGAACCAACAGCGTGGTGGATGACCTCCAGCATGTGGCCGTCACAGCTGGACCTCTCGCTCATGGCCATCCGCTGTTTGTAACTAAGGGTGAGAAGTTAACAATAAAGTCGTAATTATTTTCTGGTAAGTGAAGCATTAAATAATAATAATAACAATAATTATTATTATTATACTTCACTTGCAAAAAATTAGGAAAAGAACTACATTGTAAACAAACAAGCCAAAAATTAAGTCAATGAATGTCAAACTTATGAATCTATGTGGAGATTAGGTCAAATTAATAACTGCTAAATTGAACCCCTTGAACCCATTAAGCTAAAAAGGATGTATCCAAAAACAAATGACCACAGCTCTTGAACCATTTGTTTTCCAAAACGATAGAATTGGCTAGTATGGGAACAGATTATGAGAAGCTCGCAGAGACTCAAAGTGACTGTGTTTGTTAAATTTAATTGATTTAAAATCAAGGAATAAGTGTTTTCTGCTTTAATAATTTGCTAATAACCCGTAAAAAGAAGCTTGTTCGTCGCCACCTACTGGCACAGGCCTAACATTACAGAAAACTAGACATTAAAAGCTTAATTGGCATTACAGTATTTACAAACTAAATATGGTACTTCAAATATCAAAATAGATTAACGTTATACAAAAGTTAACTGACTAAGTAGACTTTAAAAATAATAATAAAATAAAGGGAAACCCCAGCTTGGAGCGTCTGATGCCCATGTGTACAACACTCGCAAACTCGCTTCTTCGGCGAGTATTCATTATAAAACAACTGCCAGACATGAATTTTGACATCTTCGTGAATATGCGCGTTCATGAAAATATGATGTTGGCAATCAGTGCGCCGAGAGCACGCATAACGTTACACAGTTTGTATGCGCCTCAGTCATAACGTGCGTCGATGCAATCGTCTTTACCTTGATTACAATCGTCTTCCATCATAATTGCTAGACTAGTGATTCACAGGTAAGTGTAATTCTAGCGAGAATCGATGATAACAGGACTTTGTTTTTGCTCTTGATGGATATTTTCTGTTAAGTCCTCCTGTGGTTGACACACAGTGATTTGTGAGATTTGTTTCTGAGCTGAGCAATAATAAGATATGGCCAAATAGGGACTAATTTGATTTTATTAATGCTGCCCCGCTGCAGTCCATTACGCACAGCTCTGTATGTGAGTGGTCTGACAGCGCTCGTCAATGTCAAAATGATTGAGATGGCCAATCAAATCAAATCAAATCAAATCAAATCAAAGAAAGGCGGGCTTTACTGTTTACAGAAACCAAGCTTGAATTCCTGCATCACGCTTCTTAATCGTAAGATGTAGGATAAGGTAAGATGTAAATATTAAATGTTTCATATTTTACATTTTACAATATGAATCTTAAATGACCGACAGTAATATCAAGTTTAACAAACTACTACACCTTTGTGTGTGTGTGTGTGTGTGTGTGTGTGTGTGTGTGTGTGTGTGTGTGTGTGTGTGTGTGTGTGTGTGGTTTTGAACATTGGAACATCGAAAAAATATAATATTGTACTGTAAATTAAGAATTTCTTACCACAACTTATTAATTTGTTCTTTAGTTTTAGTTTAATCGTGGAATTCGTTCATTTTTTTTTTTAATTAAAATTTTAAAATTAAATTAAAAACGAGGAAATTGTGGCCACGATTTACTAAAATGAGGAAACAAATTAATAAAATGAAGGAATTAATTCTTAATTTGTTGCCACAATAAATAACAGTTATATTTTTGTTATCTGCTGGGATCCGGTAGTAATTGTACAGTACAATAAATTTACTGTACATGAATGTGTGCATATTGTAAATTAATTAATTCGCATTAATTAATTAATTAATTGAGATGTCTTAAAAATGATTTATAAACAAGAAGTGGTTGAGTTGTTATCATCAGACCCAAACCAGGACGTGGTTTATACAGTCTATGAGTAAAACTTGTTGCTGTCACTCAAATATGTTTTATGTTGTGGTTAGTAACGTTAAAGTATCATAAAAAGAAAAATATTATTAACTTTACAGTAAATTCTAGTTAAACATTCTTAATTGACTTAATCCTCTCTTTTGGACAAGGAACCCATATTCAGCCCATCTATAATTTGTTTTATGTCAAGGCTTTGAATTGCTTTATCTGTGATGTTTCTGTAATGTTTAGCAAGGTTATATTTTGAGGAAACAATAAAAAAGAGGTCCTTCTTGGGTCACTAAACAACGTTACCAGAGATCTGAGACAGGCAGCATATAATGGTTTATCATTTTTGACTTGACCACATGGAGCTGAAATCTTATAAAAAGTGATGATAGTCATTTAAATCAGATAATACATTAATTCCCTGACAGTATGAGGTTCCCACATATCTTTCCATTTGTATAGTCTCTCTCTTAGTGTCTGAATCTCTTAATTTCCCTCTCTCAGGTAATGACCAGGCATAGAACCAACCCTGGAGATGCCGAAGAGAAGAGATATTCTTGCCATCGTGTTGATTGTGTTACCATGGACCCTCCTCATCACTGTGTGGCACCAAAGTGCAATTGCCCCCCTGCTGGCCATCCGAAAGGGTACCAGCCTCTCTTATACATATAACATGTAGTCAATGGCATTTTTGTTATCAATCAAAACGACAAAATTCAGCAAGTCAATTCATTTTTGTGCTCATTTGAATAAGGTCACGTTAGAATTATTATTATTATTATTATTATTATTATTATTATTATTGCATAATGTTATTCTTACTGCAAAATGATCTTTAAAAGAGCATTATAAAAGTGGTGCTAAAAAAGATTTATTTTCTTGCCACTTGAATACAAATTTGTTTTCTTTCTAAACGTCCACAACACCGTGAGTTGACTAAGTATACTTTGTCTTTCAGCACTTTGTGCTTTCATTTCATTTATTCAACTGCAGAAGATTTCTCCAATAAAACCACCCTCTTTAAGGAGCATTTCTGGTGGCTTTAAGTCAGAATTACCAGTTTGCATGTCTATAGCTATTTTAGCACTTACATTAAAACACTTATGTAAGTGGATGAATCATATACACAAGCTGTACACATAACCTGTATTTAAGGGGCATTTGGGCCAATCTAATGGCTTCACAACGATCTATCAGTCACTGACCACCTCTAGCTCAACCTGTAGGGAAATACAACATCCAGCATTTGAAGATCTCAGACTGTCCTCCAACAAAAAACGACCCTATAGGTCATTTGTCCAAGCACCTTATTACGACCTATATTTATAACGTTGTATAACGTGATGCTCTACCAACTGAGCTATACAAAACCTGAATCATGACGCAGATAAAAGAGTACAAAGCATTAATAAGAAAGTTTCCTGTTGCCGATAGGGGCGCAATTGTAGTACACGCTCTGATGGGTTGTATTTCAGGGATTTGGACAATAAACCTACGCAGGCGTATTGGTTGGAGGACATGTTGGAAGATCTATACATCCATATATATGCATGTCAATACCATCAGCTTATGGAGATTTACAGATGTGTATTCATAGAAATTGTCATGAAGCAATTAACGTGAGTTTGTATGATGCCTAGGAGGCAGTGAACATCTGGATTGCTAATGGAGTGTGCTAATCTAATAGTGCTAAAATGTCTGAAGTGAGAGCAGGGCACTAATTGAACAGTGATAAAGATCTGATATGTGAGATGCCATCATGATTTCTGCCCTTAATGAGGTATCAGCAGGAATGTGCTGGAACTGCCCACACCATCATTTTGTAAAAATATTCTGGGAAAAAAAATATAAAGATATTTGGTAACACTAATTATTTCAGCAATATCATTCCAGCTTGCTCATTTAAGAGATTTAACGGAATAGTTCAACCAAAAATGTAAATGCATTCTTTCTTTCATGGAACAACAAAAAAAAGAAGACATTTAAAAGAATGTACTGATCACTGTGTCCTAAAAAGCTCTGAACTGAACTAAAGTCATATGAACTTTTGAAGCACACAAAGGCACTATATTTGCAAACAGTTCTAAATCTAAAGTTTTCTAGTCTTCTAAAGCCATCTGATATTGCTGCTTATCCAAAAGCTCTGTGGGTCACTATACAGATGCCAAAAGCACACTACAGAATATTTATTGCAGTGTGGCCTGTAACCTCATTACTTTCACTGAGAAACTTTTGCAGTCAATAGACTGACATGAAAGGTATGGGAATTTAGCTCCAACCCCAATTAAACACACCTCAACCAGCAATTTAAAGTCTTCAAAAGGATTACTAGAAACTAGCAGGTGTGTTACTGCAGATTGGAGCTAAACTCTGCAGGACGTTGGCCCTCCAGGAGCAGGATTGGACACACCGGTCTAATCAAACGCCTACCTCTAGCCACTTCTCAATATTATACACACCTGCAAATTTTGTGTGTGGGGGATGTCTTTATATAGATGTACTGTATCTCTGAAGAGAACAGTCTGTCTTCAGAAAAGTTTTGATTGCATTTTCTTTTTCACCTATAATGCCCAAAAATGCAGCACTGCTTCATGTACAGGTGCAACTAACTGCTGTATTTCTGTTTATCCATAACAGAATATGCATCATTTTAAATTGAACAATTAAAAAAAAAATACTGTTTAGTACAATGTCACAGACCAGGGCTCTTCGATTCATGTTCAGAATCCATGTGCAGAATTTAACATTCTCCAATACACCTGCCTGGGTGTTTCAAGCAGTTGCAAAGACCTTGATTAGCTGGTGCTTAATAAGTGTTAGAGTTAAATCCTGCAGGATTTCGAACTTCATTGGTGATCTCTGCCATAGACACTGGAATTCACTTTGTACAGTAGTTCTATTCTAAAATCTGAATTTTCCAAAACAATGTCTACTGCTGATTACAGTATTTTTTTTAAATTAATTTAAAGAGTTTATTAATTAAGATTAAGATTAATGAGTATTATTATAGTTGATCTCCCCCTTTCTCACACCCATCGCCATCTTTTCCATTGGCCCAGAGTTTGCAGGTACTGTATGAATATATACCTTGTAACAAGCAGATTTAAGTACAGTCTTAATAATTTATTTTTAAAATCCAATATATGTCTCTGTTATTATATAGCCTTGTGGAAACACACTAACAAAAAAGGGCACTCCAAAAGAGTCCTGGCATAGGGTCCTTTGTCGATCGCGCCCCCTTCTCTCTTCCTATTTGTTCTGTCCAATAATGACATTTTTTTATTTAAAAAGCGTTATTGTAAGTATATCAGACCACTCAGGCTGTATTCCAAGTCTTTCAAGGCCAAACAATTGCCTTGTGTGAGAAATACCCAAATCTGATCAGCATGCCCTATCTACCATAATCCTTAAATCCCGGAACATTTGTGAATTGCCATCTGAAGAAACATTACCACAGCTTAGATGCCAAATACTATTCCCATGAATACAGTGAATCATATTTTGACATTACTGGTGCTATTATTAGCATTATTAACTTATATGCTGCATTTTGATACTTTTTTTGTATAATTATGCCAAAATATTCTCCAAAATTTCTCATTTTCTGCTTCAGGAAAGAAAGAAAGCCATACAGGTTTGAAAAGACATAAGAATTTTCATTTTTGTCTGAACAATCCCGTTAAGAATTCAAGAGCAGATCATGCAGAACCTGTGCATTATGGGTTTGAATCAGTGCCTTCTACCCCTGTGGAGTAACCGTATTATGATCTCACGGTTCTTGCTCTCACCCTCTCCAGTCTGTCACCATCTAGTAAAAGAGATCTTAATCATACCAGAGCGTCTAACCATCCACCGGCAACGGCTAGCAGGTATTCTTCTAAGGTTTGTGGCATGCGTCAGACATAAAGAGAGCAGCCCTGGGGTGTGCTAATGTCTTAATTCTCTTTCTCTGTCTGGCAGATGATGGGACGGAAACTAGGCACGAGACAGGCCCAGCCACGGACTCAAAGGAATACTGCTCACAGGACAAGGACATAGTGGAGGTGGTCCGTACAGAATACGTCTACACAAGACCTCCACCCTGGTCTGATGTGTTGCCCACCATCCACGTCATCACTCCGACATACAGCCGCCCTGTGCAGAAGGCCGAGCTAACGCGACTGGCTAACACCTTCCTCCATGTTCCCAACCTGCACTGGATTCTGGTGGAGGACTCTCAAAGGAGAACTCCTCTAGTCACGAGGCTTCTGAGGGAAACGGGGCTGAACTACACACACCTCAATGTGGAGACCCCACGGAACTACAAGCTGCGAGGGGACACGAGAGATCCCAGGATTCCACGTGGCACCATGCAGAGGAACCTGGCTCTGAGATGGCTACGGGAGACCTTCAACTCCAACAATAGCCAGACCGGAATCGTCTACTTTGCAGATGACGATAATACATACAGCTTGGAGCTGTTTGAGGAGGTGAGTTAAGACAGGGGTAATAATCATCTCCATCTGAAAGGATACATAAATTGTATACTGCAACATCAGTTATTGGGTGCACTTGTAAGGAGTTTAACTACACTGATAAAATAATAAGCTTTGTTTGAGTCCTTCAACTGCATGATCATTTGACTTACTGTAGTGTATTATATTCCCATCACTCTCCTTCTGTGAAATATTCATTTAATTCAATAATCATTATATGGATAGTTCACCCAAGCTGGAACATTTTCTCACCATTTATTCACCCTTGTGTTTTCCTGTGAACAGCCAGTTATTATGAAGGGTGTTTCAGCTGCATATGAAGAATGTCGATGGAACTCCAAACTTTCAAGCTCTAAAAAAGACATTGATAGTAGCATGAAAATAATCCATATGACTTGACTGGTATTCCAAGTCTTCTGAAGCAACATGCTCAATTTGTATGATTAAAAGTTTAATATTTAATTAAATCAAAACACTGGTCAAAGCACTGACTTTCATCATAAGGACAAAAACAGCTGAAACATTCTTCAAAATATTTTCCAAATATTTAATGTTTCACAGAAGAAAGAAAATCATTCAGGATTAGAACAACAGGTTTGGAAAGGTTTAGAAAGTCATACAGGTTTGGAACAACATGAAGAAAGTTATATCATTTTGTAAACAATGACAGAATTTTCACGTTTGGGAAACTAATACTTGGATCTTATTATGCTACAGGTATATAAATACCTGTCAGGACTTTCTTCACATGAAACACCTTTCAAAACCTCTGAATTTTGAGACGCTGCTCTGAAAAGAAAAATCATTGGTGGTGGGTGGTGAAAAATGATCAGGCACATACTTCTGAAACACTGGCAACAAAAGACACAGGACTATAATTAGGGTGGAACAAAAGCTGCCATTTCTGTTGATATATGTGGGTTGTACATTTTAAAAGGATTAATATTCATACTTAACATACATTCAATAGCATGGTACTTTGCATGAACACTGTAAAATGCAGAAAAAAAATGCCTGGCCTTTGATAATATGCATATAGTATCATGGTAATTATGACATTTGTTTACATTAATCAGTGTTGACCTGTAAGTCATATATTTCATTACATTTTAATTTTCTTATAAATTTTCATGTGGAAGAGACTAGCTTCCTAACTCAAGCTTTCATTCACGTGAACCTAATACTGTATCTTTGTTTGATGCATATTTACATTTTTAAACAATTTAGTTTGTGACCAAGCTATAATTGGCAGACCCCCTGCAGTACCACCACAGATCCCCTATACTCTGTGGACTTTGTTGAAAATACTTGTTCTAAATATAAAATCTTAATAAAATGTATCAGAGTTTATAATTCATATATAATGTATTTAAATAGCAATCTTCCCAAGATAAACAAGTTTCAACCCCACTCTGGGTTTTCATGTTCCTAACTTAGAAGAGTTACTCACCACAATGAGAAAACATCTCACGAAGAGACGGTAATCCCTTTTACTTCTTGAAATGAAGATATAGAACAGTTCATGAATTATGCATTTGGCCTTGTTTAAAACAACCATTCCTGCCAGGGTGAATTAATTATTAAGCTCTTATTAAAAATGCTTAGGCAGGAACTCTGAATGACAGGGTTTATTTACAGATGCTGTGTATTTTTACCCCCATTCTCCTGGCGTACTTTTCCACTATTGACTCACTGTAAGTGCTCTGAGCTCAAGGGACACAGGCCACTTTGCTCTCTCCTCTGTGACTACTTTGACTTGACAGAATCATTTCAGCATGTCCAATTCTGAATAATGAGTCATCTGCATGTACGTCTAGGTCAGGCCTCCTCCCAAAAATGTGGATAAAAAAAAAATCTACTGTACAAAAATAAAACAAAACATACAGCACAGTATAAAAAGCATAGTGTGGGGTAACCGCACAAAACCCAGGAAAATGTATAGAAGACATCAAGTGCATCTACATCGCTGTGTTTGGCTGATTACTCTGGTAATGCAATATTGACCACCTCTGATGCTTGCAAACAGTTCAAAAATCGGCCTGAGTAAGTCAAACTGATGGAAAGACTGCTTCATTACAGACTAAACAACTGACCACTCAGACATGAATTGCCCATGCATTGGACTCTTTGCTAAAAAAATTATTATAATTTTAGAAAAAACTAATTTACAGTGTGTGATGAAACATTTAAATATTCTAAACACAAATTTAATTTTACATATACATAAATAATTGGCTTGTTTACTGTTGCTGTATTGATGCTAGAGGTGGGTGATATGACTAAAATCTTATATCACGATATGAGTAATTTTATTCTACGGTAACAATATATAGTTATTGATTTAAACCTTTATTTAACCAGGAAATGAAGCTCTCGAGATTTAAAATATCTTTTACAAGAGGGTCCTAGCCAAGATAGGCAGTACATTTAGTTACACATAAAACAAAATACATTCATTTACATATACAGAAATATGCACAAGTCATTCAAAACATTTACAATCAAATGACTCTGAAACTAGATCCTTTAAAATACATTTAAAATCAGTTAGTGATACCAACTCTTTTAAGCATAATTTGTCTTGTAATTGATTCCATTTAAATGGAGTGGCATAACTAAATGCCCGTTGACCCATATGTGATGAGTGGGGCGGGGCCGAGAGTCATGGGAATGGAGCGAGGCCGGTGGAGTAATTGAAAATGAGTGACACCTGCACCACTCACCGGTCTCAAGTCCCACGGAGGAGCTCCGGAAGGATAAAAGGAGGAGTACAACAGTGAAGGACGAGAGAGGACCAGGCCTGGATTTTATTTTGTGTTTTTGTTTGTGCGCGGCAGTCGTCGTGCTATTTTGTTTTTATTTTATTATTAAAGTTTTTGTTTGAATGTTTGCCGGTTCCCGCTTTCTTCTTCTTGACTTACAAACGTTGTTACATTGGTGCCGAAACCTGGAAGGAAGGAGGGACACGCTGCTGAAGATCCCTTGCCGCTGTGGTGAATCTGTGGTGCCATCGAGCATGGCAAAGCAGTCTTCCACCATAGACACTCGAGGCGGTGGGCTGGAGTGAGTTGCCGGGGAGATGGACGAACTCGCTGCTGGCCTCCTGGAATGAGGAGGGACGGCTGCCGTCCATGAGGGAGCGGATGAGTCGCCGTCGTTCGCCTGATGCCGGATACTGCTGCCATCCGCCATGATGGGGAGGAACAGGGAACGGGGGACTCCTGCCGGCTGCCCGAATCCGGAGGATCCGTCACCATCCACCGTTTGGCGGAGGAGTGTCATGCCGTCCACCGAGGGCTACCCAGTGCCGCCGCCAGGCACCGCGGAAGTGTTTACCCAGCTGGTGGAGGGCCGATCGGCAGTGTGTCTGGGAACCGGAACAAGATTTTTTTTTTCTCTCTCTCCCCTACAATTGGGTAAACTGGCAGTGGGCGGGTTTCACAAACCAAAACAGAGACCAACATTCTGGCCCGGAACGCACATTTTCAAAGGAGAATAAATGACTGTAGCATTGTTTTTCAGATAAACAAACATGTTAACTTAGCATGTTTCTTAAATATCTGCAAACATATCATGGTATTTTTATGCTTTAGTAGAGCTAAAATCTTACATACAGCACCTTTGAAAGATAATAGTCTTGTGAGTGAAGACCATAATTCTTTACACTTTTTTGAATGATATTCTGCTGTAAATACTAAGTAAACCTAAAATGTTTTTTATGTAAATAAGTACCAATGCTTGAGTCTACGGGATGACAATGCCGGCCAGCCAACCCCTGTGTACAATAAACAATGATGGGTAAGGGCTTTTGAATTTGTGATAAACCTTAATGCTCCATGATAAACCAAATCCAACACCTGTAAACAATGCTTAGGTGCCTGCATATAAATGATATCACAATAATCCAACACTGACAAAAAAAAAAGTAGCTGCTACCAATCTCTTCTTTGCTTCAAAAGAAAGACAAGACTTGACTCTAAAAAAAGGCCCAGTTTCGACTTAAATTTTTTCACAAGGTACTGAACATATGGCCCAAAAGAAAGGGAATCGTCGATTAAAAATCCCAGGTAATTCTATATATATCTAAAAAAACAAACAAACAAAAAAACTTACTGAAGACAAGTAAACAGTCAGTGGTTAAATAAGAACAAGAAACTAATTAAAAGCAATAGGACAATAAACTACAGTGGAAGAAATAAACAAGAAATGTTACAAGCATTGTATAAAGTAATCAAATGTATAATAACCCTGCATATTCTTCACTATGTAAATTAAATATATTTATTAAAGTTACAAAAGTGAAGTGAAGAGTAGTGAAAGATTTTCTCTCTTTTGTTGTTTGATAAACATGAATGACTGACAGCCGGAAAATGAAACTGCTGTCACTTTAAGAGCTGCCTGGATCCAGTATATTTTTTCTTTTCTTTTTCAGCTGTTTGCTTTCACTTAAGACCTAAACTCACACAAGTGTGTGTATTTAACCGTTTAAGGCCTATAAAGCAGCAAGAATAACTCCGTTCAGTACTCCCACGCTCTATGAGCACCGTCTTCACATGCGTGTGCCTCTCTGACTGTGCTCATAAACAGTCTCTAAGACAGCGAGCACATATAGCGAAATAAGTTTCTCATTCGTGGATTGCGATTCAACTGCTTTAAAATCACTATTATGACAAATTGCTACAGGTTAATTGCATGTACTGGTATACCGCCCACCCCTAATTGATGCCAATACAAATCGTTCAGATATTATATGTAAACAGTGGTATTCAGCTGACTGTCTTTTTAGTAAAAAAAAAAAAAGGAAAATTTAGATGTATAAACCTATAGAGAATCATTTGCAATCAATAAATTCAAATTTACCGGCATAGTGCTTTTTTCAATATAAAATATTAATATACAATATAAAAAAACAGTGTATTTAAATTATTTTAGGCTAATTCTGACAGCCATAAACAAAATGCATTTTTTTTTCTATCTTGTTTTACAGATCGTAGAGCACCCCATTGCAACCCTAAACCCAGTAGCATGTTTAGGCACCATGCAACCCACACAATTGCGTGGGGCCCCACAGTCCAGGGGGGCACCCACAGAATGTGATTTCTTCCGATGGGAACTGAGAACCAGTATTTTTTTGGACCGGTGTGTAATTGGGTCAATACCAGACTACCCATAAGCTTCAGGACAAGCAATACTGTTATTGATACTTGCGTTGTTTTATCTCTGTATTCTTCTGTGTTAATGGTAAATTAGAAGCTGTTCTCATAAACTGATCTCAAGCTGATGACGCGCCTGCCGTCAGTGCTTTGGCATGACATGCAGCGACACCGTCTCAATCTCTATCCGGCGTGGGTAAAATAATTATAATGCTTAAGCTGAGGTACAATTCATATTTCTTTATTAAATAGCTTATAAAATAATTTGAAAACTTTCTGTGAGGCATAATTTTACAAATAGCACGAGTTAATCTCCGCGAGCTCTCTGTCTTTCTCTCTCAAAATACGCAAATGGCTTCATATCACCACATCGCGTCTGCACTATAAGCTTCAAAATGCACAGTTGACACAGGAATTGTTACAGTTTACATGCATCGTCACAAAAGTTTATAATTTGCATTTCTTTTTGGCCAATATTTAAACCATTCAGCATTCATGCGCTCTCCAGAGACTGTGCGCTCATGCACATTCAACAATTGCTCCATTGTAGAAAACAAAAATACACAGCATGATGAAACATTTAATTACATATTTCTGAAAAACAAACAAAAAGCCTAAAAATTCGCCCCTCCACCAATCAAATTAAACAACAACAACAAAAAAACTCTACCTAAAGCCCTATTTGCACGGGATTAGTATAGAGATTGCTAATGTGTCGTCATCATGACGTATTCCCAGTGGTGAACGCAAAGCATTTTGGGAAACCGCGGCACAAACATAACGCGCCAGACTTCTATGCATGCACGAATAATCGTTCTCACGATAGAAGTGGCGTAAAGCTTAAGAACGGAATATCCTTTTATCGTTTTCCAGCGTGGAAAAATAATAGTACAAGCCATGTTTCAGAGGTGACCTGGTGACCTCCAGTCATTTGTAATAATTGCGGAGGTTGTCTGTGATCTTAATCCCGTGCAAATCGGCCATGTCTGTAATTTGTAAAGTAAAATTTCCCCTGCAAATGACCTACCGTATTTCGCCCCGTATATATTAGTCCCGTGCGAATCAGCATCTCTGCAATTGGGCTGGATTTGGTAGGTCGTATATCATTTTTTTGAGGTTTTTGTTTCCTGTGCGCCTTTTTATCCATCTTTCGCGAAGAATGGAGCTGCGTTGGAGTGTTTTGATAGTATTTTGGGTGCTGTTATATCGCTACACCATACAATTTGCAGAAAGAGCTGAAAAGGTTTTGAGGTTAATGTATTACGAATAAATCAAGCATAAAGCTTGAGATATATTTTAACCTGGTGAAATGTAAATGATACAGTGCAAGAAACTATATTCATTTCTCTTTTTTTAGATCCATCTGGACCATAGAACAGGAGTCTCAAAGCCTTGACATCCGGGTATCCGGGAGATAAGTCAGTAAATTAGAGTGAAATCACAGGATTCACTTTTCCCGTGCAAATGTACCACATGAAATTCAGATGTGGGGGAGTAATTTCAAAATCACACAAGGTCCCTAGATAATACTAATCCTGTGCAAATAGGGCTTTAGAGGGGAATTCACCCCATTTTCAAAAATGCAATTCAGGCCCTGAATGAATGTCTGTTAAAATCCTGATTAGAGTATCACTATAAATAATTCTACATGTTAAAAAGAAGGCTTTTTTATCATGTAGATAAAAACAGAGATAAAAAAGTCCCTCTAAAACAGAGAGGAACACTCTCTGTTAGGAGAAATCACGCCCGCTCCCTGAGAAAGTCAATATGTTAATTTTCTTAAATTAAAATGGCTTGAGACACCAGAATTCTTTTTTACATTCTGTTGTGCTCCTATGCACATGATGTTCAAATATGTTGTGCTATGGCAGTGATTCTCAATTCCAGTCCTCGCGCCCCCCCTGCTCTGCACATTTTGTATGTTTCACTTATGGCTTCAGACGTTTGTTTTATTAGAATGTAAGTGCCCTGCGAAGTGGACATCACAGGATATTCCGCCATGATTCCAGTTCGAAGTGAACGTATATGTACCATTCAAAGTGCATTGAAGTGTGCGAGACGTGAATTTAAATTGTATTTATTTACAGAGGTACATGTTGTCACACTTGTCCGTCTGTGAAGACGTTGTGCAGCACAAATCCATGAATGAATGTTCCGAAGTGAGGTAAACTTCAACAGATTTCCCCTGCACAGGGAGTAGGGAGCGCAGACCAATTGTTGTATGACAAAGTACTGTGAGAGCTCTACAGAGCAGATGGCTTCTTGTGCTTTTGAATCGCTCTCACGGTACTTTGATGTCATACACCAATCAGTATGCTCAGTGCTGTTTCAAGTACAACACTAATATGTACACGCATTTGCATCACTTTGACCGTTCTCTGTAGATCCCACCTTCTCATGCACCACGATTGGTCGATTACATACAATGTCTGCATGTTATTGGTCAAACAATCATTACCTTCATTAAGTATGAAAACAGGAAACCAAAGCCAAAACCTGGATATTTTAGGCAATATAGAAATCCTGGCCAGGACGTGTCCTGGGAAAGTGGCACGTTTGGTCACCCTAGTTTTACATTTCTTCTAACACCTGAAAACACCTGTTCTAATATGTGACCCTGGACCACAAAACCAGTCAACCGGGTATACAAGACATTATATGGGTCAAAATTATTGATTTTTCTTTTCTTTCTGTAGGATATTCAGTAAAGATCATGTTACATGAAGATATTTTGTAAACTTCTTACCATAAATATATCAAAATTTAAGTTTTTATTATTATGCATTGCTAAGAACTTAATTTGACAAGTTCTAAGGCAATTTTCTCAATATTTTGATTAAAAAAAAATTGACCCTTATTACTGTTTTTAAATCTCAATTTAAAAAAAAATTGACCCTTATGACTGGTTTTGTGGTCCAGGGTCACATATAAACATAATATTGTAATTTAGGTTGCTTGTTGAAAGTAAAATGTAAATGGTGTTCCATAACCTGGAAACCATGTAAATGTCAGAAAAAAGAAATTCTAAGATGAACTGCTTCTGAAGTTATAAGTCCACTACACACCACCATCTATAGGTTCTCTCATTTTCTTCAGTTCAGAATTCAGCGTGAAGCACTTTAAATGAGGCAAAAAGCAGAAAACAGCCGTTCATTATGTTAAACTAGGGCAGCCTAGCTTCAGCAGCCCTCCCCAATGACAGCTAGTTTAGAAAAGATTAATGTCATCCTGAATCTGCAATGAGTATGCATCCTTTTCAACACTTTCCCATTTCCAGTTGTTTTTGTTTCCACCAACAGGTACAGAAAATGTCTCTCTCTTTCTTTAATGAAAAATGGCAGTGGCACAATATAATATTAGTCTCTGTGGAAGTAATCAGATTGAGGGTGACATTTTGGCCAGGACTGTTCACTTAAAGCCTGATATGGTGTGGAAGGGTCACAGTCAATTACTTGAGCTACATTTGGATCAGTGTGGACAGCCAGTAACAGTTCAGTCAGCAAAACCATCCTTTGCATTTAGCTGAGTCTTAATCAATTTATTTATTTATTTTTACAAACACATTGTGAGCAAGTGGTTTTCGTAAATGAGAAAGAGGCACAGTGTTCCTTTCCATCTTCAGTCCTTTTGTGGTTCTTTGTAAAAGCTTCCCTTGGATACAGTGGGCGATGCATTATGGGTATAAAGACAACTGCTTCACTCTCCCGTTCTAGCCTTCACTATTCATTATGCAGTGTCCTTTTATGATGTGGACCACTTGCACTGGGCGGCACACAAAGCATTTGGATGTAGGAGTGTAGGGGGTGTTTGAAGCAGGAAGATTAAAGTAGAATATGTCTCTATTTCTCTCTCTCACTTGTTCTCTGTCTTTCACTGTCTCGCTTGCGATTTCTGTTCACCTCCCGTGACCTGCTCAGGATGAATCCTGTTGTTAAAATCTATTTGTTTGTATGTCTGAGTCACTACACTGTCCAAAACACGATCCTTAGGTGTCCAGTCAGGCCTGTGTTGTCTCTATAGTGTGAAGGTGTGAAAGCACACTATAAACTGCAGGGGAACTGACAAGGACATGATGAAAGTTTTGTGCCATGTTTGTACAGCAGGGCTAAAAGCCCCCTGGGTACAAGAAATTTTTTGATTTTATTTCAGTCCAAAACACAAAATTTAAGCAGAATTCACTACAGCAACTTTCCTAAACAATTTTGCTTGTGTCCCTGAATACAGTTTTTTTTTTGATTCATGACTTTCTTGCATGCAGTGACAAAAGATTACATTTCAGGTAATTCATTTTAAAAACACGACTAGTAACACATTTAAAACTACCTTTCAGAAGTTTGGGCATCACTCATTGCGGCGGCTTTGTCATAGTCACCTATAAACATCGTACAAAGTTCACCTTTAATGTTTTGAAAAAAAAAAAAAAAAAAAATTTGTTCACCTAGATTGCATTTTTGATCAAAAACTAAAATTATGAAATACTTAACAATACTCTTTCTTTTCTGCAGATGCGATCAACTCGTAAAGTATCAGTGTGGCCTGTAGCGTTTGTTGGAGGTTTACGATACGAGTCTCCAAAGGTCAATGCAGCAGGAAAAGTGTACGGGTGGAAAACAGTATTCGACCCTCACCGGCCCTTTGCCATCGACATGGCAGGGTTTGCCATCAACCTGCGGCTCATTCTGTTTAAGCCTCAGGCCTACTTCAAGTTACGAGGGGTGAAGGGAGGCTACCAGGAGAGCAGCCTGCTCAGAGAGCTGGTCACTCTCAGTGACCTGGAACCCAAAGCGGCCAACTGCACTAAGGTGAGGAAACATTGCTCTGACTATGCCATTAATGACTCAACATTATGTTGTACCAAACCCATGTGCAGTTTTTCTAGAAAAAACATAAAAATAATTTTTTTAATCTTTTTTTTACACAATTGATCTCATTCACTAAGCATGTGTACAAGAAAGAAAATCCCCCCACCCAACAACTTCTCTTCCCTGATTACATGGTTACTAGCATGAGGGCGGGACAACCTGTCACTCACATGAGATCACAGCAATAGCAAACAATCCAATCCAATCAATTACAAAATCAAGTCCCGCCTTACATTTCTTTTTGTTCAAGATGCTGTTTCACTAAGCTATGTGACGTCATCTGTGAAAACCCAGATAATTATTATTATTCTTTTTTTTTTTTTTTTTTCATTTGCTGTTTTCTACATAAAATCATCATACTTAATGTAAAGAGCATTTTATGATAATAGAATCTTGATGTCTTTATTATTGTCTTGCAGTATGTTTTTGTCCAAAAATCATAAAAACATTGAAACAAATGGGGGGAACCACAAGAGTTCTTGATTAAAGCAACAATTACCAAGTCAATTCACTGAAACGATTTGTATAACTTTATTATTAAAATGAAATGTCAGTAATGCGTTATATAATATATAACATGTCAGTAGATAATCTCATTCATGACTTTCTGGGCTATTGTGTAATGTTTGGAGTAGGCTAAATTTGGGACAACACAAAAAAATGTAAATAAGAAAAACATAAATTGAATAATCAAACATAAATATATTTATTACAAATAAACTGATTATTGTTAAAGTTACACAAATTGTTCAGTCAAGAGCAGTAAGTGATTCCCTCTTTTATTGTTTGATTAATATTAATGACAGATGGCAGCAGGTTTATAATGCACAGATCTAATATATTGTTACACATCAGATGTTTTCCCCAACTACTCACTAAAGGTTCACTTAAGACAAAATTGACTATGTTTGCGTGAATACACGGCAATACAGATCATGTTCTTTTCGTTAAAAAAAAAGAAAAGAAACGTCTCAGTTATGTATGTAACCCTCTTTCCTTGAAAGAGGGAACAGAGACGTCACATCGTGACCGATGAATTGCGATCTTGCTTCGAGAGACCAATCTACTTTAAGTCTAAACTAAACGAGCCAATAGATATTGGCATGCAATGATTGCATCCAGCTGCCTCAGCGCATACCAGGTTTTTACTGAGGAGCCAAGCCGGGAACCCAGCCAGTCAGGTGTGGTACAGCAGCCATAGCGACAGGACGTGACATCTCCGTTCCCTCCTTCAGGGACGAGGGTTACATACTTAACCAAGATGTTCCCTTTCAGTCACGTCGTGACTGACGAATTGGGATCCCTACCAAAGCACCATGGATGCTGCCCCTTTTAGTGTCCTGTGCAAGCCTCCTGCGCCCTTTTTTGGTGTAAGCCGGGGCTCGCAACTAGAAGACCAGTCACCGTTGTCGTAGCACTACCAACTCAGTGAGATTGCATAACACTGGGAAAACTTACCCGTTCCACTTGGAACAGGAACATTGCGGAAGCCCCATCCTTCCTGAAGGAGGTTTCGGAAGCACTTACACATATGAACAACCGTTTAGGTACATATGGAAGAATAGATGTGATTGTAACCCTCTTGGAAAATAGAATAAATTCCGACGTCTAAACATATGCAACCAAGCCCTACAACCGACCTCACACATACATCAACCAATTACGTCTCTACATATGGAACCCAGCCCTCTACCGGTTCTCGCGGATTCATCAAGTTAGGGCCTGGCGCTGGATGTTCCGCCACATCTGGTTGCCGAGGGGATGGAGGAGCTCGACAGGGTCTATAATATGGACTCTCTGGAGCAATTTTAGCAAGCCGACACTAAACTGGGGCCTCTCAGCGCTTCTACCCATTTGTGGTGAGAACACAGGAGGATACCGGCTCCACACAAAGGCTATAGAATCAAGCAAAAGTGCAGGGGGTAGCCCAGACCGCAGTTCTACATATATCTGTCAGCAAGGCACCACTAGTCAGCGCCCAGGAGGATGCAGCACATTAGAGTGAGTTGCAACCTGAGTGGGCAGGGCACACCCTGTGCCTGATAAGCGAGAGGGATGGCATCCACTATCCACTAGGCCTGTCCTAAAGCTTTGTATCCGGTCTACGTAGCATCTCAAGGCTCAGACAGGACAAAACAAAGCTATGGCTGGGTCTGCCTTCTCCGGGGGCAGCACTAGCAGGCTCACCACCTGACCACTGAAGGGAGTAGTGGGAACCTTGGGCACATAGCTCAGCACGAATCGTTGAACAAAAATGCGTGCAGGTGCCCTACCCTCTTGATGGAGGCCAGTGCATGCAGGAGCAGAGTTTTCATTGATAGAAAATTCAGCTGAAATGAGTGCAAAGGCTCAAATGGGCCCTAGAGTTTTGAGCACCAGAGACAGGTCCCAAGAGGGTATGGAGGGGGGCCGGGGAGGATTTAACATTATCCCCACCACCAGGTAAACCTTCCCTACTGACTTCCCTTCCACAGGGACATCCCCTCCATGGGGTAATGGTTAGCAGCAATCGCAGCGACATAGAATTTAAGGGTGGAGGGAGACAGCCTACACTCCAACCCTTGCTGCAAAAAGGAAAGCACAACCCTGATCGGGCATCTCCGGGGGTCTTCTTGATGAGAGGAACACCACTCGACAAACAGGTTCCACTTCAAGGCATAAGCATGTCTCGTAGATGGTACCCAGGGAGGGGCTGTCACAAGGAGCATTAGTTCGGGAACCAGGTGCAAGTGGGCCAATACGGCGCCACAAGCAGGACCTGCTCCTCGTCCTTCCTGACCTTGCACAGCATCTGTGCGAGAAGGCTCACTGGGGTAAATGCATACTTGTGCAGGCCCCGTGGTCAGCTGTGTGCCAGTGCGTCCGTTCCGATTGTTCCCTCGGTCAGGGAGTAGAACAACTCTTTTCCCAGTTGACCAAAAGGCCCAACTGGCTGAGGTGCTGGAGCACCAGGTCCCTGTGCTTACACAACTGATCCCGTGACAGTGCTAGTATAAGCCAATCTGGATGTGGTGGATGTTTCCACCGAGCCCTAGCCTCTCGGTGGCTCGGGAAAGCATAGCCGACATCTCCGCATCCGATTCAGGCGTTGCCAACGTTCCGGAGGGGGGTAGCACAGCCTAATCTTCCTCTCCAGGGTGCTCTCCCTCCAATGCAGTGATCGGCATCTGGTCGTCCGGAGGAGCACTGAAGGATGCCGCTGGTACACACTTTGAAGAGGGCCCAGCTCGTTCCTGTGGCAGCACAACTGGTTCTGAAGTGCTAGAGGAGTGGTGGGTCCCTGAGGGTTGATTCCCTGAGGGGTTTGTCACCACTGTAACCCTCAGACTGCACTTAAGTAGTCCCCGCCTGGTTGCCTCCATCACGAACACTTGATCGTGGCAGAGGTAACGGAGCCTGGTCCGCAGCTCCCAGATGGTCATCTTCCCACAATGGGAACATGACTCATCCATGAACGCCACCTCAGCATGTTCAGACACGTGAGGCAGCGATTGTGACCATCACCTGGCGCCAGGTAACGACCGCATACAGAAACGCACAAGTGAAACGGCATCTTTAAAAAGACGATCCTTCATCTTTACAAAGACGCACCCGTCTACTCTTTTAGAGAAATTGGCTCTTTCAGGGAAATGCTCTTTTACATGCTGAGACGCACAGGTGAAACGGCCGCTTGCAGCACGACAGGAGGTAGTGCAGCCTGAGGTGCGCAACCCACTCGACACAGGATCGACCACCGCTGAAGCGCCGTCTGCCAACACAAAAAGCTCTCTAAAGCGCACTGAACTCGTTGTCACCACAAAGATATTGGTAGGAGCAGAACAATGTTATCGCTCGGCTCCTAAGCAAAAAGCTGGTATGCATTGCACCGGCTGCCTTTTTATGCTCATGCTGTGATCATGGCCGCTGGATGCAATCATCGCATGCCAATGTCCACTGGCTCATTTAGGTTACACTCGAAGTAGATTGGTCTCTCGAAGTGAGATCCCAATTCGTCAGTCACGACGTGACTCGTAGTGACCCACAGAAAAGGAACTGAAAAATCAGATGCAAGAACTTTGCTTCAGAAGGACATACATAACTTTTATTAATATACAATAAGAGTTATTAAGGCTAAAATAAATATTTTTAAAAATCTGGCCTATACTTTTTTTTTTTTTTTGCATAGATGCAGCATTGCACTTAGTGTCAGTTAGGAATTCATCAACCTGAAGCATCAGCATCATGATCAGCATCCAAAGACTAAATTATTTTGACACGTCATAGGCATAACATGTTCTTAAGATAAATAGTTATCTTGGGAGTATGTTGAGTTAAAAAACAAATAAACTGTTCCTAAAATTTGGTGAAAAAATCCACACAGTAATCCAAACCCCAGGTAAAGTCGCAGTCGCAGGTGTTTCTGCGTTGAAAGTAAACCCAGAGAAGACTGAAATCAGTGTTTAGGAAGCCAGGTATTTTTTTGCACAATAAAACATAATAAAACGTAGTGTCAATAAAATAATACATTTTTAGTTTTTATCATGTTAGAAACAAACATTTGAGTACTGTATCTTGAATCGCTTCATGTAATCAAGCATTTACAAAAATAAACACAAATGACCTATTTTTGTGATTTTTAAGGCTATGACTATTTGGACGCTCGTTATCTTATAGATTATGCAACTTTCGCCAGGTTTTCACAGGCGAGGTCACAATAGGGAATAAAAGACATTTTATTAACAATAACTCAAATTAGCAATCACTCAGGAGAGAGATCAAGACACAGGAACAGAATAACCACTTGAAACTGACATAAAAACGGAACTTGAAACTCATAAAACTAAACCAAAACAGAACATAAACCTGAAATCAATTTTATACATAGATATTTAATCTTAAATATGTTTCATTATATACAAAGAGTAAGAAAATTGCATTATATCTTAAGCTGCTACTGTAGGTCTCTCTGTATAATGCAGGTACCTTTATGTTCAGCTGCTAATCAGAGGTCTGTAATCTGGGTCTTTGTTGTATTTAAACTGGTTTTGAGGATGAAACACTTGACATTACTCAAGATCTTTCTGCATGTGCAGGCTAGAACCTGCCTTCGTAAAGAAAGGCTGTAAAGGAAAGTTTGTGTGGAAAGACCTTATATGAAGATGGTTTTGGAATGTTTTGTGCAAATGTCTAACCTCAAGCATGTGATCACTCATTTAGAATACTCCAAATTAATTAACATTACAATGAGTTTAAGAAGAAGGTGTTTTTGGGGGGTGTCAGTGAGAACTCTGGAAAACTTTTCTTTGTACTTTTGTCAATTAAATAAAAGTTACAGATTTTATAATTTTACAAAATGTCCCAACTTTTCTAGAATTAGGGTTGTATTTAGTTTTCTTTAAAGTATTTGTAAGAAAACTTTGAAATCACAAAATTAATGAAATAGTAAAGTAGGGTTTACATTTCTTCCATTTGCATGTGTAAATGTTGTATTTACCCACCAAAATAACCATGTCCACTATGTCAGAAAAAAATGGAATTCAATACATTCTCAAAAAAAAAAG
Source organism: Cyprinus carpio (assembly GCF_018340385.1). Lineage (NCBI taxonomy): Eukaryota > Metazoa > Chordata > Actinopteri > Cypriniformes > Cyprinidae > Cyprinus > Cyprinus carpio. The sequence continues at coordinate 12,598,827 of NC_056614.1, read as the reverse complement.
GTATTTTCTAGAACTAATTAAGGATAAATATTATTTTTACTGAAAGCTAATTGAAAACATCCAAACATATCACAGCAGTAAAAGGGTGTTCAAGAGTTCCAGGAATGGAAGAAAAAAACTAAAATCTTTTCTGTAGAAATGTCCGTTGTTATGATCTAAACAGGAATTTTTATTTAGTCTTTTTAAATTTGGGGCAACAAGGTATATCAGCATCTCAACAACACTGAAGCTGTAGCAATGAAAATCATCAACATGCTCAACAAAACTCTGTAAATGAATGTTATTACACTTATTTTAAAATAATTTACTGTAAAAAACAGTACTTCACTGTCTTTTTGATCAATTCAATGCATCCTTGAATTAAAATAATTTCTTAAAAATCGTAATGATTGGGACGGTGAAGGACCTGGATAATGGGTAGGGGGGCGCTGGCCTATAAAAAGGTTGAGAACCACTGATCTACAAAGTTATTATTGAATGAGACCCAATGTTTTTTTTCTAAAAGTCTTGAGCATTCAGAAATATACGAGGCGAGATAAAGAACAAGCTTTTATGTATGTGTGAACTATTTCATACATGAATCCAAATCTCTCTCCTCCTAAAAAACACCCAAGGACAACTGTAAAAAAAAACAAAAAAAAAAACAAAAAACACACACACTACTATTCTCTCACTGTTGTTTCACAGTTTCACTCCATTAGTACTAGCTCATATTTTTTGAGCAATTCTGGAACAATTTCTTTTGGCACTTCTCACCACACCAACTAACCACAATAAATAACCACCTTCTGTAGCAATCATTAATAATCACTCACATTAAAAAAAAAAAAGCCTTATACATGTAAATGCATTATATAATGGTGCAAAAACCTGTGTGTGCATATGAGACTGTGTGTATATGCATAAAGAAAAAAAATTGGTTTTAATTGGTGATTTGTGAAGGGACTGACTAATTGATGCATTAATTGACGTTACTGAGCTCAGGGATGCCTTATTTAAGATGAGACTTAACCAGGATTTAACCATTTAGAGGCAGACAAATGAGAACCAATTCCTGGACTTGCTGTCTGTTTACCCCAAAGAATAGAGCAGGTGCACAAATACACCTCCATACACGTCACATTTTGTTTCTGGAAAAGATGAGATTCCATGAACTGCATTCCGCTGGAGTAACTCAACAGACGCACCATTATTTCAAGTGGAACTGTTAACCTCTGCGAGCATCTTAAGTGGAAGTGGGGCCTCCAGACCCATCTCAGCACTATTAGAAATTATTCATGAGGCAATGAGCAAATGACAGTGGTTTCTGAAAGACAGCAACAAGGGAAATGGAAGAGAAAAGATGAGTCAGTGTTTCTACCTCTAGACATTAACAACAATTTCCAGGAAGTGTAATGAGGCAGATAATATTTTTTGTACTGATTACTTTATCTTAATGGCATAAATAGGTAGAGTAAAATATATAACACACATTGTCTCTTTATCTCTCTGCCATGCCAAGAGACACATTTAGACAAACACACACACAATAGCTATAGCTGATTTCAGTACTTCAGATCTGTACCCAGAGAGATGTTCTGATGGAGATGTTCTACACTCCAAGAGGATCACCATGCTAAATTTGGAGATGTACTGTGGATGGTACACTGTTGCTGAGGAGAAACTTTATATCTGTGAGTGTTTGTGAGCACTGCCGTGTAGGAGGCGGCTAACAGTAGATGATAGGACAGAAAGTGAACTTACAGACTGTGCAAAAACTATTCTAAAAACAAGACTTAACTAAAAGAACAACTTGACAAAGAAGAGTGTTCAAGAACAGAACTACAAAACAATCACAGGGAACAGGAAACTAAGCAACATAAATATCAAAACATAAAAGGCACAAAGACAGGCAGTAGTTAACAGTATTCATGTTGGTTTCATATGGTTTAAATTTAGTATGGTTTTGAATTATTATATATATAATTTCTGTCCACTTTATTGGGTACACATTGATAGTACCAGGTTTGACACTATTTTGCCTTTAGAACTGCCTTAATTCTTTTTGGCATAGATTTTAACAAAGTGCTGGAGACATTACTTTGAGATTTTGGCCATATTGACATCACAGCATCTCGCAGTTGCTGCCGATTTTTGGGCTGCATATCCAGGATCCGAAACTCCTGTTCCACTACAGGTGCTCTTATGAATTGAGATCTGGAAAATGTGAACTCAATGTCATGTTCAGTCAAACAGTTTGAGATGATTTGGGCTTTATGACATGGTGCGTTATCCTGCTGAAAGTAACCATCACAAGATTAGTACATAAGGACATAGTCAGCAACAATACTCAGGTAGGCTGCAGAGTTTAGTACTAGTACTAAGGGGTTCAAAGTGTGCTAAGAAAATATCTTCCACACCACTAGAAGTGGCCAGAACTGTTGATACAAGGCAGGATGGATCCATGCTTTCATGTTGTTTACACCAAATTCTGACCCTACCATCTGTATGTTGCAGTAGAAATTGAGGCTCATCAGACCAGGCGATCTTTTTATATTTCTCTAATTTTAGTGAGCCTGTACAAATTGTAGCCTCGGTTTCCTGTTTTTGCTGAGAGGAATGGCACCTGGTATGGTCACCTGCTGCTGTATACTGTGTTTTAATACAGAAATGAAAAACATGCTCATAGAAGGAGTATAAATTGCAATTTCAGTGTAGTTTGAAATAAATTTACATAAATAGATCCAGACTATGAGTGACCTTGCTTTATACAGTTTATCATCACATTATTAAATTCTTCCCTTTCCATTCCATAAACCATAATGTTTGGGTTTTGTAATTACAGATTCTTGTGTGGCACACACGGACGGAAAAACCTGTACTGGTGAACGAAGGCAAGAAAGGCTTTACAGACCCAAACGTGGAGATCTGACATCTGCTTCAGTGTTGGTAATGAAAAGCAATCTGTTCAGACTTAATCATCTCGGTTTCACTGAGCAAATATGGGGTCATTGAAGGACATGAACCATGCGTTTAAAATGCATCTGGCCGTGCTAAGTGACAGAAGTGTGGCTCTGTACAGATGTACCGCTGAATGTTCCTCTTACTTTGTGTTGTAGGGATGCTTCCGGCAGGACCCAAAAGAGGATGGCAGGGAGATATTACCTCCTACCACATTTTTGAACAGTTTGGATGCTTTTTCCTGTAAACCACAACTAAACAAGCTCAACAATATGGACCTATTATTCTAAAGCACAGTCTTTTTTAAGGCAATAGCATCAGTATTTTGCAAGAACAAAACCAGAGGGCACTAGACAGAAAGAAAAATGTGATGTATATTCATGAGAGAACATCTGAGAACTGATAAAACTGCTCACTTCCACGATTTTATAAACTCTGCATTAAGAAGAGACAATGTGCAAGGTGCAAAAGTCTCAAAGGCTGACCAAGAGCGAACAGTCATCCGTTTATGAACGTTGATGTTCCTTCATGTCTAACGGACTGATACTTAAACATAAAGAAGGGAATGTCTTCTTTTTTATTTACATAATGTGTATTTGAAGTTTCTTTTTTTTGTCGTTTACATTACTGTCTTGCTAGCACAGCACTACTGATATTTTGCCTCAGTTCAAATTCAGCGTCACTTTGCGGTTTTAAACCAGTTCTATCATATACCAGGGCTAGCTGCTATACTGGATTTAGTGATTACAAAGTTGTAACACAGTTCTCATGACTAAGACCTAAATGATATGAATAGCACTTGAATTTGTTCCTGTGTGTCTATTGTTCCTGTTAGGACATGCGTTGTAAATATAACTTAAAGATGAACAATCGGAGACTTTAAAATAAAGTGATCTAGCATTCAACAGAACAAGCTATGTAACTACTGTATTTGTACTTCAGTTTAAAGTAAGAATCCATAGTTTACTATTACAACATCCATAAAACTTCACACATGTTCACAGTGGTCTTACCAAAGGAGATGGAGCTGATGGGTAGGGTTTCACAATGTTAGTATTCAGTATTAATTGGGCTAGCCTCCGAGAGCAGCACAGAGCCTGCCTCAGTAAATATTCAGATGTATTTTTATGTCAAACTGTAGCTTTGGGCTTTGCAGAGGGGATCTGTCATGAAGACATGTTGCTGTACTAATGAAGCTAATACTGAGACACCTGGGAACCTAGAGCGAACCAAATGTCTGCTTGCAAAAAGCAAAGCTATTTTCTTATATCAAAAGCTGTGACCATGTGAATATTCAAGGCACATTACTGACATTGCACGTGCAAAAAATCTTAACCTGTACGAATATTACGATAAATCTGGCCTGATTAGCAAATTTGTGTATCTATTTAAGCCGCCTTTTCACTGCTTACATCAGATTATAGACCCAAATTATTTCGCAATCGTCCGATCCTTTGTGGATTCCAGTGTCATGAAAAATTAGGGTCTCCATTAGGACCACAAGTGATAGCATTGGCTCAAAGAATCTTTAGCGCTACAAAATCATGTCATATTTCCTTTGGAGCATGTTATGTTGGCCATTGATGTCTGCTTTAGTTAGCCTACATACTAGCATAGCAAACAAATTCATTTTATCCTTTTATTAAATGATAACTTGACAATGAAAATTTTCAAACCACTTTTTATTGTTACAGTGTTGTTAGTATATGTATGGTTAATTGCCGGATAACATATTTTGTGTCATCCAAAAGACATTTGAGACAATAAATGGGGATATCTGGGTGCATGAAACATGAGGAAAGAGTACAAATCATGTTCATTTACATATACAAACAACATTGTAACAATTTAAAGCTGACTGAAAATCACATACATTGTCCTTTAACTGATAGCTCATGGAAACCTGATTTCTCATAACAGGCACTTCGATCCACTAAGGACGCAGGATTTAAGGATCCAATTTGAGCTTCAGATTGAATTTTTTCAAATAGTACAACAAAACAGGATGAGAATGTCCGACTGGATTTGATTTATGAAGAGCACTTATGTAAACTATCAATAATTCTTATTTATCAAAAAACTCTCTCCTAAATACCTGCTGCTTCTGTAGAATAGACTTATGAATAAATTAACATACTTGTTTATGCTTTTCCTATTCTCCATAATTAGTCTTTTTTTTCTCTGCATGTTTTCAGCTATTAATTTACCTTAGGTTAAATGCTTGTGTCATGCCCCTTTCCTGGAGACCAGAAACATGGTAGCTTCACAAACAAATGCATAGTTTATTTCAACTGCCACTAGCGGGACAAGTGCATAGACAATGAAAAGGCGGCTTTAAGCCCAATGTATGGTAAAGTATAGGTTTTTATGCATATGCTAAGATATGCTAAAACTAAAGTATACATTGGGCTTAAAGGGATAGTTCACCCAAAAACGAAAATTCTGTCATTTACAGTATGACTCACCTTCATGTCATTCCAAACCCGTCTTGACCTCTCTTTATCTTCGGAAGACCAAGTAAGATACTATTTATAAAATCGGAGAACTTTCTGACCCTGCATAGAAAGCAACACAACTACAATGTTCAAGGCCAAGAAAGTTAGTAAGGACATCGTAAAAATAGCCCATGTGACATCAGACAAACATAACAGCTTTAACACGAATCGAAGACTGACATGAAATAGAAGAAATAGCTGAATAAAGTCGTTATTTTTGTTTTCTTTGCGCACAAAGAGTAAGTGAATAAAGTAAATAAAATTAAGTAAATAAGTAAATAAAATTAAGGTCGAACCACTGATGTCACAACTATTTTAACGAGATCCTTACTACCTTTCTGGGCTTTGAATGTGGCAGTTACATTACTGTCTATGCAGGGTCAGAAATCTTTCGGATTTTATTAAAAATATCTTAATTTGTGTTCTGAAGATGAAGGTCTTACAGGTTTGGATCGACATTAGGGTGAGTAATTATAATAACAGGATTTAAATTTTTGGGTGAACTAACCCTTTAAGCCCAGAGACGCAGCAACAATAGTCAAGCGCTTGTGTGAGCAAATTAATAAATGAATAAATTAAGTGTGACTAATCTCTCATTTAAATGAGTACAAAGACGTTTATTGGTCATAACTTCTGAAAATAAATGGCACAGACACTAGACAAAGATGAAACATTCTAGTGTGCATGTCTGGAGTACATTTTTAAAGTGTTTGTATCAAAAATTACGTATATGTTGGGCTTTAGACTGGCTTAAAAGAAGCCGTTGCTTATTTTTAGTTTTAAAAGAAGCACCAGTGCATTGCAGCCCTCTGCAGTACCTATAATCACCATACTGTAAACAATTGTATCATGAAAAATACATACACTTCTTAACACTAAGCACAAAAAGTAAAAAAAGGAAAGAAATCAAGCCCTCCAGCAGTTTCATCTGGAAAATACATTTACGGGTAGATGTCCGGTTTTGCTGCATTACTTGTAGCTATACATAATCATGGTCAAGCACAAATAGTTCATATGTCTCACCTTAGAACATTATTTGAGAAACTCTGCCAGTTCATACACGCTTCATTTGGTCTAATTGAAAGATTTGAAAGGGTTAGTAATTCTGGTACTGTCACTTTAACAATCCATAATTAGCTCATCAATCAGTTGTGAGGCTTAGGGTGCATAGCACATGTTTAATGGGATAAAACTTTTCAAACTTTGAGGACAGAACCTCCTCCTTCTGGGATGTGATGGATTATGGCTGTAGGACGTTTCAGTAAAAGCAACTCTTCATTTCTTTGTCATTTCTGAAGTTTGGGCGAATCAAAGTCTTCAGTTAGCACACACATAATAACACACAGCTCTACACTCTTATCTACAGCTAGCAAAGTACCACATCCCTACTGAGTTTCAAAAGCCTCTTGAGCTCACAGAGGCCTTCAGAGCAGCCAGACAATACACACGCAGACTAATGAGGGACTGGACCGTCATTAAACTGAAATACTCCTTTTTTTTTAACTCACATCTTCTTTTATTGTGCAATTAGCAAGCTTGGTCCATTAAAAGATGAAAACCGTTGAAAAAAGGGGGTATATAATATATATAATAAAAAATATAGTTCAACTGTTTGAAATGAAACCATCTTTCTGGAGACTCTTGCAATGGCTTTTGTTTGATTCACATCTGTGTTTGCAGCATTTCATTAGGGGTCAACTTCTCTGCAAGGTTTGTTTTCCTTTCATACTCTGTAAACCGCATCCATCCTTTCTTTCCACATTCACCTCCAGAGCACACGAGTGCATGTATACTAACACTGCGAGACAATTACCACGGCACCTGTTAGTTGCTTAAACGGTGATGCTGAGATGAAACTGTTTGCTTTAGAAACGGAAGACGATAGCTGAGGCTAAGCAAAGAGAACCATAAAGATGACATATGAACATGTGAAAAAAATTGCCTTCTAGCCGTTCTTTTTCATAGCTGCATCTGTTTTGTGTCAGATGCTGCCACAAACTCCCCACTTAATGTATTGTTGAAGAAAAACAACTGTTGTACGAGGTTTATGTATTTATTCTATATTGATATATTTATGTATTTATTTACATTACAGAGTCTTTTCTTATGAAGCTGAACTTCCGCTCGAATATAAAATGCCTACGTCTGTTTCTTTCTTATTTCATGAAACACTGGCTGAGCTCAGAAACAGCACAGGCCCATTGTTGTTTTTCTCATATTGCTACTGAACTGGGACTTGATTGATGGACTAACAAAACAGGCAGCTCATTAAAAAGCTGTTGACGAAACCGACGTAGGGTATGACCTGCACACACAAGTCTTAGTAATCAAGCACATCTCTCCTGATTTCGAATCTGATTCTAAGCCACATAAGCACCGTTGTATATCCATCCAAAATCATGCCAGGCTGTTTGCTCATCTATTTTTGTAAAAGTGATCAGATTTTCCATTTTGCCCACTGAGTGCTTTTGCTGAAATTAGTATGTTTGCCCGAAAACACCCACCTTCATCTTCTCTCTTACTTGCAAGATGAAACACTTCTGCATGTTGCTCTTGTAAATGTTCTTCTTTTTGTTCCACGGATCATCTCAGAATGAACGAGAATAAAAATGTCAGAAAATAATAAATGTGTTAGGAAAAAAGAATGTTTTTGAGTTATTGGATGTGTATGTGTTTTTTGTTGTAGCCTACATGGGCATGTCTTAAGGCAAGACACTATACAAGCAAACCATTGGTTTTTTTTTATGCACTCGATAATATTGAGATTTTATTAAACTTTATCTATTTGCACCTGTAAATTTCTTAATGGCTTTCTCAATATGAGTTATATCTCCTGCACTGAGACAGAATTCTCTACTTCAATATCACATTCACCAAACATTTGTTTAATTATTTTTATTTTTTTTATTTTTTTATTTTTTTTAATGGCTCAATGTGAATAATCAACTGGGGTGATATCTATTAAGTTATTTTTATCTTATTCACCAGTGGCATCTTGCCTTAAGTAAGAAAATGTTTAACCTGGAATGATTTTTAAATATTTCAAAGTGCATTTCAGGTTAGTTTAGCCTTCAGTCATTCTGTCAAATTAAAATTCAAAAACGTTTTCATTCAACTGTAATGTTTTCTTTGGAGGCACATTTTGTCCTCTATAATTTCCTTGTATAACAAGCCAACATTTCTCAATGAAGAGAGCAGATTATTTGTAATTACATGCTTTATCACAGAGTCAAGCGGAGCATCTAAAAGCTGGACTGGAACATCATATATGTTGAGAGAGGACCGAAGTTCCAATTCCCAATCAATGCATGCTGCAACAGGCTATGTTGATTCCATTTGTTCCACTCCAGGTATTTCATTTTATCATTTGAAAGAGAAACCCGTTTCAAGCTATCATCTAGTTTGAAACAGCCGCTCTGCAAATCACTCAAAATTGATTCGGTTTGCAAGAAAAAATAACACCCCTGCTCCGTTTCCACTCAACACTGCATATTACAGTTTGGAATGGTGTGAACACACAAACAAAGCAATACAAACAGTGAAATATCTCCCTGTTGGAAAGCAGCTCATGCCAATCAAATTTGAAGACTGGAAATGTTTCATAATACATTAATGTATAAAGTAAATGGGTCATTCCTGGTATCCAGTAACATAAAAATAATAATATTGGTAGATTGTTCAGACACTGGCTGTGAAAGTATTCCACCCTGTTAGCTTCACATTCAAATAGGAATATATGCAGATTCCACCCTGTTAGGTCTATAACCCAACAGGGTGGAAATTTTAGAGCTAAATTAGCCATAGCTATTTTAGAGATCAACATTTTGTTCGCTAACCTTCTACAGATGAAAATAACTTTTATAACTATGTCAGAAAAGGTTTTTTTTTTTTTTTTTTTTTTTTTTTACCAGACAAACATTCTCCACAGCATAGCCTAACAGTGTGGACCTTTAAGAGTGTGACACTCAGGATAACATTTTAAAAACAAACAAACAAAAACGGTAGTAGTGAGAGTTGATGCTTGCTTCAGTTTGTACAGTTGAATTCCTGAGGGAAAAATAAACAATATTTGGAAGGCGAGAAAGTATATACTAACAGTGTGGAAGATTACATAGAAAATTGTAGAAAAAAAAATAAAAATAATAACTATAGTTTTACATGATTTATATATATATATATATATATATATATATATATATATATATATATATATATATATATATATATATATGATAAGATGCAGTTTAGCCTAGTCTATATAATAATTAAAAATATATATATTTTGAGGTTTTTATCATTCATGGTTTATATTTATTGTGGAACTTTATTACTTTGCACTGAGGACGATAAAATTGAATGCATATGTCAATAAAAAGGTGTATATACAAAAAAATACAAAATAGTATTTTTAATGTCTATTATCTCAGTTTAAGTGATAAAGAAGACCTTCATATATAATTTAAGCCTTTTCTTGTAAATATGACTCATTTTAGAGAAAAATATGAGTAAATCATAGAGACAGAAAAGTATAAGGAATGACCCAATTGTATTATGAAATGTTGATGGCAGTAATCAGTGTTTGAAAACTATTCAAAATATAGTAACTAAAACCACAGAATAAGAAAAACTTTAGTGTTTTCCCTTGAGAAATTTTAGGTTTATTCACAAAATATGCATTCTCTAACAAAACTATTGTGTTCTCCCAGAAAAAAAAAAAACATTTAAATATAATTTCCCATCCTATTTTTACCATCATCATGTCCCTTTAGGGGCTCTGTTTTAAACAAAACCAGTATCAATACAATCACCATAAGTGGGGGAACATGTGACATGAGTGGAATTTTAATATGTTATTGCTAGAAGAAAACCAATATATTTGAAAGAGCCACTGAATCCACATGATTCTGAAAACCACAGAAAATGTTATGGCCCATGAAAATATTCACAAGATCTGTTGCATCACACAACACCAGGCAGCTGACAGTCTTTTTAACAGTCAGACTCAAGCTGTTGTTGTGACAGATTTCATCAAATCGGACATAATGTTCCTGTTTGTCCTCATCATTTATGCTGATCAGACCTATTGCTATGGGACATACTGATTTGAATATTATGTTCTTTGAAACCAGTCGGTATTTCAAATTCTGGCTATCACATTTCATTCAATGCAACATTGCACAAACATTTTGTTGTTCAAGATGAGAGGGATTTACTCAGAGTATCTAATATGTACAATATCTAATATAGTAATACAGTATCTAATATGTTGCATCTGTTGGTTATACTAGGCCTGTTACCGTAAACTGCAAAAATATAAATAAAAAAATAAAATAAAATAAACTGAGTCTAATAGCTCCAAACTCTGGAAATGTTTGCAAAAAGTGATTTTAGGGACACCCAAGAAAACTACTGATCTAAAATAAAGATCATTAACATCATACTATAGTTGGGTTACCTTGAAGACCAGTGAATGGGAGAGTACCACAAATATATTTTTTTGCATTCCCATTTGCTCAAATAGCAAAAGAAAAACTCCACGATAAATAAAAAAAAAAAAACAATAAAATGAAAAAAACAGAGAGAAAATGATAAGTCCCACCCACAAAAGATAACGTTGTCAAATTTACCATCCCTCCCAAAGACGCTGCATTTAACTGTTAACTTTTTGTGTGTGTGTAATTTGGTGCAAAGGTGATATAATACAAATAATGGTGTTATAAATGTACATACATTTAAAAAAAAAAAAAAAAATATGAAAAACAATGTAAAAAAAACAATTACGATTCAGTGTTGCCAAGTCTGTGGTTTTCCCATGGAATTTGGCTACTTTAACACTGTTAAAGTTGCTTTTCATGTCCGCCCCAAGCGACCCCAATAACGTGATATTTAGCCCCTGGAATGTCAATTTTACTGGGGAACCCCTCTTGAAACTCGATTGGGCTAGTTTTGGGCTAGTTTTGAGCAGGCACAGTGCCAGAATTTTTTCTCTACCAGTGATAAGGGGGACTAGACCAATATGTGGAGGGGGCTAAGAAAATAAATAATATTGATGACTTCAGAGTTACTTCATAAAGAAATGGGGCTAAACCGGGGCTATTAAAAATTCTGACAAGGCTATAGCCCCCTAGCCCCGGTGTAGCGCCGTCACTGGTTTTGAGTAGCAATTGGGCGGGTTTTGTTGTGAAAACCTGGCAACCCTGATCACAGTCTTGTGAAAAGGGTCCATTAGTTTGAGAATTTAATGATATCATGCTGAATGTAACATACAAACATGGTCAAAAATTTATTGTGACAAATGCATCCCTTACAGGACAGAATAGCATAATTGATAAAACTGTAGATATTATGATTTGCATTTTAAATTATTGTATAATTAAGATTATATCATGGGGTTCCTGGAACAGGAAAATACTTGTCTTCAGTGTCATTGATGGGCGTAACGCATTACAAGAAACGCCACGGGAGTTACATAATCAGATTACTTTTTAAGTAACTAAAGTAACACAATACTTTTTTAATTTAGAAGAAAAATATTGGAGTTCCCTCTCGAGAATGGTCTTTCTACATGGAGTTAACGCCTTGGGGACTGCCTTCCTTCCTAACCTACCTGAAATCTTTTTGCACAATGCCAGTGAAGTTGCAACTCTTACTGGCCAATACCAGCCAAGACGGCGAATAAGGACGGGGCCCCCGCCACTATATAATGCACCATATTGGCGGCATAAGCTCAGAATCTTCCTCTTTCACGCATCCTACGAAGACAGCTATAGAGAAAACGCAGGAAGATGGATTTTCTTCTAGGCGTTCCAATATGTCCAACATTTGCACGCTGAGTTTGGGACCCACTGAGGCCCCGGACACTCACAAGTTCTGCATCCGGTGCCTGGGCCTCGCCCGTGCGAAGGCAGCACTCACCTGGTCGGGCTGCCTGCTCTGCAAGGAATTCTCAGTACAGGTGCTTAGGGCCCAGAGGAACATCGCCCTCGGTGACTTCTCGCAGCAACGTCCCACCGTCCCACCACAGTAAGCTGCTGGTGGGACGGCACCCACACAGAAAGGCACAATTCACCCCCACCCCCCCGCTTTCCAGTGTGCTTAGCAGAAGAGAGTCTTTGACCCGGCTCTGGAGCTTCGTAGATTATATCGTTCGGTGTGGATATAGTGGATTATAGCACTCTGAAGTGGAGGGACACACAGAGTTCCAGGATGAACTCATCCAGATTATCACCAGGGCTGTGAGCGATCTTGGCCTAGAGTGGGAATCCCCCGACGAACCACCTAAGAGCAAGGTGGTTCCTTCACTCGGGCCTCGCACTCATGCTGGCGGGTCGGAGATCTTCACTAAAGTCGACGGGAGGAAACCATCGCTCCACACCTCTACCCCTCCTCTGCCTCGCTGAAGACGGGTGCTACACTGCCATCAAGGCCCTGCTGTGAGATCCCACATGTCACGGAAAAAGCGTACACCACCTCAGGAGAAACGATCTCGGCGCTGCACACGATGGCAGTGCTCCAAGTTTTTCAGGCACAGCTCCTGAAATCCCTGGACGAGGGTGGGGTGGATCCCGAGGCGTTTTTAGGATCTATGAGTGGCAACAGATTTTGCACTTAAAGATACAAAGAAGATGGCCCAGGAGATCGGACGGAACATGGGCTACATGGTGGTACTCCACTGGCATTTGTGGCTGACATTCACTGAGCTTAAGGACGCAGACAAGAGGCTGCTGCTCAATGCTCCTGTATCTCCATCTCCATCTCTTTGGAGACGCAGTAGAGGCTATCGTGGAGCACTTCTCAGAGGCACAGAAACACTCTAAGGTGATGTGTCACTTCCTACTGCTCCAGGCTGCAACACAGCCCCCTGCACATAGTAGATCCTTATCTGCTTCCAACCGGCCATCGAAGTGGCCCCCCTCTGCTTCCGCTTCATCAGTGCCAGACCCAGAGTTGCCTGTTTGCGCCAAAACTCTGTGTCAGAGGACATCGAAGGGGCATCACGGCTTCAAGAAATGCGGCCATCCCGGGGGAGCTCCTCCGCTGGAGCAAAAGCCTTGCTCCTGACAGTAGGATGCAGAGGAGGAGAGTCTGAGATGTTCTCGCGAAGTCCCCTTGGCTTTTGCAGGCGACTATAAGAATGTCTGTGTATGCTCAAAATGCAATAAATTCTGTGACACCCTCACAAAAAGAGCTTTATTCTCCTCCTTCAATGATAACGGCCTCACACTTGCCGTGAAACCGTCAATAGAGTGGGGCTTGCAGCTTCCCCGTGTATCTGGCGATGCTCACATCCCTGTGTCAGGTGTTGGACCCCTGCAACTGCGGCTCGCGTCTCGACATCTCGCACGTCCATGTCGCTCAAACATTCAGCAGAAGGCTTGTGCTTCCCATTGATCAACGAGGTGCGACCCTCTCTAACATACAGTGCTCCAACTCGTCCCTTAAGCTTTTTGAATACGACCCCATACAGCAAGTTTGTTCAGAATTCAGAGGACGAGGTGCTCCGCCCTCTGTGTCTTTTTGAGAGCTCATGGTGGTCCATTCCAGGCAGTTTGGATTGGTTGTGGAATGTAATAGAGAATGGCTACAAGCTTCAGTTTTGGCGCAGACCACCTGATTTAATGGCGTGGTCATATCAACAGTTCCATCACACAGTGAGCCTGTACTGAGGCAAGAAATTCTCAATCTCCTCGTGAAATGCGCAATAGAAATGGCCCCGCCAAGCAAGAGAGAGAGAGAGGGTTTTACAGTCAGTACATTGTCGTTCCAAAGAAAGATGGTCGTCTCGGTCCAATCTTAGACCTGAGACCCATCAACCGTGCATTATACAAATGCGCTTTCAAAATGAAATCCCTCAAGCTGGTACTCACGCATATTCAACTCGGGGGTTTGTTTGTTTCGGTGGACTTGTAGGATGCATATTTTCATATCCAGATCGCCCTTCATCACAGGTGCTTTCTGAGATTTGTGTTCGAAAGCATATCGTATAAGTTCACGGTGATGCCATTTAGGCTAGCACTGGTGCCGTGTACGTTTACAAAATGTGTGGATGTGGAATTTTCCCCTCTGAGAGCAAGCGGAATACGCATACTGAATTATTTGGACGATTGGCTGGTCTTGGCCCATTCAAAGGATGTGCGCAAACGCGCTCTGTTACTTTACTTGGAGAGTTTAGGTTTCTGTGTGAACAAACAAAAAATAAATAAAATAACGACTTTATTCAACAGTTCCTTTGTCAACAGTCTCCCCTGTGTCTCTCTGTACCGTATGTTGCGTATGCGCTTCTGTATCATCCGCGCCACAAGGATGCACTGTTTTCTTTCAAATCAAAGTTAAATACATGCAGAAACAGCACATCCTTGTAGCGCAGATGATACAGAAGAGCATACGCAGCATACAGTGATATGAAGAGACACAGAGAAGACTGTTGACAAAGGAATTGTTGAATAAAGTCATTATTTTTGTTTTCTTCGCTTACATCACTTCATATAACCCAGATTGCATGTCTGATGGCAGATGGAGTATTCTGACGATGACTTTCATACCTTTTATGGACCTTGACACTGTTATTTACTTGGCAGTATATGGGACAGTCACAGGCCTCCCGGTTTTCATCCAAAATATCTTAAATTGTGTTCCAAAGATAAACAGAGCTTTTACAGGTTTGGAACGACATGGGGGTAAGTGATTAATGACAAAATTTTCAATTTTGTGGTGGAGTATCCCTTTAATGTAACACTTTAGAAAGTTAATAAAGTAGGAAGTTGCAGTTTAGAGTCAGCGATATCTTTATCTTATCTTACTTGCAAAAGATTGGAAATAATTTCGGTTTATTTTCATTTATTTTTATTTCTTTTTTGTTTCAGTATCAATATCTGGCAACACTGCATCGCCGGCACTGAAACTGAAAGCAATCAAAAATGCCCATGGACAGGTTTTTGCTGACAGGATATGACATTCGGTAAGGGAAACACAAAAATTATCATGATATCATCTGTCATAAACGTTATCAACGCTGTCAAAAACAGTAGCATTTAATACTAGTACACACAGATTTGTAGAACAAGTAGGTTACAGAATTAAATGAAATATGCAAAAACTAGCCATGAAGAAGTCTATGCTATGTTATTCAATATAGTTACATTTTTACAAATCATGCTATAAACTTTCATAAAAGACCTAGACAAAGTTATTGTAGTTATGTATTGTTGCAATAAACAACTGATAAAATGATCCACCCTTAAATATAGTAAATTATTAATAAATTTTGATGCAATAAATAGGGTATGTTTTAAAAATCATATATAGTTTTGGCAAAGTCATCCCTCCAAAGCCTGGGTAAGGCCATGCATATCACATCTTGTTTTGGATAAGAATAAAACGTCAGGTCCTACAATATCATGTCTTTTTTTATTTAAATCTAGTTTTATTGCATTGGCCCATGGAAACCTCTATGAACACTCTTGACTTGACCAAAAAATTGCGGGGGAAGAATTTCCTTTTTATTAAAAAGTGTTTACGTATTCTACACTCATGGCTTGCGCACACATTAGGATAGGTTAGATGCCTGCCTCCGTTGCGAGTCCCTGTCAAGCACTTTACGGATTCAACTACTCTCTTCTTCTCCTCCTGCCTGGCTATTTGGCCCGCATCACTGTTCTTGATAAAGCTGCTGTGAAAATGTGGGAAAAGCCAACAAGGAAGAAGTTGGGGTGAAGTGATCTTTATATAGGCGGAGCAAAATACTTCATCGCTCTGTCTATAGTGCATTGTGATTGGATGTTTATACTGTCAATACAGGAGACAAACCAGTGGGCCACTGGCTGCTCACTGTCCCTGCGTGGTGGTCCTCGGCAAAAAAAAAAAACTATTCTGTCGGCCCCTTAGGTGTTTCGGCCCACTGGGAAAATGCCGGTATGCCTGATTACCAATCCAGCCCTGTCCCCAAGGCGTTAATGCCATGTCGAGAGACCGTTCTCGAGAGGGAACGTCTCCGGTTACAGTCGTAACCTCAGTTCCCTGAGAGACAAGAACGAGACATGGTGTAGGCCGCCATGTTCACTGCTCAGGTCTGCTGTGCTGTTGGTTCAGTTGGAAGATTCTGAGCTTATGCCACCAATACGGTGCATTATATAGTGGTGGGGGCTCCTTCCCTATTCGCTCTTGGCTGGCATTGGCCAGTGAGAGTTGCAACTTCATTGGCATTGTGCAATAAGATTTCAGGTAGGTTAGGAAGTAAGGGAGCCCCAAAGGCATTAATGCCATGTCTCGTTCCCATCTCTCAGGGAACCGAGGTTACGACAGTAACTGGGGACACTACTTTTTCAAATAAGTAATGCCAATTACTTTGTATTCCATGTCTTGACTGACAGCTCTTGTGTTGCCATGTTGAGAGAAATCGGAAGAAAGTGCAGAGGCATTGTTTGTGCGGTGTGAACATGATGCTACTGTAGTTCTAGACTAAATATGAACATGTATTTACTCATCTCACCTGTACAAAAACAGATTCAGTATCCCTAAAACTCAATAAAACAGTCAAATGCAAACACAGAATATTATACAAACCTGCAATTATTAAATATGTTAAGAAAGACAAATATCATGTATATATTCCCTTACGAAAATTAATCATGGTTTTACTACAAATACCATGGTTAAACTATGGTTAGTGCAGCAAAACCATGGTTAATTTGTGGTTACCATGGTTTAACTATAGTAACACCATGGTTAATTTTCCAAGAGTTTAATCCCATTTTATTAACCCATGTCTTTGCTACTGACCTTCCATGATCCTATTCAACCATACTAAGCAAAAATGACACATTTGTTTAATTTTTGTCATTGCTGGATAGTGTTTCTCCTGCATCATATTCTTCATGCAATTTGTTTGAGTTGCACCTGCTGCCCTCTACTGTACAGACATGAATTTACATTTCCTTTGGCTTATTCATTTAACTTTTGGTGTGAAAGGACTTAACATTTATAAAACAACTTTTTTGATATATTAAAAACAAACATGCAAGCCCTGCCCAGATTTAAAACGTAACTCAAAAGTAACGTAACGCATTACTTTCCATAAAAAGAAAGTTTTAGGAGTAAAAAAAAACCCTTTTCAATGACCTCCAATTTACTTTGTATTCCTCTGCATTAAAGTTACCAGTTCGTTCAACCCTCATTTATAATTAACTCTTCACAACACACTGAACATTATTAGTCTGCATAACGCTTCAATCGCCAGCGGTTATTACGTAATGAAACCCACTATGCTCTCCATAAAATAGGCCTCAAGACTACACAGAATTTTATTATAGTGTACATTCACTAAGCACGTCACTATATCAGTGATTACATTTTGTAAGCATTTTTTTATTGTTTAAAGTACAATTTACAAACCCCTAAAGTTAATCTCAAACACAACAATCATCATGTCATGTAACAGTTGAGTCAGTCACACACAGAAAGTTTGTTCAGTTCATTATTACCAATCAGAAAATCACAGCTAAACAGATTGTCATTATTAACAATATAATCTGTGGGGGGAAATTAACAGGACGCAAACCATTTATTATTACAGTAACAGTATGTTGTATATATACTTATTAATAGCTCAGTTTAGAGTGGAAAGTCTGAGGGCAATAATACACACAAATGACATTTTCACAAAGCGTATATCACAATCACATCACCTGTAATGAGTATTAGTGTTGTTTGTGGAGAAATGAGAAACCAATGCTAAACATTTACAGTGATTTGAAAACCCATATTCCAAAGATACTGAATAAAGATCACAAAGTTCTTCATAGAATATCAAGAAAAAAATCAGTGGAATCACTCAAGATGTTCATGCTTTAAATAAAGAAATTCTAGTGAATGGATTGATAGCACTATGCCAATGTAATGATACTGTATTTATGGGCTGTTGGAACAATGAGAACATTTGCTACATTAGGCCAGCATAGAAGACCTTTAGATTTCCTTCAGAACTCCTTTTACATCATTTTCCAAGGCACAAAATGACAGTACGGAGGCCTCTAAAGGCAAATATGGAGGATAACAACACATCTTTCACTATTTCTAACACAATAAACATGTAGAAATGGAAAAAAGAAAAAAAAATCTATTCAAACAAAATGACATGAGCAAGGAACTTCCCAGTTGTGTCCACGGCTCATGGATTATTTCTCATAGAGATCAAGTGGGTAATGCTCTTTATATTGCTGGACGTGCCGCCACATGGCGTCTCTCTGCTTGGCTATAGGAGGAATCATCTCATCGTAGACATCAGTGAACAGCAGCTCGGGGTTGGGTTTCAGACGTTTCTCTGCTTTTTCGAAGGCCTCCATGACGAGTTTTCGTGACTGCTTCCTCCAGGCCCGCTCCTCGTCCTCGCCCCACCAGCCTCGGGCAGTCATGTAGTGTCGCAGGCGAGAGATGGGGTGGTCCTGCTTGTCCCAGTAGTTCACCTCGTCGACTGAGCGATATGCAGAGCTGTCGTCACTAGTGCTGTGATGACCAATCCTGGAATGGGAAGAGGAAATAAAGGCTTTGTTTGTTTCACAACACGAGGGGTGCATGGAAATGTTGGTGGAAGTTCGGTAAATGTTTGGCCGAAAGGTGAAACTAGCAGAAACCGGCACTCTGGCTAACAGAACATCTTATGTATTACAGTTTAGGGAAAATATATGCTTAAACTGTGCAAAAATCAGTTTGAGAGTTCTGTGTTCAACAAATCATTTAATTAATTAAACTTGAACTAAGTTTAAACTAAAAAAAAGCTGTCTTTGATCTCTGCACTAGTTCCTCCCAAAGCTTTGTAGCACATAAGTGACCACAAACGACGCTATCAATGTTAAATGTTGCCTGAAAAATTACTAAACAAGGTCAGTGAAAACATTCCCCACTTTTTATCTCATTATCTGGATGAATTACTGACTGTGACTTTTAACAGCCTTGATGTTTCCTGCCTTGGAAAAACATGAAGGCAGATATAAATCAACTACTATGTGTTGAACCTTTGAGTCTGAAATAAACACACACACATATATATATATATATATATATATATATCTGCTCTATTGGATTGAGATCTGGTGACTGTGGAGGCCATTTGAGTAAAGTGAACTCATTGTCATGTTCAAGAAGCCAGAGATGATTTGAGCTTTGTGACATGGTGCATTATCCTGCTGGAAGAAGCCATCAGAAGATGGGTACAATGTAGTCATAAAGGGATGGACATGGTCAGCAACAACACTCAGGTAGGCTGTGGCATTTAAACAATGCTCAGTTGGTACTAAGGGGCCCAAAGCATGCCAAGAAAATATCCCCCACACCATTACACCAACGCAGCAGAAATCTAGACTCATCAGACCAGGCAATGTTTTTCCAAACTTCTATTGTACAATCCTGAACAACCTATTCCACATTCACAAAATATGCCAATATGCTAATTTTAACTAAATAAAACAGCTCATAAAAGTTGCATGCTATTTTTTATTTCGTACTGTCCTGAACAAGCGATTTCACATAACGGATATGTACATATACTCCACAAGAAAAAATAACTGAATTTATAAAAATTACCCCATTCAAAAGTTTACATACCCTTGAATCTTAATACTGTGTGTTGTTTCTTAGAAGATCCATGTCTGTTTTTACGTTTTGTCATAGTTGTTCATTAGTCCCTTGTTGGTCCTGAGCAGTTCAACTGCCTGCTGTTCTTCAGAAAAAATCCTCCAGCTCTTGCACATTTTTTGGTTTTCCAGCATCTTCTGCATATTTTAACCTTTTCCAAAAGTGACTGTATGATGTTGAGATCCATCTTTTCACACTGAGGACAACTGAGGGACTCATACGCAACTATTACAGAAGGTTCAAACGCTCACTGATGCTCCAGAAGGAAAAACCATGCATTAAGAGCTGGGGGTGAAAACTTTTGAACAGAACAAAAATTTCTCTTATTTTGCCTAAATATCATATTTTTTCATTTAGTACTGCCCTTCAGAGGCTACACAAGATAGTTTCTCAGTTTCTCAGAAGACAAAATAAGTAAAATTTACCCTGATCTTCAAATTCAAAAAGTTTTCACCCGCGGCTCTTAATTCATGGTTTTTCCTTCTGGAGCATCAGTGAGCGTTTGAACCTTCTGTAATAATTGCATATGAGTCCCTCGGTTGTCCTCAGTGTGAGAAAATGGATCTCAAAATCAAACTTTTGAATGGGTCATTTTTATAAATTCAGTTATTTTTTTCTTGTGGAGTATATATAAACATCTGTTATGTGAAATAGCTTATTTAGGACAGTACTAAATAAAAAAATAACATGCAATTTTCATGAGCTCTCTTATTTTCTTAAAATTATTAACGTATTTGCATATTCTGCAAGAAGTATGTAAACTTATGAGCACAACTGTGTATATATATAAAATGGTCAGTCACAAATACACACATATACTTATTAGTCAGTAACAATATTTCAAGGTCTGTTGTTGAGTGCAACAATGGGTTCTGAAAATAAAAGGTCCATTCATTTTCTACATAGTAGGGATTTATAATAAATCTTTAAAGAAACACCTACTGTAGGCTGTATACTGGTGGTATACACTTTTGTTGAAACCATCTGTTTAAATTATTTCAACTTATTTAAAACATTTAACAGAAAAATTCCATTCCACCAATCAGTCACAATGAGCAAATTTCAAAATGTAATGTTCTCATAATTATTCATGTGGTGAAAAGGTGTGTATTAAGCAGTACAACTCTACATTATACCTTAAATGTTTGTCTTGTTCATTTTGGCTCAATGCTGTTTGCTAGTAACTGTTTTAATTAAGGAAAATTAATGAATACTTTTATTCAGCAAAGCTGCTTTAAATTGATCAAAAGTGACCAAAAATTTATATTGTTCCAAAACAGTTCTACTTCAAATAACTGTTTTTATTTTTGTTTCTAACTTTCTATTTTTCAAAAAAAAAAATACTGGAAAAATTTAACATAGTTTCCACAAAACCATTAAACAGCACAACTATTTTCAAAATTGATAATAATTAGAATGCTTCTTGAGCACCAAATCAGCATATTAGAATGATTTATGAATGATTGTTGAAATTATGTCTGGGTTACTCCCTTATATAGTTTTTCCTTAAACAAAGCCATATATTATACAGCAGTTGTCAGAAGTGGGCCTTTCAGAAACTTGACTGTCAAGAAATCGAATCTACATAAAGAGGAGGCTCAAATTTAAAATCAATATGGACAAACAGAATCCAAACCTTAAAGAGAAAACTATAATCTGCTTAAACTGCCTGGATTCAAAACAATCCACTGCAAAGAAAATGCTGTTTCAGTGTGAGAAACTTGCATCAAACCTAACACACATTTTTTTCAAGCAATAGGCAAGTTCTCCCCCACGTTTCATAAAAGCCTACACTGCAAAATACTGTGTTGATAAATAGGTTTACAGTGGATCTCATAGCATTTTCTGCTGAGTTCGCCACCCTACACACAGTAAAAATAGACCCTACCCCAAATGGCACCCCTGTGGTCTCCTCCAGGTCTGCACTGTGCCACATAGGCTGTTTATAGGTAACAGAATGCTGTGGATGTTGTACTTCCTAGTTTAATTCATGTGGTTTACCTGTAGGTCATGGCTTCAATGAGGAAGGGCTGGTTTTCAGCCACCGCTCTGCGTCGTGCCTCCTTCGTGGCATTGTACACTGCGAAAACATCATTTCCATCTACACGTATCGACATCAGTCCATATCCTGGACCTCGAGCAGCTATGGACAAAAAAGGGAGGAAAAAAAGCATAAGATAAAGGAAACGCAGAGACTCACATTGGAGTCTGTGATCGACACACATACTTACCAATACCATCTCCTCTGTACTGCTCATTGGTCGGTGTGGAGATAGCGTAACCGTTGTTGCGGCAGAAGAATATGAGAGGACACTCAAGGGTGGCAGAAAAATTAAATCCAGCATGTGCGTCTCCCTCACTGGCAGCCCCCTCTCCAAAGTAACAGATCACCACACGGTTTAAGTTCTCCCTCTTCACTGCGTACGCTGCCCCGGCCGCTACAGCAGGTGTGACAGAACTAAGTTATTATTTTCTTTTTTTTTGACACAAAAAGTGACATCTATATAAAATAAATGCTGTTCTTTTGAATGCTTTATTGTGTTTTAGATCACTTCTCACCTTGGGGGATCTGAGTGGCAAGTGGTGAGGAGATGGTTACAAAATTGAGGTCTTTGGAGCCGTAGTGAACTGGCATTTGTCTACCCTTGCCAAGGTCATCAGCGTTAGCATAGCACTGCGCCATAAACAGATCCAAAGGGAAGCCTCTGTACATCAACACACCTAGAAAAATTCAGAAAATATACCTTTATATTTTATCAAATATTAATAAATACATTAATAAATCTATACAATATATAAATATATTTATAAATGTATAAATATAAATAATATATACTATAAATTACTGTTATGTCAAATATCAATACATACAAATTATTTAATCAAATATTAATGCTTTGTAATTTAAACTGCAATATTTTCTACTTTTTCTATCATATAATATTTAACAATATTTATTTAACAGTTTGAAGAAAAAAAAACGTAGACTGAAATTTTTCATTACAACCTAAAAATAATAAATTCTTATATCACGATATGAGTAATTTTGTTTTCATGGTAACAACATATCATGATATATTTAGTTTTGCTTTAAATAAAGTCTCTATGATATAAAAAAAAAATTATTATACCATGGATATTTCACAATTCTTGTCAAGAGTTTCATATATCACAAAAACATTGCCTAAATTAAAAAAAAAAACAAGCTTACTAAAGATAGGTAAACAGTCAGCAATTACATAAGAATAAGAAACTAAGTACAAGTAACAGGACAAAATAACTACAGTAGAAGAAATAAATAAGAAATGTTACATATGTTGTATAAAGTAATCAAATGTATAAAAACTGCATATTCTTCACACATGTCAATTAAATAAATTATTTCTTCTTATTAAAGTTACAAAAGTGATTTAGTCAAGAGCAGCAAGAGATTTTCTCTTTTGTTGATTAGACAGAAAACTAGTTGATCTTGATTAACACGAATGACAGACAGCAGGAATATTAATTAGACTGCTGTCACTTTAAGAGCTGCCTGGATCCAATGTACTGTTACACATGTATCTCCTTTCTCAGCTGTTTGCTTTCACTAAAGACCTAAAGTACTGTGTTTACGAGGATACTTGCAAAGATGTGCATTTTGACACCTCCAAATGTGTGTATTTTAACCGTTCGAGGCCTATAAAGCTAAAAAAATATCTGTCTTCGAGTTCTCTGTCGCAAGTTCTGTTTTGCTTCTGATTGCATTTCAACGGCTTACATTAAATTTACATTTAGTCATTTAGCAGACGCTTTTATCCAAAGCGACTTACAAATGAGGACAATGGAAGCAATCAAAATCAACAAAAGAGCAATGATTTAATTATATCAAAAAATAAACAGAAAACAGAGAGAATAGAAAAAGAATAGAGCAAGCTAGTGTTAGTGGCCTTTTTTGTTGTTGCTTTTGTTAATTGTATAATAAATAAAAAGAAATCAACTAGACAGAATACAAAAAGATTAGAAAAGTGTTAGTTTTTTTTTTTTTTTTTTTTTTTTTTTAAGAAAACAAGCTTACAATTACATTTTTACAATGCAATGCTTAAAACCGTGTGCAAACGATAAGTTTTCGTGATCATGTAGCACAGCAACGTCACGTGTGCATGTAACCCCGATAGAGATGATAGTCGAAAATCTCTATCGGTTAACAAATTTCTACCAGTTAATTGTGTCTACCGGTATATCGCCCACCCCTAAGCAGCATATTACACACATGAGAGAACCATGTGTCTTTGCAACTCAAATGACTTAAAATAATAAGCTATATGATGGACCACATTGTGCTGATCAACAGTGCTTTTCTTTCCCATTTTCTTGAAAACAGTTGCATCATGAGTGTGCTCAGGCCTGGAATGTTTAAGTGCAATGCGAGTGAGAGGGAGGTCAACTGCCTGAGCAAGTTACAAGGCTAACGTTTCTAGTGTGTGTGCACCCTTATAAATACAAAACTGGGAGAGCCACTATTGTGACTCCAGCTTATAAACATGCTCACCAGCTTCTCGGTATTGGCCGAAGACCAAATCAGTAGGTTCAAGAGCCGCAGCGCTTCCAATGTGTGTGCCCTCCTCACCATAATTGGTCATGTAAAAAGAGATACGGCCCGAACACAAAAGCATCCCAAACATAAGCATTATAAACATTTAAATTTCATTTTATATTGGAATAAACATCACACTGATATCCACTGCACCTCTCACCTGCCTCTGAGACTCATAAAGAATCCGATCCATTGTGTTGAGTAATGTCATCTTCTGATAGAAATTCAAAACCATCTCTTTTGGAAGCTGAAACAAACAAGTAATGCTGTGTAAGTGCAAAAATTGTGGATGCTATTTAGTAATCTGCTACCAGCTTATTTCCACACATTATCTTTGCCGTATGGTGCAAATACAAGACTCCACACCTTAGGATCCTCAGACGGATTGATGATCTGGCCCTGTCTGTCCATCACCCGATACACAGGGATTCCTGAGATCACATTGGGCTGGATAAATTCCAGATGATCAATAAACTCCGCCGAGGCCCCGGGAAACTGCGGCTTCTCCGCTGAAGAATCAAACGGCTGCTGGCGAAGAGCTCCCTGAAGACAGAGACAGAGGATCAGGGAGTGAAATACACAAACATCAGAGAAGCAGTTCATGAGATCATGAATAATGAGATCTGATCATGTACTTTAACAATCAGACAAAAAACTGCTCAATGATTCCCTCATAAACCAGGGTTATAGTCAACTAAAACTAAAACCATAAAAAAAAAAAAAAAAATCGTTTCTTGAAAATAATATAATATAATGAAATAAAACATTAGAAAATAAACTTCAACTTATTTTATTTCAGCTAGCTGACGAGGCAACTTTTTAAAATTTTAACGATGTACTAAAATAACTAAAAATGAAAAGAATGTTAATTAAAAACTATATAGAATTTTTTAAATAATAATATTAAAAATGACAAAGCAATAAAATTATTAAAACTTTAACTAAGAATATAAAATAAATAATTTTATAAATAACTGTATTAGTAAAAAAACACTGTTACACACACACAGAGAGAGAGAGAGAGAGAGAGAGAGAGAGAGAGAGAGAGAGAGAGAGAGAGAGAGAGACTTTACACTAGACTTTTAATAGCCAATTCCTGACCAGCAAGTTTTACTATCTAATGGTAAGATCTTTTATTTTGCCTTTGTTTTGGTTTAAAGGTAATACGGGTCATCTTGTGATTTTGATGCAGAAATATAAACAAAAGGTAAGGAGAGAAAATATAGATCCTTTAAAAAGTGGCACTTAAATAAATAGGCTTAATACAATGTAAGATTAAATATTAAGAAAAACTGTAAAGCGTGCATATAAGAAAATGCATGTGCCTTTTTTCTTGAAAACAAAGACTAGCTCAGTAGTGTTCAAACAACTGTAAATTAATATATAAAACTATAAATGTCAACATATTTTAAGTGCATGTTTGCGTATGGATGCACATCTTTATATCAGCAGGTAGATTTAGGATCACAGAGAATACACTCGCTCATACTTAATGCACATATTCAAATCAAAATCATCTAATGCTGGGAGGATAAAAGTGAATATGTTATTTCAATGACACAAGACTGCAGGGATTAGCAATGTGTTTTCCTCCACACTCCCCCCAGAACCAGCCAATCGGCTCTCAGTGTAAACCAACAGCCTTGTGAAGGTTGAACAGTCCATTACCCACAACAATACACAGAGATCTGACCATGAGTTATTAGATTAAAACAATTACTAGACGGTTAGATCACATAATCAGACAGATCGAACGCAATTGTGTACGCTTTCTAGGTCAGATGAGGAATGCCTACTCAAGGACTTAACATTATTTTAGGACTAACATCGTGATTTTTATTAAGGTGATTTACTATTGGTATAAATTTAATACAATCCAAATGAACCTTACACCAATGTTTTGAGGTTCGCGCAGCTGCACAGCTCATACATCTGATTAGCAACTTTTGCTAATGACAAAAGTCCGTTCGCGGAGAACCTGCGAATGTCATACAGCTAAAACTTACATTTAGGCGGAATGCTCTTTGCTGGAGAAACGTTGTTGCTTTTAGCGTAGTATTTTGACGAATCGAGTGAAGCCCAATCCGGTATAATTTCGTTAAACCTCTAGCAGCCGCCATCTTTACGTCAAGTGAGTGTCTTTGCGTCTGTTTGTTCTTGCTTCTAATGACAGCCACGCAGTGCGCCCCCACTGGACAATAGCATACAACACAACCAACACAAACATTCATCCCATTTTTTACGTTTGTATCTGGTAAATGTATAATTGTAACTGCATATTAAATTTATTAAACATGAATTCACCTATATAACTATAATTTAGTAGCAGATACATTTTAATTAAACCGGTCAAGGGTTTCTGGCAACGTGGTCATTGCGATAGTTTACCACTAGAAGGCGAAAGTATCCCATGTCATCATAATGGTGCGCTCAAAACAATGACGCAGATATGAGCGCGACGAGAGGAGTGTGCATGAGGACCATGATGGAGTTACATCAAAGTTGTTCAAATTTAAGAGAATATGGAAGTGAGCAGTGTTTGTTATCCAAACCTGACGGCTCTTCCACATTTGTTCAAGGTATGTGTATTAGCTTGTAACTGATTTGTTTCTTTTGTTCAGAGCGACTAGTTGCCTGTCAAGCGTTAGTCCAGGGATCGGTTTTATTTATTCAAACCTGTATTGTTCTGAATTTGTTCGTGTATCTTCAGGTGATACTAGTATCCTGGCAGGAGTTTATGGACCAGCTGAAGTGAAAGTCAGCAAGGAAATCTATGATCGAGCTACTGTAGAGGTACTTATCCAGCCAAAAATGGGGCTTCCAGGTATGTTTTTTAAATGAATTCATATGCAGCCTATTCTGCGTATATTCATAATTAATGATATGGGTCAAAGGCGAAAATGTTTTTTAATCATTAAAACTATAAAAGTTTAATACAGTTAAAAAAATAAAAATAAATATGTCATGTTTAATTGTATTAAAATGTATTATTTATATTTAATGATGATCATACATTTTTACCATGATTTACAGGAGACACCTACAGTCATTCAGTGTAACAATGGTTCATACTAAACACCTTTGAATCGTTAGATGACATTAATAGCCTCCAAAAACTAATTAGCTATAAAATTATGTCTTTACAAATCTTTGCCCCTATGCTTCAAACTACTAGGTTTTACTCATTTGTCAGCAAGAAGTTTGTAATCATTTAAAATATAATGATTTTGTATGATCACTTTTCCCTTTATATATTTTTAATATGTATAAGTCAAAATAAGTTTTTTACATATACATCTGTTATGCTGAATGTTGATGGAACATTACTTCACCCATATATTGACATTAAAAGTAAACAATTTTAATACACACATTCTACACACACACACACACACACACACACACACACACCGAATTCTTTGTTTCTATATAAATATTTTATATAATTAACAAAAAAAAAATTATTACCTGTTTATATTATGTATATTATACTATAATAAGTATAATGTATATAAGTATAATAATAATAATAATAATATTTTAGGAACTGACCCTTCAAAGGGCCTTGGAAAAAATCTTAAAACTACATTAAAGGAAAGCATGCTACTCAATTGTCGTTTAGTTAGTATTTCTCTCAGTTGTATGTATCGTGTGTATGTTTTTATTTTATTTTCTTATAGAACACACATTATGTGTGAGGCTTTTACCTAGAAACATTTTTGAAACAGCTTTTAAAAATTAAATCGTGAAGATAATAATTGCATGACTAAAACTCTTGTCAGGTGTTTAATAATAACTTTTCATTTCGGTAATTACATTATTCATACACTCCTCTTGTCAACAGACACCATCTATCAGTGTTCTTCGTCTCGGCCTGCACTGCCCGTTCTCACCAGTAGATGTCAGTCTGGTACAGACTCAAACTCTCTTCATGTTGTTGTTTCGTTAGGAGTCCGTGAGCGCGCGAGAGAGCAGTGCGTGCGTGAGACGTGCGAGGCCGCGCTTCTGTTGACGCTTCATCCTCGCTCCTCTGTCACAGTCGTCCTGCAGGTCATCCACGATGATGGCTCCGTATCCTCCACACCAGCAAAACCGTTTCTAATGTGTCTTAAATTAAGAAAAGGGAATATGTACATCTGGTAATATTATTTGACCACTTTTAGTTACTCAATGTTGAAGAGAAGGCTCAATCTTTGTGATGAGCATATTAATCTGAACAATTACAACATTTAAATTGTTCAAAGTTAGTTTTGGGTTCTGCAAGGTATTAAAAAAAAAGAGATTAATGCTTTTTGTCATCGAGGATGTATTAAATTGACAGTAAAGACTTTATTATAAATAAATGCTATTCTTTTTAAAAGTCTATTCAAGAATCTTTAAAATGTATCCCACTTTTCACGCAAATATTAAACTACACAACTGTTTTCAACATTGGCAATAATAAGAAATGTTTATTGAGCAGCAAATCAGCATATTACAATGATTTCTGAAGGATCAAATGACACTGAATTAATGGCTACTGAAAATTCAGCTTTACCATCACAGGAATAAATTACATTTTAAAATGTATTAAAATAGAAAATAATTAATTGATATGGTAATATGTTTACAAAATTACTGCATTTACTGTATTCTTGGTTAAATAAATGCAACCTTGGTGAGCTTAAGTAACCTTTTTCATTTAAAAAAAAAAACATTGGCCACAAATTTCCACATTACTGTTGATTGTTTTTTTTCTGTCCCATTTTCTTGCATTCTCACTGTGTTCCCCTATGGTTTGGGTCCTTATCTAACTGTCAGCTGCTGTCATGCTGCCTGAATGCCGCCTGTATGGCTCTAATGGATGCCGGGCTGCCCATGAGCCACCTTTTTTGTAGTGTGACCTGTGCAATTAGCAAAGAGGGCCAGATAATCACTGATCCTACAGCTCTGCAGGAAAAGGTACACACCGCACTTCCTGTTGCCCATGGCTGGCATGAACCATAGCGTACAGGTTAAGCTCTTAATCTGTGTCTTTTATGTTTTCCTTCCAGGAAAGTCGAGCATTGTTAACATTTGCTGTTGATAGCGTTGAGCGCACTGTTTTGATGTCATCAACCACAGGCTCTTTTTCAGTCCAGGAGGTGAGATCGGATGCACATTTCATTCTTGACTGTGATTCATTGCTCTGTTTGTGGCTATGATACAAAGGGAACATGTGTGTGTTTCATAAGCTGCTTGAATTTTCTACAAGGCAATGACATAAATGTGTTTTCTTCCTACACAGCTGCAGCAGTGCATCGCAATCAGTCAAAAGGCTTCTGAACAAATTTTCCAGTTTTATAGGGAATCTGTCAAACGGCGATATTCTAAGATAAAATAAAACATGCTTGTTGGGATTTTTACTTTGAGTTTGCATCATCATTTCCTCACTGTGTGTGTGTGTGTGTGTGTGTGTGTGTAATATATATATATATATATATATATATATATATATATATATATATATATATATATATATATACACACACATATTGTTGTATATACACATAAGTTTTACAGAGCAATTCTATTACTCCCAAGATGGAATTTTTATCACTTCAAGATTTAATTTAGTAGCTTATGCCATATTAATTTGCATTTTGCATACTCGCATAATACTCAAAAATCACAAAACAAGTGTTTTTATGCTGTGCTAATTAATAAAATGAGATGTATGCCAATTTGCTACCCATGTGTTATGGTTTCCGTTCTTAAATGGCTAATAAATAGCTGGATGTTAAAAAAAAAAAAAAACACCTCAATAGAGTCATATTAAATCAAATGGACCATAATGCTGCTTTTTGTGTAACCCAAAGCACTTTTGAAGTTAAAATAGCAATTTTAGACCACTGCCTTGGGAACCGTAGCTTTCAAAATGAAAAAGTGATCGAGATTTCCATTAGACTGTGTGAGCTGGGTCAGTGAGAAAATTCCATAGTATATTAATATGCATTCTTATTAATTGCTGTTCACCGCAGTTGTGTTTAATCTTCCATTTAGTTCCTCTAGAGATGTGTATTGTAATGAGTATCATTAAAACCCATAGACACTTTCCACAATATCAATGCAAGTGCAAGTATTATAAAGGCAAAACCAAATTAAATGTTCAATCAAGTGCATTTATTTGTTCATAACAGTTACCTGCTAAATGTACACATTTGCACAAGATTAATGTAGAGGAGGAATAAAATGACAGGCGAGGATTTCAAGGGTCTGTATTCCTGTACTGAGACCCGACCTCATCACTTTAACCTGCGCACTGGAGGACTGTGCTGCTCTTCTGTGATCCCACACAGGCAATGATAGCTCACCGGAGGGGCTGTGCTATCGCTCCTCTCCTCTGCTCCGTGGGGCAGCTTGTTGTAGAAGTAATACATAATTGCCTACCATGATGTGACCCAATTTCTAACTGCGGGGAGCGAGAAGGGCACCTGCCAAGGAAGTTTATGCTGACTGCTGTTTTGTGGTTTAATCTTTTGGAACAGGGCACATTTCAACCTTTACATCACATGTGGTTTTCTGATTGTAGTACTGTGCACTTGACGTCTGAATATAGACTTTATCTGTAATGGACAGTAGCATTCAAATGTTTGGGGTCGGTAAGATGTTTTAATGTTTTTGAAAGACTCTCATCCTATATATATATATAGAAAGAACAACATTTACTTGAAATGTCTTTACTGGTGCTTTTGATCAATTTAACATCTCCTTGTTGAATAAAAATATTAATTTCTTTCAAAAAACTGACCCGAAACAGTGAATCCTGGGTGCATTTGTATACTGATTCCATATCTGTTGTATGGATTGTTAAAGTTCACCAGTCAAATTAATGAACAGAACATTTGCAAAGTAAGTTTGTAAACAAATATACTGCTTAAAAAAGGTAGCGCCATTAATTGTAGATGAATGCAGGTGGCTTTGAAGGCGCAAGTATGCAATGTATTGTGTTTCATATCAGAGACACTTCCTATAGTAGTGACTAGAGCACTTCAGTTTTAGCTTTTATTCTAGTGGATTCTGTAAGTTAATAACTGCTCAGGCAGGCAAATACCCTTTATTTCACATTTACAAATCATACATATTATATGTTCAGTACTTCAGAATGAATATAAATTACAGTCTTGTCATTTAAAGATGTTTACATACCTGCAAACTCAATGCTTTTGGGCAACACTGAATGTATGTTTAAAGGGATCTGACTTTTTCCGGAGTTTTAATGGCATTTTCTTTTCCTCCTCTGTAGAAGGTCAATAAAATGGTGTTTAAAATGCACATTTGCTTTGTGTGTACAGGGGTAACCGCTGAATTTCTGCTTTTCATAAGCATCACCTATACTGTCAGAGAGTTGAATTTTCATTCAGCCTGTTTGCCGTTTTTGTTTAGAACAGTTATATTTAAATTACATAACAATTTTGATTAATCCTTTTTCTTAAAAAATGGTTTAAAGGCTGAAATAAGGTTTAGCATTGAATAAGACTTTATCAAAACTTATATTTGAACTTTAGCAGTTAAGAAAACTTATTTTTTTCTTTATTTTTTTTTTCTTTTTTGTAATAATGTTTGGTGGTCTGATTCCTGATTCACCACCTTTTTTTTTTTTACCAGTCCAGAGTTTGCAGGCATGGTTCAGTTAAATCATATGAAGTGTCTCCATACAGTTATGTTGGTACAGTAGGTGGAAAATGTAGGGTCTACATTTATCAAGCTATGAATAGAGTCCTGCAGGAGAAGCTTGTCATAAAGGCATGATGACTCAGTGAAAGCTGTAGCGTATATGTGTGTACTTCCCTCGTCGCATTGAACTTTTGCCTGTGCATACTTATGCATCCTCATATTTGCAGAATCTGCCTGAAATTATACATGTTTTCTATCTGACGATTTCTAACTGAGTTCTAAAGTAATTTTCTGTGGTGTTTTCAATTTGGAGAGTGAATCAATGTTTTTTTAGAGCTCAGATAGAAAATGACCCAGTTCGCTCGAGATGTGTCTCGGAGGGCACGTCCCGCTGTTTCACAGCCAAGTCCATTGTGATCTCCTGATCTTGCAATCCTTGTCTAGTTCCCTTCTAACAAACCCTTAGGCCTCAAATCACTCCCTCCCCAGGCAACTTAGACACAAGCGCCAAGACAGAGCACAGGTCTCTCTTTCTGAAGGAGGTGTCATATTTTTTTTCAAGATTTCAT
This sequence comes from Cyprinus carpio, assembly GCF_018340385.1. Classification (NCBI taxonomy): domain Eukaryota; kingdom Metazoa; phylum Chordata; class Actinopteri; order Cypriniformes; family Cyprinidae; genus Cyprinus; species Cyprinus carpio. Next base: position 12,565,987 of record NC_056614.1, on the reverse strand, counting down.
TTGAAATCTACCCACTTTCCAAATGTAGTGTTTTGCTATTTTTTTTTAATCTAATATGACAGCTGTGAACTTGTGAAAATGTTACAAAGGTGGTGTCTCTGCCAAATGAATGTACTTATTACAGGTGTTGATGAATGTACGTATGTAAGGAGCAGTGGTTTGTGTAATTGGGAACCAGGGAGGTGCGTTTTTGGAAGAATTGAGAGAAGATACTGATACAGTAGATTTTAAGGTGGTTTCCCAGACAGATAGGAGATCAGGGCAGCGATGGCGCAGATGTAAGTGATGATGCCGAACACGATTGAAAGGACAGAGAGCCACAGAGCCTGCCGAGAAGCTGCACTGGCACCCTGGAAATCTCCTTGTGCTGATGCTTTGTTCGTCTGGAGTGGAGAGAAGAGAAGGTAAACAGCAGCATTAATCGTAGTGAATGATGGACATCCCTCCGCTCTCTCAAGGTTGTTTACCGTATGACCGGAGCGATAAGCTTTCGCGCAAAGGCCTGCGTATTTTCAGTCGTTACACTATCCTCTCTTTTATTAGTTTCTCTCCTCCTTTAAACTTTGATCGCCTCATTTTAGACAACACCTCATGCTCTATTGGAAATCAATCACCACAGGCCTCTCATTATGACACTAATTAAAGTCTGAATGAAATCCATTGATCAGTCTTGTCAGCTATGTGGGCTGAACATCTGCAATGCCTCCTCCACTAAAAACAGTCTTGAATAGAATAATAAAAGTCACTTTAGGTTGTTAAATAATCCCAAACACATAAAAAAAAACATCTTATGTAAAGGTGGCCAATCAGATTACAGCTTTCCAGATTGAAAAGAAGCTTTTGTTTTCAGTTTTGTATTTGATATACATCAGGTGATCAAGAAAGGGTTCGTCTGAGGAGGAGACAAAGCTTAATAATACAACAATACAATGCCTTGTGACTGAAAAGTAATGCATTACGTTACTTTTGCAGATTTATAACTCAGGTATTTCGTTGTAAATTTAAAAGTAATGTGTTAATTTACTAGATAGAAAAAAAGTAATCTGTTTACATACATCAGTAATGTGTTACAAACAATCTAAATTTGGTTGATATTCTTTATTGTCAAAATGTATTTAAACAGACTAGATGTGATGTTATAATTGGGCAGTATGGAGCACTGCTACAGTCTTCTATATAATGTATGATTTATGGGTTGTGTCCTTTTTCTTGTCTTCTCCATTAGTTGGCATTCCAATCTATGTCTCCAATGTATCATCTGATAGTTTCATAATATTTCACTGAAGGACATGAATGACATCAGAATTCTTTATGCTCACAATCGATGCAAGGTTATGAGTAAAGGATAATGATAATGGCACTGTCAGATTGGAGGAGACTTTTGAGAGATCAGCACAAGTATTTGAGTGTCGCATATGACTCTAACTAAAAATTCAAACATTGTTTAAACAACTAAAATAATATGACCGTGATTGGCAGGGGTGCCTATAGCTGTACAGCTGTACGCACTGTGCATTTTCCATACAAATATTTCAGCAGCTATTATGCATGTGTCCTGTATTTCTGACAACTGAACCAGCGATGCCAACAATTTGTGAATTAATCATTCTTTTCAGTCAGTTCTTTCTTTTCAGTGAATTGGCAGAATATGTTTGCAAAACAGTCTCCTGTATCATTTTCAAGTTTTGAAAACACTTGAAACATGTTATTCTCACTGTTCATTTGTTCTGAAGAGTCTCATAGAAGCCTTATGAAAGTGTGTAGGCTAATAGCTACATCAATGCTAGGCATACCAGTGATTGGTTATAAGAAACTTAATAAAAAGACAAAAAGAGAGAGAGCCCAAGAGAATGAAAAATGAAAATTTTCCCTTACCTTTTGGGAAAGATAGAACGCAGCAATGCCCAGAGGCCAGAAACAACAGAGCATGGAGAAGAAAGCCAGGCCCAGGTAATCTTGGGGGATCATGATGGGAAAGTTGCTTTCACTGTCTGTATCACTGAAGTCATCACTGGAGGAGTCCTGCGGGAAATTTCACAGTCATCAGCAACAGAGAGGTTACATAATGTCAATGGAAATGATTTACTGGTCAGAAATTACATTTGTAATGGGATAAAACCTTTATTAATTTATTATTTATTGTATGTTGTACAGGATCCTGTGAAATAGCATTTCAGAGGTATGACTTGTCTAAAATTGTAGGTTACTGTATATAAATAGCTTTTGTAACAAGTGAACTTCAAATGTATATAGGTTTTATTCAACAAAGGTGATGACTTGCATTTACTTTTGCTGTGCTGTATAAATGTATCTGTTGCAGGGTTTTCTGGTTCCTGTAAGATAATGTGACTGAATGAGGTTATGCCAAATGTGCACTATAGTTGTGCTGCCTACAGGCAAATTCTGACTCATGTTTAAAAAAAGAGCTGTGTTTTCAATCTGTCTCTTTCTCTAGGACTGTGTGTGACAACTCTGCTCATTTTACTCTCTCTACAACTAGTGTTCACATCCTCCATATGTGTGTCATGTACTTTGTATTTCGTTGACTTCTATACACAAAACGGATTCATGGAGTAAGAAGTATAAGGAAAAAGGAACGGTTAGCTATTGTATTGTTGTTTAGGTCACTGACAAGTGTCTAAGCTTTTCATTGGACTCTGATATGATATTCTTTCATTAACCTTTTCCTAAATAACCCAGTCAGGTTCAGTAGTAAAAAGCATGACAACTACAGTACCTTAACTATGAGCTACTTTTTTTCAACACGGAGCAGTGTGGCATAACAAAATGCTATATTGCTGTATTTTTCCATCAAGTCTGTAGCATTAAGTCTGCACATTTTATTGCATTGCAGCCAGTCTGTAGCATTAATTCAATCGAATATCTGAACAAAAGATTCAAAGTTTTATAATGTAGCATTAAGTCTGATGCCTTTCAGTAAATAATCGAATCACTGGTCAAATGATTCACTGATTCATTTTAACCCCAGTTTCAAGGTTTTGTGCCTGAATATTGCATCCTTAGTTTGAATTTTGTTAGCTCTTAGTGACCTGTAGTTTTTTAAAAAAATAACTTATTTAACAGTTAACTAGTAATCAATTTAACTAGATTACTTACTATTTGTAATTGTCACTGATTCCTAATTAAATGACGAAAATTGTAGTCAGTAATTTTTAATCTATTTTGACTAATAATCTGTAATGTGTTTATTACATAGACATGAATAGAAAATATTGCACTGTTTTGATATAAAATACAAAGAGGATAAATTAAACACTACATTACATGAACAAGCATTCATAAACACCAAGAACTAGGTTTGAAATATTTTTTGTCAGGTCTTCCAGAATGAATATTTAATGAAGGTCACAGGATATGTCAGTTATAGTTACGAAATACATAAACAGTCTCAAATGTTATCAAAAAAGTAAGTGTATTTTGTGTACATTTTGAAGCAGAGTACGAAACTAATTCACAAAACTAAAACTAGTGTTATGTGTATTATCAAAGACTATAGAATACCCAAGAAGTGTCATTCTATATATGTCACGCTTTGCTTATGGGAGGAACGAGGAGATGTGGAGATTTAACAAAATGAGAGTCTTAAATAATCCAACAGGGAGACAGAGCACAATGAAGACATTCAAGATCCAACAAGGAAACACGAGGCAGACTGCACATTTATACTAAACTTAACGAGGGACAGACAGGTGCGGGGAATCAACTAATAATGAGAGAACGAGAACAGGAACTTGACCAAATAAGGGAACACTGAAACAGAAACAGGGGCAAGACAGGTCCATAATCCTGACAGCATAGTTTTGAATGGGAAAAAATGCAATGCTCAATATGGCCACTTTATCAAAGTTTTGGAGAATTTGATGTTTCCCCATTCAAAGAGATAGGAGCTGCACTTGCATGAGAGGCATTTCAAAGATGGCCACCGAGTGAAATGATTTGCCTTGAAGGGACTTTGGTATTATGCTAATTAAATTGTCCTGTCCATAGTGCCGAAATGATCGAGCATCCAATTTAAAAACACAAGAGTTTCTGTTCATTTTAACCAATAAGAACGACTTTGTTCTCATAATTCATTTGAGGCAGTTTTTGGCGTTATTTTAATGGCAAATGTCAAGTGCATTACTTTTTACATTTAGCAGACACTTTTATCCAAAGCAACTTACAGTGCATTCAAGCTAACATTTTTTACCTAACATCTGTTCCCTGGGAATCGAACCCACAACCTTTTGCGCTGTTAACGCAATACTCTACCAAACAGTCACAGGAACAATGTAATTACAGGAACAATGTAATTACTGTAATACAAGAGGATGCCAGCACGAATCTCCCGCCCTCAAACTTTGTCCTGTGTACGTGCGAATAAGCACCCACCAGCAGAAACATAAATCGGTGCCTATGTCATGTACAATTTCTGAAGTGTTCTTAACAAATTTTAAATATAGAAAAATAGTATATGGAGAATCAATAAATTATGAACAATTTACCACCATTTTCATTAAAAAGAAACTAATCTGATTATGAGTATTATCAAATTTAATGTCATTACAAGTACTTAATTTTCTAGAATCCGATTATGTAATCAGTACTACCCAGCACTTTTTGGAACTTGACAAGCCACAGTAGCTATCTTTAACAGTGCTCAGGCTCCTGTCAAATCTACTTTACGGTCACAAATGAAAGTTTGAGATCTCACGGGGGGATTTTAAATTATACGTAAACCATCTGAAAATGATATAAAGGCTATAAATATTTAAAAGAGTAGCCTTGCAATCATGTTACCATGCACCACATCACTTTTATGCACGTTCTGGTATTTAAATATTAAATAATACTTTATTAATGCTCTGTCATAGTAGAGCAGGTCCTGATAAAACACTGGAGTCACTCGCTCCGGTCTTGCCGAACTCACAGTCGTCTCTTCTCTTTGTTAGCACTGCCTCTGCTCAGAACAGGTTTTTAAATATTTCAATGGCAGCAGTTTTACACTTGACCTCCTGATGAAAAGCACTGATGGCATGACAGCATGTGTAATCAGTGCTGACAGAGAGAACCTCAAGTGCTCTTTTAAAGGGACTGAGTGTTTGTGCTATGTGACAAGCCGCTTTTCAGAGGAATGCTTTTGTGCCCTGATGCAGAATGCTAAGTATTTGAGTAGGCTATGTTTTGTTTGAGCTGCATGTGGTGGCGCAAAGTAAATCGTGTCAGATTTTTTGACGGACATAAATGGTCTGATACTTTGATGTGTTCTTGGCTGTCACACTCACATGCAGGTAAAGAAATTACTTTTTTAAGCCATCGCTCAAAATTATTAGAGGGTAAGTCGAATCTGTTATCTGAATCATTGCTTTTTTGGCCTAGATCTTGTTTGCTGATGTATGAAATAGAAGTTGGCATGGAGCTCATCAGCATAGTGGCATTATTACTCACACGCCAATGGACACAGAGCTTTCAATAATCATGCTGGGTTTGAAGGCCAGTGTCCGCGCTCAACATCCCCCCTGCTATTCATGCCTTTTGATTTTTCAATTTAAAAGCTCATTCACCTATCACTGACTGTACTGCATTTGAATTTGTGCTGCAATATCCAGAGCATTATAGGAAATGCAGGGCTTAACGGCTGGGTGAGTTTCTATTTTGCCAATGCAGGAAGCTATGATGATTTGGACTGTGAATGAACAACTGCGATGCCAGTAAACAGAGAGTGACTTGGCACAAACTCGGTTCCCTCTTCTATTCAGAGTTCAAATGCAACAACAACAAAGGAATGAAGGGAAACAAGACAATCAAACAAGCAACCATTGCCACCACTGCTGGAATTTTGGCAAGGCCAAATCAAGATGAAAACAACAGGCTGAAAGTGTATTTGTACTGTAGATACACTAGTGTTCAAAAGTTTGTGGTCAGTAGGATTAAAAAATAATTAAATAAATCCAAAAAGTCTCATGCACACCAATGCAGCATTTATTTCATTAAAATAGAGTAAAAACAGTACTATTGTGAAATTTTACAATTTAAATATAAATAATTTAATTTTTTAAATGTAATTTATTCATCTGATGTCAAAGCTGAATTTTCAACAGCAATTTCTCCACTATTTATTGACACGTGATCCTTTAGAACTATTAATAATATTAATAACATGTAATATTAACTGAACACTTGTTTTTTAATTTATGTTATACTTGTATATTTTTGTGGAAACGTCATTCTTTGATGAAAAAAAACATCATTAATTTGAAATATAAAATCTTTTTGTATCAATATAAACATCTTTACTTTCATTTTTGATAAATTTAATGTGTCCTTGCTAAAATCAAGCTTTTGAATATAAAATGTGTGTGTGTGTGTGTGTGTGTGTGTGTGTGTGTGGTCATCTGAAACATATATATATATATATATACGTCTGCTGATAGATAGATAGATAGATAGATAGATAGATAGATAGATAGATAGATAGATAGATCAATTTTTTGAAGCCATGATAAAACCGATAAACAGAGTAAAATGAGCATAAACCATTTCAGTATTTATTTATATGTGTTTTAACACTGGGTCAAAATTGCCTGTACTTGAAGAAACACTCATGTATTGAATTCTGGAGGAAAACTCTTACCTCAAAGTCTGGCAAAAGGTCATCCCCATCTTCTATGCTGTAGGATACACTATGGACATCTCTTGTCTCTGCCAGTAACTTCCTTTCCAATGGTGAACCGGGGCCAATGTCCACAAAAGTGGTTTCCAAATACTCCTTACTGTGGATGCCCAAGGAGTCAGCAGCAGCCCAAATGGTAGTGGGAGGATAAAGTGTCTCTAGAGTGCTAGACAATGAACATGGATCCAGTAGCTGCTGCTGTTGACTGTCTGTAGACCTGCAATAATTCCTCCAGTCCAGAGGGAGCAGTCTTTTGTCCTCCTCATTTCTCATCAACATGCTTTTGAACAGTCCACTACCACTATTGCCTGTTCCACTTGAGTTTTTGGGGCTGCTGTCACCCAACAATGGATGTTCTAGCTCATCTAGATTCTCCATTTTCCAGGATCTGGATCTGACACCAACTAATGCTTTCCGGCTGATATGGCCAACAATTTTACTTTCATGAATATGTCATTTATATGATGGCAGTAACAACAATTTAAATAGTTTTAAGGTTGATTTCACACAGATACAAGCATTAACCTTAGCAAGGAAACTAACTCATGTGCTCCTCCATCTCCTCCCAAGTTAACCCTGTGATTTTAGTCCATGTGTTTAAATGCACAGAGCTCTTGAATGTTCCATTTTCTTCACATCTCAGAAGCTATTTGTTCCTTCGCTTGATGACTGAATGCAAGATCCATGTAGCACGTTGTACACGTTTGGATATATCTCAGCCCATAAATATGCTAATGTGTTTCATTTTGCATGAAAAAAGATGGAAGTCACTTCTGATGACGGAAAACCATGATTAGCAACAGACTGTAGACAGGTTGTAAAATTGTTAAGATTTTAAGAGTGAACCTCCCTTCTGCTGTCACTCATTCAGACAAAATGTTTTGAACAAAATTCTGTGATGGGAGACTTTTATCTAAATATGTAGTGGAGTAAAAATAGCTGCGATTTAGACAGTCCAAAGCTGATAGGAATATTCTCTGAAGTGGCAAAAGCTTTGAAGGAAGTGTCAGCGTAAGCATAAAAAAAAGAACATTGACAGGTGGTTTAAAGACTTATCAGCTTTATCAGCTATGCATATATATATAAATACATTGTTTAATCATCCAGTGTTTTTTCAGAGCCGCAGTGCGAAATAGACTTCAGACGTCCACAAAAATAGTATCCTCTGGAGTGTGGCTTCTGGTCAGCAAGTGCTCAAGAAAGCCATTCCGTTTGTAGCCGGGTAGAAATGTCTTGATGAAGAGTGCACGGCTATTGATTTATAGCACTAGCTGAGACCAGAAATCTCTTGTGGGGACCTGTATTTTTAATGCACCACGCTCTCCCAGCCATCTCTCAGAGTCGTGTCCGGCACCCCTCACCTCTCATGGTGGTACTTGGACTGTGCTGCCAAAAGAAGAGAACAAAGTCAGAAAGAGCGTTTAGCTTCAGTGCACACAGAGCGGCTCTTGATAAGTGATCCCCAAGTGTCTCTATTTTAAAAGGCCGATCTGCTATAATGCTTGAGTGGCAGGATGGTATGTGCCAAGGAACGGACACTAATGAACTCAACATCTGCCTCTGAACACTTCTAAGCAGTCTATTCTAGGAGCACGTCTGTCTCAAAGGCAAAGAGCATCAGTGAAAGGGCAGAAGGCTCATTGGTTTGGAAATATGGTCAAGCAGCCCAAGTTCTCTTTAAAAATGTTAGAAGGGCATGACGGTTCAAGAGCAGACCCTCTGGATGCATTTCACATCAACTAGTCCACTTACTCGCTCTGCATACAAATCCCTGTGGCCCTCACCTAAAAACACCCAAACAGCCTTGGTAGCGGCATCTGAATCTATCGCCGGAGAGAAATTGAGGTCCAGCAGAGTTCTGCAGCTCCAGGCGGTGTATTCATAAAATATTTCCAATGTAAACACCTGGACGAATGCCTAGTTATATAAGATAGTCATTGTGAAATGGAGCTTATGATGTGGTGACGTCCTCCCTCTATGATATGCCCTTCAGCTTGTTTATTCTGTCAGTCAGACTCATTTGTCATCAGGATGTGAGCCATCTTGATTATTCATCAACTGGTGACCGCTTTTCTTCTCCACAATGGCCTCCGGTTTAATACACCAATTACTCTTGAATGCACTGTATATTGTTATGTCTATCTTGTCATGTACATACATCTTGTATTTACTGTAACTATCACGGCATGTCGAACAGATTTACAGTGTGACAATTCTGGGCTTTTTGTGGAGCATTATTAAAGGAATGGGTGGTGAAGGAAATATAAGCTTTAATTCAAATAGGGGAGTAATCGTTCTAAACTATTTGCAAATAATATTTTAAAATATGCATACATTTACTTTTTTGTATGCCTAATATGTTAAAACCATAAAATGTTTCTGGTCTTGTCATATCCAGATACCAAACCTACAAATCACATAAATACAATCATTATATTAAAATGTAAACCTGCCACTTATTAACACCTTTTTTTTCAATCAGAATGTTAACTTGACAACGAAACAGTGTAATTAAATTTTATAGCTTTAAAAATAAATTGATATCTATATAATGACATAACAAAATATGGAGCTTATACTAATGGAGGAAAAAAACACCTATAGTTAAAATGCATATAAATATCAGTAGACATTCTAAACCTCCCAATAATATGTCTTAGTAACATGATTGTTCTTTTATCAAAATCAGGTAATAGATAGAAGCCTTAGAAATTTGAGTATCAAATATGATCAGTAGGTTTTTATAGGGTTAAGATTGTAAATATGTAAGAAGGAATTTTACTAATAATCATTTGGTGTATGGAAACAATTGAGGGTTTAGAAAAGCCATATAAATGAGTCCAGGGTTCAAAATGAATCAGATGATCATAAAAGGCACAATTACTTCCTTAAAATGACTATCGCCTTTACATTTCACTAACAGCCTTGTGAAAGGGGCCTTTTTGAAGCACTTTAGTTACTCACTTGAGCTTAGAATGACCTTATGAGTAGAGTCCTCTTACTGCAGTGACCTTTAAGGGTTGAAAAAAAGTGCAATTTGACAGTCTAGAGTCTCCAATTCTATGACATTACACTTGATGTAAGCCTTTATTTGATCAATCATTATTGGCTGAAGAGTCTCAGTCAGTGGGTGCTAAAGAGAACAATTTGGTCTGATCAGAATCTGCTGTCACATTTCCCAGGGGCCCCTCTGTCAGTCAGTCAGCCCCTGAAAAACCAGGATGACAGTCTCAGAACAATAGGCATCTGGTGCAGGTCAGCGTCTGTCTCTCATTGCTAACCTTGTGCTGTTTTCAATCAGTCCTCTACATGCCTGTCCGCACCAGTCTGGCACACCTGAAATCATCTCTGTCAATCGCATTATGTAGCTGCTAGAGATTACCTGAGGCACAGCTGATTATTTTCTAATTTATTATGTAAATGGATTTAGTTTAGGATGCATGTCGCATCCTTTATTAAACTGATTCTACTAAGTGTTAATGAAAACTTTGATAAAATGATTCAGCATAGTTAATATTAACGATATGGGAAACATTAGAGGAGAAAAAAAAAACGTTTTAATTTAAATTTAGATTTTAACAATTTCCTCAAGGCAATCATTTGCCCTCTGCAGAGTGTGTGAGTGAGTATAATATAAATATGCAGTAAAGTGGTGAATGGTGGTCACATCTATAAAGCAAGAGTTTTAGTCAGGGCCAGCTCTGGCAAAATTTTAAATCAATACATTAAATCTGGTATTCCTGCACAAAACTGTATTCATTTGAACACTTCTCTATAGCATACAGTACACTTTTATTGTAATATTTTAAATTCATAGTACTGAAGTAGTATTGGTTAAAAAAAAAAAAAAACTTTACTCATTTTGGCGCCCCTAGGCATTGGAGATCCATTTTAGCAAACTTTACACTTTACAAACTTTTACACTTGAACACTGGCTGGTTATGTACTTTTCTCAAATATTGATTTCGGATCATTTTTAGCCAAAAAAAAAAAAAAAAAAAAAAAAAAGTTACGGACTGCAGCTTTAAGTATACCAGATTTTGCAAACCAAAAGTACAATTGCAGCGTATTTTTATTCATTACATAAATATTTAAATGTATTTGTAGTATACTTAGCATGAAATAAATGTATTTCAAATATATATTTATTTTTCACTAGGGTAAACATTTGACATATATTCCTTCATACTGCAATGAATGGCGGTCTTTGTTAGTGCTTTTGTCAGATCTTATGCTTACAGCATGAATGCAGTTTTGAAAATAAAGCTGACAAAAAGAGATGATGAAGTGATTCATACAGTTGCCCACTCATTAGATCATTATGAGATTTTGTGGAAGGCAAAACAGATGAGTCAGTTCTGGTTAAAGGTTTTGACTGTTTTCTGTTTTGTATTTGTATTTTAACTGGCAAAGGAATATTTCAAATTGTTTTCAATCAAAAATAATCTATGCCTACTGTTTTATAGCCATACCCAGCTGCTTTACCTCAAATATAAAAGTAAAAAAGGAAATCTGATTTCAGCAGCACATAGAGTGGCATGATAAAGAAAGAAATTGACTCTATAGTGGTGCACTTAGATCAATAAAGTAGAAGCAAAATCTAATTGCATCTGATTTTATACACTATCCATTACCGCACAGAGCATCATGAAGATATATGGAGCACCGTATGGGACTGTTCCGGTTGAGTGCAGATCTGCCAACATAATGGTGGTCTGGATAGTGGCAGCGAGTGCTGAAGCCTGCATTACTCTGCTTCATATTGCTTTGCTGTGCTCTCCTGTCTTTCTCCTCCTCCACTCTGGGCGTGCAGACAGAACGCCAGGGTGATAATTCAGGAGCAGATCCCTGCTCTCCCTGACATCAACATTACTGCAGTGCACCTCTGAACACATTGGACCACCAGGAGAACAGGCAGCATGGAGAGGGCTACAAACATCAGGAAAAAAAAAGATGGACAGACCTACACCCACACACATTCACGTTGTTTATGGCTCTTAAAGGGGTAGTTCACACAAAAAAATGAGCATTATGTCATCATTTACTCACACTCATGTCATTCCACACTTGTATGGCTTTCTTTTTCATGTGCAAAGGAGAATTTAAAATTGGTCTTCTGTTTGTTTTCTTCTAATGTTACGTGTATCTGAATGTTACCGATTATTGTAAAAGAAAAAAAATACAGTAAAAACAGTAATATTGTGAAATATACAATACAGCAATATTCTATTTGAATATATTTTAAATGTAATTTAAATTGCTGTGATGACAAAAAAATGAAACCATAACCCTTAAATAAGAACTTCCCTCAAAATTTATTTTCAGCATTAATAACAATAAAAAATTATGTTTCTTAAGCACCAAATCAGCATATTAGAATGATTTCTGAATGATCATGTGACACTGAAATGATGCTGAAAATTCAGCTTTGTCATCTCAGGAATAAATTTCATTTTATAATATATTGAAATAGAAAACAGGTTCTTTTAAATTGTAATAACATTTCACAATATAACTGTTTATATTGTGTTTTTGCTCAAATGCAGCCCTGTTAAACATAAGAAACTTCTTTCAAAAACATAAATGGATTTCAAAATTATTTCAGTTAAATTAAGCCCCTTTCACACTGCACATTGGATACGGAAAATTGTGTGAACGCAAACATGTCCCGGGATTGATTCCGGGATTGATCCCGGGTTGGGGACCTATAGTAACATTGCCGGGTTCAGTCCCGGAACGAGCGCTGTGTGAACAAAAGCCAGAACTAATGCCGTGTCGTAGTGATGACGCACGTTATCGCACAACTTTTTTTAGCGGGTGTTTTGAAGGCAGATCAACGCTCGCGACGAAACAAATATGTGCAAACTGTAATGAAGCAGAGGTCAGTTAGTTCCTCACTTTTCGTGCTGAAGCTGAGATCGTTCGCCAGCTTAAGTGAAAGTTAACGTGTCTAACGTTTTCGATTCATACATTACACGTAACACCCTGATATCACGTGTCTTCACGGGACCTTTACGGGTTGTGTGTGAACGCACACACATATTCCTGGTAATCACTGGCAGTGTGAAAGGGGCAAAATCTAACCACCCAGGAACAAATGCCGGGACACATTACCCGTGTATTTTCCGGAATCGCAGTGTGAAAGGAGCTTTACTGAATTATTTAAAATATTTGTCTGGTAGTGTAGATGTCTAATTCATTATCAAAATCCTTCTTTTAAATCAGATCTGTTCAGTGAATCAGTTGATCCAGTTCACAATGTGAATAATGTGAACGTGTATATTTCAGAAAAATAGCACAAGAGTCAAATGGACCACTTTAATTAAGCATTTATGGTGCTTTTGTAAGCTTGAAAGTTCCAGTCCCTATTTGTTGTCATTCTATGAAAAATAGCAACCAGCACATTATTCAAAATATCTCCTTTTGTGTTCCACAGAATAAGGAAAAAGTCAGGTGAGGATGACTAAATGATGGCATTATTTACATTTCAGGGTGAACTATCCCTTTAAGCCACAATGGCTTGCTTCCAGAGGAGATGCACTCAGCTTTATTGCTAACCCCCAACCCCATCCAGTCACCATAAAAGGACTGCTGTCAGCTGCATTATAAGCCTGCCTCCCTTTCTGATTTCTGCCTCACACATAAAACACCCGGTCAGTTGGACGGAGCTCTACAAGGACAGCACAGCAAATCAGCACCAGCACTTTTACAGAGAACCGCTTCTCTCTCTTTTGCTCTGTTTCTTTCTACAACTTTGGCTACTTTATCTTCTTTTTGCACTATTTATTATTGACCTCCGTCTTTTATTTGATTCCTTTAACCTGTTCAGCATTATTTCAGCTTAACCGACAAACTCAGGGTCCCTTTATAAATGTGCTTTCAAAGCCAAAAAAAAACAAAAAAAAAAACAAGATAATAACGTTTGTCCACCGTGGATATACATTTGGTATTATTAACACTGGGTTCTTTACAGGAAAATAGGTTTTATTGTACCATTTTTAAGTAATTTCTTCATTTCTAGCATCACCAATAAATAGCATACGTTAAGTAAACAAACAAACAAGCTAATGAATGAATTAATGTTTCTAAACAGTTTTTTGAACACGCCCCACTCTGCCATTGGTCAAAGAAAGTTTAACCCCTAACTCATGCCATTGGTTGAGCCAATATTGCTGTTTGTAGGTCAAACAAAACAATGTATAAACAGTGTTTTCATTTTTTAAAATGGACGATTAACTGAAGTTTATTAATCATATACCATTTGATAGCTTTTGTATGCATGAATCAATATCTGAAATCTGTGATTTAAAAAAAAAAACTGTTAAGGGGAAAACATATTTGTTAATATTTTATTCATTTCTGTGTCTTAATCTTTCAGACTGGGAAACAGAAGAGGACACAGGCCAACGGCAGCAGGAGGAAGCAGCTACTGTAAGTGCCAATGAACAGATATTGCACTGATAGCACAAGAGAGATAGCAAGAACACAGACCCACTCACCCTTCACTATACCCTGCATGACTGAAATAAAGCATGATAGAGTACAGCTGCTTTTTGCTAATTAATGCAGAAATTAACTCTAAGTCTACAGGATTGCATCTATATGAAAACATATGTCATGTAGTTCTGAAGATTGCTGTACGTCTCTGCTTATATAAGAGAGCCTTGATAATTCCAGCACAATAATTCCTTGAGCCCAACAGTGCCATATTATACTCAGGATGGAAAGATACATAATTCCTCCCTAAATTACATTATAATGGAAAAAGGAATTCAGCATTGCTGATGGAGGGGTGCTTTTACATCCCAGCATTCTGTGCGTGTGTTTGGGAAATGAGCTCATTTATCAGTCATCTTTCAAGTCCAATTGTTCCTACCTTCTTTCTCTCTCTCAATCTCACTGTTCTCGCTGTAACCAGGGTTACAAAACAGTACTATGTCTATACCATGGTATATACTGCAGATGTAAGATACAAGAGGCTGTTAACAGAACGTGTTTTGCATTACACCTGCTTTTCTGTCGTTTTTCTATGTAAACATGCTAGACAGACGTCGAGGTCATTTGAGGTCGTGCTGTATTTTTCCATTCAACTGTCCTTTATCTCGTGTTTTTAAATGCAAAAGTGTGTTTTGTGTAAACGGCACTAAATCTCTTTGGATAAAAGTGGATGAATACATGTAAATGTAAGAAAAACTTTTTTATGTTTAACTGTATTATACATAGGGTTGTAACGATATGCTCAGGTCACGATACGGTATGTATCTCGATACTGGGTTTACAATACCTTACGTATCATGATATTTTGAACATTTAAAAAATGAAACTAAAATGTAAACAGATTTATTTCAAAAACATTTACAAATTTCAATGTCTTTCTTTGTTGTACATACAAGATCACATTTCTAGGTTTAATAAAAACCTTCTGTATTCATATTAACAACTGAACAGGTCTGTCTGTCACTGAAAAAATTATGTTAAATTTAACATGAACTTAGAATTAAGAAGCCTAAGGCAGAACTTCTAAAAGCAGTAAAAAAAAATAAAAAATAAAAATGGTGTTTTGTTCAAGTAATTTCAACATAAACACTAGGGTTTGTTTAGATTACCTACAGTTGCAAAAAAAAATTAAAAAAAAAAAAAAATTATAACACATGCCTACATTTTTCAAGCAGAAGCTGAGATCTTTGAGCATTCACAATATCCCCTGTCATAGAAAAAAACATTTTCACTGGGAACAGAAGTTGCTGGAACTGTTAGGTAAGCCTGGAAGAGAGGAAAGAAGTGGGTATGCTTGAGCGTTCTCTTTCCACCATTTCAGTGGACAGCTATAGTGAGGGGAATAAAAGTGTCCTTTTTATACATGTCAATCTCTACTAGTTTAATAAACTTAATGAGATGCATATTTGTCAGTCTAAAATGAAACCAGTATTATATATATAGACGGCTACAAGACACGAGAGCTGTGCTGTGCATAGGGAGCAAAATCTGATCAATCAGAGCTGCTGGTGTATTGTGCTTTTATGACACTTCCAGCTGTATGTATTTACGTGTTAATGTACAAAAACCACTGTATTACCATGGTACCATATCCAAAACCCTGGTAATACCACGGTACTTTTTGTCAGTGGCTTTTTGCAGTCCATTCACTCTGCCCTGTCCTCCATTCTTTTCCCTGTCATTTCCTCTTCTCTCCCCCGACACTCTCTATCGCTCATTTTCTCCCTTGAGTTGGCGAGAGCAGTCAGTGTTTCAGAGGAGCCATTTGCACATATCTTAGCTGGGTGATTTCTCTCATCCCTCAGGCCCCACTTTGGCCCACACCAGCTGTGCCTGAGAGAGAGAGACAGACAGTGAACATACAGACGCTGTAGGGGCATTTCCCTTCCACAGACTGATGTGTGTTTCAGACTTTATATGTTTGTCTATGAGCCATGAACTCTCCGCGTCTATGTGTGTGACTCTTTCTCATTATCCGTAATCTGTTTATAATGGGACATCTCATTATTCTTGCTGATCCACTTGGGTGCAGAAAAGGCCACCAGGGCTTGACAGATCTATACTGGTGACAATAAAGCATGAGGGAAATCAGAGCCAATTGGAATGAATGTCTTCTGTTTGGGTTGGATTTCCGGTTGCATGTCTGAAATCTTTGTGCACGTTGCTCTAGTTTCAGTGGTGTCCAAACACAGGCAGTATCCAGAGGTTGAAAGCATCAAGGCATGTCCGAATGCAGTGTTTGCATAACATCCTGTTGACTGATGCCTTCATAAAGTTGGTTGAAGGCAACATAGATCCTTTGCTGCCTATGATATCTCGCAAACCTGGCATGCAATTCAAAGGTTGACTGAATAAACATTAATAAAAATGTCATTCGGTGAAGCAGTTGAAAAAATAAGTACATTATGTACATTATATTTTACATAATGTCTATTTTCTAACGTAGAAAACTTATCCGCGTGGCACAGCTGACACAGAACATATATAACAGCATATGTTATTTACATTCAGTGGATACTCTCCAAAATGGCACCAGGGTGACGCCGAGGAGACGAGTAATTAATGACAGAATTGTCATTTTGGGTGAACTACCCCTTTAAAAAATATAAAAAAGCGATAAAAAAGCTCTACGTTGCTGTGCTTGTTTATAAAACTGCACAAGTTGGCAATTAAAAAAATTACATTAACTAAATAAAGAATACTAAAAAATAGTAATTTTTCTTATGATGTTTAATATTTCTTTGTATTATTATTATTAAATACTACATTTATATTTTACAGTAAAATATATTAAAAATAAAAAATTAAGTAATTAAGAAAAAATATAACAACGATTAATAATAATAATTGTATTTTTTAAGTACAACAATAAAATTACAATACTAATATTTAATATAATACTGATTATAATAATATAACACTGTCTGTTTAGTCACCATCTCACTGGACAGTTGCGTTCCGGACACAGCCACTGTTTCAGACCTCCATTTCATTTTCATTTTTTGTGAGACGGGTCTTTTCATCTCATGCCAGTGCTTGTTAACTGAGACGGCTACAAGACACGAGAGCTGTGCTGTGCATAGGGAGCGAAATCTGATCAATCAGAGCTGCTGGTGTATTGTGCTTTTATGACACTTCCAGCTGTATGTGCACGTTGAGTACACGGTGAGGTGTATGTACTGTACTACACAAGCAGCTTTCTACTGCTAGAGGGCATTTAATAAATTAAAAGCCATATGATGGTGCATCAAGGAACCAAACAAGCCTCCAGGCTTATTTTGCTGATGCTGGAGTTAGATGTGGTAGGGGAACATATTTCAGATCTAGCTTAGGTTTCACACTGCTCACGTAAGTGACACATTTATTTCAGTCAGATATTAACCGGTTACAGCTTTCACACTGCCCTCATAACACTGGTAATAGAAGCGCAGCTATGTAGAGTTACATTCTAAGCTTATTTTGTCACATGCAGTATGCAGTATGCTAGATAAATATTGTATTTTCTAACACGACGGTCCTTACCACTGATCTGTATATATGGTATTTTCTATTATACAGTCAAACCAAAAATTATTCAGACACCAGATATAATTTTTGATATATTTATTATTTTATTTTTTTATTTTTGTAGTGAGTGCAGGACACTATAGTTCAAAGTGAGGATAGCAAAGGTAAACTATAACATATCCAAAAATTCTTCATACAGTGGATTACCAGCAAAAAAAATTGAGACCAAAAAGTATGCACTTTGACCTGACCATGTGTTGCTTAAGTGTTTTTCTTTAATTGCTAATGCAACCTTTTTACACCACATACTGAACAAAATTAAATTCTACATTTTTTATTTTAATTTGTATTATGTAATTGTGTGCATAAATTTAACAGCTGACAGCTATTAAAACCTTTCTAACGCAGTTATCTGACATTATCAAGATGAATTTGTTCTGACACAGTTTAACTCTGAGTTCGTGAACACACACAGAGCAGTGGGCAGCCATTTATGCTGCGGCGCCCGGGGAGCAGTTGGGGATTCGATGCCTTGCTCGAGGGCACCTCAGTCGTGGTATTGCCGGCCCAAGACTCAAACCCACAACCTTAGAGTTAGGAGTCAATTGCTCTAACCATTAGGCCATGACTTCCCATGTGATAACTGGTCCTAACGCATTTCCAGTTATACACTTTTATGTTCCATAACTTCTGAAAATCCAAAAAGGTCCACATTTTGATGAAAACATGTTATGACAGCCGTGTTTAACAATTCAAGCGCCTCCTGTAACTGTTTTGAAATTGTTTGACAACAAGCAGGAAATGTTTAGGGTCAATGTCATTCCTAGTAAAAAAGTAATATATTTAAAATAAATTTATTTCATACTAAGTATGGTTCAAATATCGCTCAAGACATACTGATATAAAAAAAAAAAGAATTCAACTTTCTTTGGAGTACTACTTGTGTACGATGCATTTGTTTAATGTCACTACTGATGAGGATTGTACACTTGTAATTGTTCCACTTTAACACAATCTAACACAATTTAACACAGCACTGCTTCCTCACAATTAAGCCACATTAAGTACAAAATCAATTCCAATTTTCAGACTTCGAGTATACTATTTTAAAACACAAAAGTTCAATTGCAGTGTGTTTTTATTATGTACATAAATATGTAAATCAAGTATCTGTAGTATACTTACCATGAAATAAATGTATTTCAAATACAATTTATTTTTCACCAAAGTTATAACCTAGAAATCACTTGATTTACGTTATCAAGGCGCAGTTGGTTACACAATGTGAAAGCACAACACGATCCTACGACAGCTTCTCTTGCATGCTGCTTATGCGAGCGGTGTGAAACAGACCTAGAGCAAAGAATGAAAGAGCTCTCAGTGGCCTGACCTCTTACTGGCCTTCTCCTCCATCATCTGAGTCAGAGATCACAACACACACACACACACAAACACACGCATGCATGAAGAGAGCACCCATCCCACTGACTCACAATACATGCAATATTTAACACTTCAAATAATCTAAAAACAGCTTCTTTGCACTTCATAATGCCAGTACAACAGACACAATAACACAACTTGTCTGTGAGATGTTCTGCGTTGCTGAGAACACATTTAATCAAATGAGAATTCCTCTCACATGTCGCACATAATCACCGGCTAATTGTTTATCACTCAAGCTAAGTAAAAGGTTATCTCACCAGCATGCGGCAGGCAGGGGAATATGGCAACACACTGCATATGACAGCACAGTGCTGATAAACAGCAGGAGCTGTAGTGTGTGTGTGTCTGTACAGGACAGTTCAGATTAGTAGTGAGATTCGTCAATCAGAGGACGTGCACAGAGACTTTTAGGATAATAACGCACAAGACTGTATGTCATGAAATAATCTCCTTTTTATTGTAATCTGGAAGTATGATTTGTAGACCGAATTTAATAGTTTGTGTATGGGGTGAGGAGCAAATTGAATAGAGGGTGTCGCTTTTTCCTGCTTTTTAATAAAAGTGAAATATGTTTTGAGTAACTGTCTCAATGCATTCTAAACATGGGAATTAATTTATTCCTGCAATCTCTTGGGAGCATCTACTACATGAGTCACTACAGAGGCAACAGTGGATTGCAGATACAGTGAATAACAATAGAAATGTCTCTCTCTAATGGGAACTGCAGCATGTTCTTCTAAACAATAGCAGAAAGTGTGTCCTTGACCAAACCAGCCTATGTCCTGCTGAGCCACAACGGCCTTGTGTCAATCAAGTCGGTGACAAAATAATAATAGCAAAGCTTGTGTGTGTTATGATTGCCAGAAATATCATTACATACCATGCAAGAGGCACAAAAGATTTTGGCGTCCAGCTGTGTATGGAAATCAAAAGGATTGTTTGAAATCTTAAACAGGTCAGAGGTCCGAATAACAGCACAGCAAAATTGAAAAATGTCCCACACATCTGCTTATCCAGGATGTGACATGAAATATTATACATCCGAAGGGGAATGCAGATAAAGATAGTATTTACACCCAGACCACCCATAAAGAAACTGTATGTTATGAATACACTGGATAATACTGGTACAGTCTCACCAAGTAAATATCTATGTGTTCATTAAAAAATGGGCATATTTATAATTTGAAAATATGTAGTAAATATCTATGTATGTTCATTAAAAATTGGGCATATTCATAATTTGAAAATATGTAATATGTACATTTTTAAAATATATATTATAATTATATATATAATGTTTTAAATATTATTTATGTTATGTAATTAATACATATTCTATTTTATTCTATTCTAATTTATTTTTAACATTTCAACATTCATCTATTTTTAAAACATATTACTATTATTTAAAGATAAAGACATTAAAATCTGTTTTTCTCTCAAAAGATAAATAGAAAACTTACCTCTTCCATGGATCCTGAAGTCTGCGATGTTGTCCGTGTGTGGGTGCGTGTCCAGTGGGACTGGTGCCACTGAGTGGACCAAAATAGATGTATCCAGTGGCCCAGTTTGAACTTCAGCAATACTTCAGCACCAAGACATATTCTCCATTTGTGTGTACGAGCGTGTCTGATGGAGAGAGAGAGAGATGGGATGGCGTTCCAGTAAAAGAGTTCAGAGAAGTGACGCTTCTTGTCTCCCAAGTTGAGCGTTGTAGTAAAGCGAGCGTGTAGAGACACACTGCAGTACACAGTGCTCCTGATGCTTACACTTTATTCTCTCTCTATGCTTGTCTCTCTCACTTCACACTTCTCTGATGGAGTCAGTAGTTGCTCTTTTAATCCTGTTTATGCTGGGTATTTATACCACCAATGCTCTTCTAAGTCCCCTTGGCAAGACTTTCAAAATACAGCAGCGAAGCGGATCCTTGCATCTTCCTCTCCTCTTCTGTCTCCACATCTCTCTTTCCCTCCTCCACTGTCATTTTGCGCTCCACTCCACCCCCCACTTTCCCCCTCTCTTCTCAGTAGAGCATCAGTGTACCGCAGGGTCCTAGAGCCTGGTGGTGTTTGGTGGTGTGTTTGTGTGTACAGTGTATCTCTGCAACTGGAAAAACATCAGTATGACACAAGTGTCCTCTCTCTCTTTCTCTCTTGCACTACCTTTCTTGCTCTTTTTTCCAGAGGCTGCTTTAGAACAGTTGCCATATTTGCATGAGGTTGTCTTGTCAAGCATTGTTCCTGGTCAAAACATGGCCACAGAGTGGACTGTCACTGAGAGATATTGTCGAGTGTGACAGTCCTATAGAGAGAAAACATAACTAATACAAAAAGAAAAACACAGTTTAAAGTCAACATGAAACCATATACTTCCACATTGTGGCGTAGTTATAAGTAATACATGGTATTCAATGAGATGAAACACAGGCTATATCCTTTATTTCAATTATCAGGAATTATAAGGTTTGTGAAAAGT
Organism: Cyprinus carpio; assembly: GCF_018340385.1. Taxonomy (NCBI): domain Eukaryota; kingdom Metazoa; phylum Chordata; class Actinopteri; order Cypriniformes; family Cyprinidae; genus Cyprinus; species Cyprinus carpio. Next base: position 12,544,386 of record NC_056614.1, on the reverse strand, counting down.
GGAAAAGTACTCTTACTTGTAAGAGTATTACAAGTTGGTTGGAGGGGAGAAGTTAAAATTTCAACATCAAAGCAAATCTGACCATATTTAGTTTCTTAATGACCAGTTCTGTTCCTATTGTGAATTATTCACCATTACAAGTTTGGGGTCATTAACATTTTTTTTTTTTTTTTTTTGATACTTTTATTCAGCAATGTTCATTAAAATCATAGTAACGACATTTATAGTCAATGCCGAGTAGATTACTTACAAATTGTTGTCCATTACTGATTCCAAATTACATGAAAAAAATTGTTGTTAGAAATATAATCCATTACATTACACATTTTAGTTAATATAATCAGACTATTTTCTGATTACTTTTAAATAATTTTGAGCTTGTTTGTCACATTGGTTTATTTAAATATAACAATCTTGTACCATACTAATATAAAAATACAAAGAGAAAAAAATACTCAATTTGTTGTTATTAACAATATGAAGTGTTCATAGTTGATGCAATGTTGAAATTTTGAGAAAACAGTTTTAATGAAATTTATATGATTTTTGTAAATTCAGTGGTCAAATGCTGTGTGACCTTTCACTTTTCTGTTCTGCGATTCTGACCCTGTTCCCTGCATGGGCCTTGCCCTCCATCCCTCCCCCTGTTCCACCTCTGTTCTAGTCCCCTCCTGGATGTTTTTTTTTTTTTTTTCAGGGTGGTTAGGCTGTCTGGAGCCAGTGTATTTTACTTGGCAGTCTGTAGGACAGTCCGGTTTCCATCTCCGGTTTTCCATTCAAAATATCATAAATTGTGTTCCGAAGATGAACAAAGCTTTTACGGGTTTGGAACGACATGGGGGTAAGTGATTAATGACAAAATTTTAATTTTCGGGTGCGGTATCTCTTTAATTAACAACATACAGCCTGACCGATGCAGCCCAATTCCTTTAATGAATCTTATGATTCATTTCTTTTAATGACTAGTTCAAAAAGATCAGTCTAAATCTGTCTGGAACACTGCAGAGCAAAATTGACTACAACAGAAAGATACCATAATGAATCTGAATTAAATTAAATCAAATTAAAACAAAACCAAAAACTCACTCTTCATTGACTTTCCATTTTCAATGACGTCACTTTGGCTTCACAGGGTGTTGAATATAATAATACAAATCAATAGGCAATAGATATTTAGGCATCAAATTTAAATTTAGCACCATTCTCATATGGAACACTCACTTTTCACAATCCAGTCAATTCCCAATAATGTACAAAATCAAAAATTAGGTGCGTAAACAGGGTCATTTTGGATTTGATGCAGACTTTAAGCGAACAGTGCTGTATTGTGCCATTATTCATGTTCATTCTATAGAAAATCCAGCCAGAATTTTTAAATCCATGGCAGTAAGCTCTTCGTGTTGTTTTTACGCCTGTGACCCACTTCTAGATGCTGTTTTTGTGAAATTAAGATTTCTGTTCACTATATAGAGAAAGAAGCAGGAAAAAAAAACATTGTGTTCTGTCCTGGATTTTAACATTAATACGATGGACCTCAGGAGACCCCAACTGGGATAAAGCTAAGTGCAGGGGGTGGACATTAGTAATCAATAAAAATCCTCTAGGCTTATGCGGCCTGGTTTCATGAGGTGTGCTTTCTCCCCCTCCCCTGCCTGCTCTGCTGGAGTCTTTCATGTGGCGGTGGTGATGTTGATGGGAATAGGTCAGTCAACACGGTGAATCTGATGCTTCATTTGTCTTGTGCTGTCAGGACGACAGCTGTTTGGTGGAGTGTATGGTCAGCATGGATCAATAGCATTTCCTCTTCCTCATTGCACCCTTGCACCCTTGCTGACAAATCACAAACAAATCAGGACGACAAGGGCAGACAGATGAAGAGGGTGAGGTGGGTCAGAGGTGCAGATAATTGGGGAGAACTAGGGTGCAGCTACATACAGAAATACGCAATTGCAATGAGAAAGACAGACTGAGGTGACTCCTATTGAAAGATTTGATGTGTTGCCTCAATATATGAGTATGAATACATGAACATAATCTCCAGAGCTGCTGCTTCTCTTTTGAGAATATCTATCATCATATCATATACAAACAGAAACTTAAAGGTCTTCACAGCAACCCATTAAAATAAAAAGTTGGTTTAACTTAAAGAAACACTGACAGAAATATTTTACACAATGTAATGATAGTACTACTACTACTAAGAAAATTATTACAAATATATTTACCAGAAAAATTCTTCACCAGAATTTATTTACCAGAAAAAATGTATACACAGTATTTCTGAAAGAAAGCTATTTTTTTTAAAAATTTTCAGATTATTGTTGTTTCACTTTCACAGCACGTTAAAACTCTTACTTGATCTGGACAAACTGTGCATCATTAGAAAGATTAAAGACTCTAGCTTCGATGTTTGACCACTGTTTTGATAAAACATTGCTGCAGTGACCGTAATTTATTAATTTATGTCAGAAGTGCAAAATAATAAATCTGTGTATGTCATATTTGAAATAGAAATTCACCATGCATTCATATTCAGTCATGTCTGCTGTGGTTTATTTGTGTTCACATAGCTTCACTGAACAGCGTCAATAAGGGCTTATAGTCCAAAGATGCATATAAATGGATATATATAGCCTAGATATATTTACACGTTTACCAGTTACCAAATCGGGGCATTTTCAGACCATGTTTCCTGATTGCCTAACATCATAGTGACGGTAGGTTTAGAGGTGGGGTTAGGTAAAGGGGATTATTTTGATTGAATGATTTAGAAACACCCTGCAGTTTGAAAACACCCACAAATTCAGAAACACTCAGTGTTACTCTGCAGAGACCTCAATCTCCTGTGCTGTCTCGGTATGTTTACTATTCCGTGCTCACGCTCTGCCTCTTAAAACAAGCCCCATCTCATCCTGTGCTGCATTTCCCCCTGCGCTTCCACGTTCAGTTCCATTAACAACAGACACAGAGAAATGTACAGTGGCCAAGAAGTGCGAAACAGATTAAAATTCTGAAAACAAAATAACAAATTACAAACGCAAATGCAAATCTAAAAAAACTAAATAATTCAGAAAACACAACAATTCAGAAAACACAATGAGAAATTTGAAAACAAAATAACAAGTAAGAAAACACAACGACAAGAGGCTTATGTGTCATATCAGGTGGAGGTGTGACAGGTTTGTCGACTGAGAAAACAGCATCATGAACTGGGCAGTTTGCAGGGCCAGGCATGAGGCAACAACATGCAGGAGAGCTAACAGAGGGTCATACATTTTTTTTATTAGCCTTTTATTAGCCATCTCTAAAAACACACGACATTGTCTTACAAAATGTCTCATAAAATGCACAGTTTTAGAGATAATGTCCTCAGATTTGAAATGAAGCATGAGTAGACTTGTGGCTTTAACTTCATTATGTTGCTGTGTTAAATGCTTTTGGAAACACTAACTTTTATACATTTAATATATATATATATATATATCTATATATATATATATATATATATATATATATATATATATATCTTAATTTCATATATATATATATATATATATATATATATATGTAAAACAATTATTATTATTATTATTATTATTAAATCACTACACTTGAACCAACATAAGTGCACTAAATAAAATGGTTTAATATGAAGATTTAATAAAGAACCTGCTATAGCTTTTTAAATATACAATCCAAAGCCCAATGTATTACATTTAAACAGATATTGCCCTATTAGTTATCTACTTTGGTAGAAGTTTGAAGTGTACTATATAATACATACTGAAACTTCATTTTCAAAAGAGCCTGACTGTAGTTACTTTAAATTATAAGTAGCATGTAGCTTGGCAAGTGTTAACAGGTTTAACCAGTTTAGTAAATCAGAATTGTACTCCTATTCCAGGATTCCCATCATGCAAAGCGCAAAGAGAACACTGAACTTTAATCCATCCTGCAGCAGAAGGCCAATGACATGACGTATGCTTATGGCATGCTGACCCATCTCACCCACGGCTCTGAAGAGGTCAAGGTCATTTATTCAGGTGATTAAAGCAGTAATCCATATGGGAAATATGTGATGCTTTTATATGCAGGGGGTAATAGGGAATAGAGGGGTTCAAATTAATTGACCTCACTCTCACTTGCAAAAGCTCCCGCACACACATAAACGCACAGTCTGCATAACTTGAAATGTATGGCAGTGGCATATGTGAGTGCATGGTGTTTATTCAGACACACAGAGAGCAGACAGACTGAAATAATCTCCAGTGACAGCAGAGAGAGCTCACAGACTTGACAACACCCAGACCTCAGCTCCGCTCCTGCTCATAACATTTGGACGCACAGAAATGCATGACTAGACATCATTCCTTTTCAATGACAGTTTATGATTACCAGCAACATGATGGAAAGTGGTAATCTGTGACATGATGTGTGTCCAGCATCTTGGCAAGTTGAGAAAAGTTTAACCTCATGCAAACTGCGATGATGCATGGAAAATACACTTCAATTCATACACTGATAATTGTTTATCATGTTCATGATATAATGTATTATGCACTGCTGCAAGTTATCTGAAGACATTTTCAGAAAAAAATAAAATAAAATCTTGCAGCAACACATTCATCTAATTTGTGATCAGATTTTCAGAAGCTATGGCAAGTTATGCAGCCCACCAATAATAGTTATGTAATCAAGCAGAAGAAACATTTGGTAGCACATTTCCTCTATTTAAGAAAATAAATAATCTTTTTACTTTGATTTTATACTATAATATATTCGACTATTTAATGCATCCTTGTTAAATTGTTAAACATTGTATATTAATTCTCTCTAAAACAAAGAAAGAAAGAAAGAAAGAAAGAAAGAAAGAAAGAAAGAAAAAGAAAAAGAAAAAGAAAAAGAAAAAGAAAAAGAAAAATAAAAAAAAATAAAATTAAAATAAAAACTAACCTAACTAACCTTGCCTTGTCAAATTAACTTGATTTCCTGTTTTATATTTTCTGCTGGTTGGACCACATTAATTTTGTTTGGCAGAAAAACTTTTCTGAATATTACTTATAAGTAAAGCAGTTTTGTTAATATTTCGATTTTTAATGTCAATTATGAGATAAACCATCATAAGTCTGAGATAAGAAGTCATAATTATCAAAATTATGAAAGTTCCATGGGATAAAAAGTCAAATTTGTGAGATACCAAGTCATAATTAATAATAATTCTGGGATAAAAAAGTTAAAATTATGACAGTCGAAGTTGTCAAAAAGGACATTTTGAGATAAAAAAAAAAAGGTTGAATTATGACAAAACACTTTTTATATCATAATCTCATAATATGGTTTATTGTGTAATGCTTTTGACTTTTTGCCCATAATTATGAATTTTTATGTCATATTTATGATTATGTGCCTATAGTAAAGAACAGTGCAGCGGCAGTGACTTTTAGTGGTTAAAAACACCCATTGCGAGTGTGAACAGGGCTATATTGATAACTAAAAGCATAATAAAATAAGTCAAAATATTTAAGAAAAATAACACAGGGTTTACAATATTAAACAGCATACATTTTTTATCTGCTTTCTGTGGAACTGTGGCCTAAATCAGCTACTGTATATGGCCAGTCCCCTCATTTAACCTCTTTAAATGAAAGAAATAAGCATTTAGTATTTCAAATGAATTCCTGACAGCATACACAGTGCTCTGTAGCAGCTCATCATTACTTGTAAGCGTACAGTGCCTTCTCTCAGTCAGCACATGCTGCAGTTCAGAGTAGCTCCAGTTAATGACTTGTCACAATACAATCCTCTTAAAGAAGCTGAGCCGAATCCGGCTCGTTTCCCACTGATTTCCTGACCCTGTTGTCTAGCGTTACACCCACACACATGCACAAACAGCGACCTCAGCAGCACAAAGACCACCCAACCTCACCAAGCTCATTACCGAATCAGCAGCTGAACCAACTTACTCAACACATACTCCATCCCCACACCACAACATGTGTAATTCTCTCACTGCTAGAGCAACAAAATGGCACAACACTGCTGCAGAGATGCTCCTCCACAGAACCTGATCTAATAGAGCCGCTCAGACCTGATGACTTCCATACCTTAAGAAGGGTATATAAGAAGTTTATATGTTAAAAATTAAAATTCTGTCATTAATTACTCGCCCTCATGTCATTCCAAACCCATTAGACCTTCATTCATCTTTCTATTCAAGGATTTATTGAAAGATGATACTATAAATTCTAAATCCAGGCACTTCCAGTGACTTCACTAACAGTTGATGAGCATGTGCTGTTCTGAAAACTATATTAGCTGCACATTTTCAGAGTAGCTTTTGTATCTCTGTAACCCAGCGGCTATATTTTGATGTTTCTGTGGTGGCTGGTGCTTTAATCTTCACTTTCAAAGGGAATCAACTGATGTAGGCCCGTGGACAGCCGATGACTTTGAGCTGAGACAAGAGCAGTTCAGTCATTCTCTCATAAAATAATCAAAAACAAAATGCTAACAAAAAGTGTTTTTGAGTGTAAGCGCGTGGGTGTTACAGTGAGGGTGCTGAGCTGTACTGTGGCTGCAGGCTGTACATCACTGTGGAAGAGATGCTGTCTTTGTGCAATTTTCTGTTACGCGTGGCGTTACATGCCAAGTATCAGCAGTCATCAGAATCACTTATCTTTCCTAGAATGTTCCAGCGCTGTTCTGTGCCTCAGGAGCCATGAATTATTTATCTCTAAAAGAGGGGAGAGAGTGAAAAATTGGTTGAAAGGATAATCAGAATGGAAGGATGGGATAAAAAAAAGAAAAACCACAAAAAAACCACACCCCATACAAAAATTTCAACAATCCCTCCTCTTCTTCAACAATCCCAACATTCTCTCCCATGCTTTACCCCCCTCTGTGAAGCTCTGATGATGTGCGTCAAAGAGCGTGACTTGTTTTGTGAGGGATCAAGATGACTCCCATCAACAAATGTCTCACACGAAAAATACACAAACCTGCAAAATGGGCCCAGACCGCCTAGAATTGAAAGCGCATCTCTGTCCTCAATATTCAATATCACCCCAGTCATGCTCAGTCTAACTCGCATTTGTTAGGTGTCTCATCCATGAAATTTGCAATTAAGGCATCGTGACGGTCAATATTTAGACAGGCTTCAGCTAACACAATTCATTTATGGAGCTCCCACAGGAGAGATTTATGACTCAGATGTTGCTCCGTCATGTATCGGAAGACATACAGTAATAAGAGATCTCAGTTATGTTTCATCTACTTATCAATGCTGTAAGAATGATCAATAAGTCATGGCAACATGTTTTTTCATTACTTTAACACATCAAAATAATTTAACCAATTTCAACTTCATTTTTTTTTCAACTTTAAATTTTTTTCATTGTCATCTTTTACTCACCTTCATGTTGTTCCAAACCTTATGTTGAACATAAAAGAAGATATTTTGAAGAATGCTGGTAATGCTAGTAAAAACAGTTGATGTCCCCTATAGGGGCTTTTACACTGGAGGAACCTTTTCATCGTTCCTGCAACTATTGGCAGAAGTTCCCGCTTTTTGGCATGTTTTCACCACAGGAACTCAGAATGTATTTAGCTCTAGGAACTCCATTTGGGGTAACTAAATTAGCTTCTACTTCAGAGTAGGGTCTAAAGCAGTTCTACAGGAACTACCAGTTACGTAAATGTACGCTAACTCCAAGAACATGGAAAACAGCGATAATAACGGCATTTAGCTACCTGTTCTCTCCAGTGTTGTGTTCTTGTCTCAGCCTCGATGATATGTAACACTGCAAGTTGTCATAGGAGATTTAGTCAGATTTTCGTGCTCTTTTTATCACGTGAATTGTGTGTTTACATTCCATTTCTCTCATGAAACCTTTTGCAACAAAAACAAAAAAAAAACACTATTGACTTCCAAAATATTTATTTATTTATGGAAGTCAGTGGGGACCAACAACTGTTTGGTTCTTCAAAAATCTTCTGAGGGTGTGTTCACACTTGTAGTTCGGTTTGTTTGGTTCATTCGGTCCGAACCAAAAGGGAAAAGGATACATTTGGTCCTGGTCCGCTTAGCATTCACATTACATTTTTGACAGCGAACCTAAAGGCATAGTGATACGTTCACAACCTGATTGGTCGGCTTGAATGACGTATATATCGTGACGGAACTCACCGAACACCCAAAACAAAAGGTGTGTTAGACTTAAAGCGGCGCTGCGGGTGTATGATATCAAAGCTTTAAAAAGTCGAACACACCTAATGCCGTCTGCTGGACTAAGCGTGCTCAATCTTGTGTGTACATCTAATTTTATTTTTACCTCCTGCTCATTTTGTTTTGGTTACACCACGTCGTCAGATCATGACACATAGCGTTGCATCTTGTCATTGCTTCTTGCTTTTGGTTAGTTTAGAAGTATTTGGTCTGTGTTGCGTTCATATTTAATTCATACCGCACCAGAATTCATTTGGAAGCGGACCCATCATTTAAGTGGTCTCTGCTTGTTTGGTGCACACCAGGGTTCGGATGGTAGCGTATACACTTACTCAAACGAACCGCACTAACAGAGCAATCAAGTTCGTTTTAATCGAACCAAACATCACAAGTGTGAACACACCCTAAAGTGGGGAAGTCGTGGCCTAATGGTTAGAGAGTTTGTCTCCTAACCCTAAGGTTGTGGGTTCAAGTCTCGGGCCGGCAATACCACGACTGAGGTGCCCTTGAGCAAGGCACTGAACCCCCAACTGCTCCCCGGGCGCCGCAGCATAAATGGCTGCCCACTGCTCTGAGTGTGTGTTCACAGTATGTGTGTGTTCACTGCGGTGTGTGTGCACTTTGGATGGGTTAAATGCAGAGCACGAATTCTGAGTATGGGTCACCATACTTGGCTGTATGTCACGTCACTTTCAATTATCTTCTTTTGTGTTCAGCATGAAGAAACTTATACAGGTTTGGAACGAAATGAGGGTGAGAAAATGATGACAAATTTTTCATTTGTGGGTGAACTATTCCTTTATGTGAACTTTTACAAATCTGCAATTACTTGTACAGTTTGATTATTCTTAAAGATGCAGTCCGTAAGTTCTGCCTCTTTGTCGCCATCTCTGTTTGAAGCCTACAATTGCAGTTATTTGTGGAATTATCATCTTTACGTGGATTGTGCATCGGCATGGCTCCTCAGCTCGGATGAATCTAATGTTCTGAGTTATGTGTGGCCGTCAGTCACCGCACCAGTGTGGATATTCTCTGTACTTCAGAATCACAGATTCCATGTCTTGGCACCTTTTCACCGGATATTGTCATCTGTACAAGTAAGTAACAAGTCTGCCACTTTTGTTCTGACCAACTGAGGAAAAAAAACTCATTACAATAAATTGCGCTACCCATGGTAATTAAATAACAATCATTTAGCTCAAATCACATCAAACCATGCAAATTACTATTTTCGTTTTTATTCTTTGTTTTCAAATTTAATATTAACATCACCATTACGTGACTACGTGTATATAGTGTATATTAGCATTGCCTATTTCAATTTATTTACAGTTGTCGGGTTGTTGATATGGTATTTGCTGATATATTTTTATTCATTTGTTTGTTTATTTGTATAATATAATATACTGCTGTTACCAGTAAAACTGGCAACTTTTGTTATCTTTATAATAACTTTTTTCTTAATCTAAACCTTTCTAAATACTTTTAATTGCTGCAACATAATTTATTAGGTTAATTAAATCATATTAAATACTGTTTCTGCATTAAGTAAAACCTCTCTGGGATTTATGCAATCCTTTTATCACCCTGCAAAAACCATAAGTCTGGTCGCTTAGAAACATAACAGCATCTCTCCTGTGAGCTATAATTCATTCATAAAGCTGAAGTGTATAATTTTTGCACCATTAGCATCAAACGGAATTGCAAAAAAACTATTTTTTTCAAACACTCCCACCCTCATTCGAAAGACTGTGGGGAGGACTGAAACGAGAAAGATAAGCCTAAAACTGAAGAGGTCGAAGCATTAGATAGACAAAATGTCAATCGATGTGTTTACTTTGAAAATAAATGAGTAAAAGAAGGCAGATGAGAATGAATGACGCTAATAAACAAAGGGTCAAACAGTGCGCAAAAAAGCTATGTAGTCAGGAGAGCCAGTGAAAAGAGAAAAGGTTTGAGTGAAACAGAGAGTCATGAGTGCTTTTAGCCATCTCAAGAGCTATAACCCCAATTAAAGTGAGGCTGCTAATGATTATTTATTTAGCTTCACTCTCGCTCAGTTCATCCCACACAAACAACACCAACGTTGCCGCAAAGCTTTGGAGACATCTACTCATTCTTATTATATCACTGTTTTATGCTATAGGGCTTGGGCGTCGTGACGTCATTACTTGGCATGGCTGCCATGCTGATGGCCTCCTTTACTGCTACTCGGACTACTGCGCAGTGTTTAGACATACTCCCTCTCAGCCGTGTGTCTTAATTTGATTAATTAAAAATCTATTTCAACCATGGTAAACCGTTTCTGTATTGTGGGGTGTAATAGCGCAACACATAATCGCCCTTTGAAAAAAAATGGATTAACTTTCCACTGCTTTCCTGCTTGGAGGCGCGACCACGGAGACCAAGTGAGGTATAATATCTGAATATTAATTTATATAGCTTAAGTAAACACTGAAAATAAGGGAAATTTCCTGGGCTACTCATCCAAAATATGGGAAAATTTCTACATTCATCTTTCTGTTGCTATCCCTCTGCTGACAGCAAAAATTCGTACTACAAAACTGCTGCATTAACTAAGCGAGATTGTGAAGTTATGTCTAACGTGACTTTGCTTACATTGGTGTGAAATCGTGCTCTCACAACAACCACGCTGTTATCTTAAAAAAGCCAATATGACACTAAGGTTGCTTTCAAGTAACGTTAAGCAAAACGATGGTTTGAAAATATCTGTTTTGCTGGAAGGGCAACTGTGTAGCAACAGGACAAACAGCACAGAGACTGACAGGTCCGATGGAAGGGCTAACGGGATATTTTACAGGAAAATACTACAACGGGAAAACAGCGGGGAAAAAAGAGCTCAAATACATGAGAACCCCGGAAAAAAAGAAAAAAATGGGAGGGTTGACAGCTACTAACTAAACTTTTGAAACATTAAGTTAGTTAAAAGCACATGTGAATGGTTGTTAGCACTAACGGGTACTAAACTAGCAACTAGACGGAGGTGCAGTTTACCTTTGTCCGGATTACTGTATATGTTTGCCGGCTTTATGATCTGCAGCTCCTTAACCCATTCATTTGTGTGAAATGCACATGAGACTCCAATGACTTGTAGCTTCGGAACTGTTCTGAAGTGTAGGCGCTCACAAAACAAACAAGGTGGCCGAAGATATCTGTAATGCAAAAGTGCGGCAGCAACTCGTCGTCGGTGCTCCACTCTTTGTTGGGATTTTCATATTGATCCAAACTGTTAATAGTGCCGATTTTGTCCACATACCGATCCCTGGCATCCCTACTTAGCGTATCCCTGTAAATCCACAACCTTTTCGCGATTTTAACATATTTTTTCTTTCTCCCAACTCTGTTTCTTCTCGTTCGACTTGCTGTATGTTTACATTCACGAGGCCATCAACATGGCCGCCACATCCCAGAATGCAACGCGGCGCCCAAGCCCTATTTAGAATAACAGTAACTATGAAATAGCACAAATTATAAGAGTATGGGGATTATTTAGCATATTTTTAAATGAGTGGTTATAGACACTCAAGGATCATCAGTAACTTCATTTGTTCAGCGAATTCAATGAGTGTCTCTCACACAAACACAAATACACATTTGGCTGTGAGTCAGACACACATTGAGTTTCTCACGCTGACATAATCGCATTACAACAGATGAGACAGAATGAAACATAGCTGAGACATGCTGGCGAGGTAACATGCTTTAGGAGACAATACCGCTATTAGTGTGGGTCAGCAGTGCCAGTGATGATATAACTCTGCTGCGCTCTCCTCCTTCTCTGCTCTCTTCAAGAGCGACAATTTTCACTTAGCACAGCAGTTTTTCCACTTTCCATTTTTTTATTATCCTTACCGAGACACCTCATTAAGACCAAGGAGAAAATGACAGCTTAATGGATTAATTCACCCCAAAATAATAATAATAATGTCATCTTTTACACAACCTCATGTTGTTCCAAATCCGTATGACTTTCTTTCTTCATTGGAAAACTAAAGGACACATTTTGAAAATGAGACTGGTCATTTAAAAAAAACATTAAAATATCATAAATATGATCCATATGACTTAACTAAGAGCTAAGAGTCAGTGTGTTTAAGAACCATATTAGTCATATTATTGAATCAACCACCCAGAATACTTTTGTGAAGTATTATAGAGACATTTACTAATTAAGTAAATAGTAAATATATTTTTGAATATATTTGTAATCAAAGATTAAAATATGATGTAAAATGTATTTAAACGTAAAACTTTTAATCTAACATTATTACAAAGCGCAGTTTTTACAAGTAGACTTAAGTGGATTTTTATGCCATTATTATTTTCAAAATATGCTTTTAAGATTTTATGTACATTAGAATTCCCCAATACAATTAAGCGCAATTATTTTTCGCAACGGTGAGTAAAAGAATGTTATTTTGGGGTAAACTATCCCTTTAACAACAACAAACCGCATCAGACAAAAACATAAATTACATGAGGTGATCCTGTAGCTCACTTTAAACCTGCTCTTTCATAAACAATATGCTTTATATACTCACTCTTGAGGCTTTTTTTGATCTTCCCCTCCCATACACACACCCACACAGAGTACAATGTGTGACTTTATCACTGTCAACCACACACACACACACACACACACACACACACACACACACACAGAGTTCTCAGTATGTGCTATTATCCTGCCTTTCCAAATCCACACACAGTCACACATTCAAGGAATTTTTTGAGGTTTAGTGGGATTCTGATTACTGCAAAGAAGATGAATAATAATGAAATAAATGCTGAAGTGGCCATTTAAGGGGATTAGACTCACAATGGGAACACCTTTCAGAAGAGGGTGAAAGCGGTGTGTGTCTCAGACTCTGTGGCAATTAAAGTGATTTAATACTGTGAACCGAGGAGGATGGAAGGAAGATTTGGTAATGGAGGCAGATTAAAAGTAATTGTCACAGAACCTGACCCTGGAGAGGAGAAGAGAGACAGGCAGACAGACAGAGTGAGATAATAAAGAAAGGGAGACATACAGAAAGACAGGAAGAAAACGAATGATGGCATAAATCAAGGCACTATATAGATAGAGGGAATTGGATAGAGACAAAGTTGGACTTAATGAACAGCGGAAAGGGTGAATGAGAAAAGTTCAAATGGAATGATGTCTCTCCTATAGAAGAATCTCTTTCTTGACTTGCGCTCTCCCTGAGGGGGACTCTGATTTTTGCCCTTCATGTTGGATCAGAGAGAATAAGTCTGTTTTCTTACCACTACATATAGTCTCCTTAGGCTTCTTTACACAGCTTAGTAAGGCTTCTCTGAGGTGGCTCTGTGTCCGCTCCAAATTCTGTGGAAGGATGCAATGACACTTATGAAATCAGAACTAAAATATGGCATATTTAACTATTATCTATCGTTGCATTCAGTTTGTCCACAAGGTGGCAACACTGCCCCAAACCGATGTTTCACAGTAAAAAAAGAAACAGATGAGATAGAAATGTCAACAAACTACTAGAGCGACAACTATAGATGCCCGTGTTGATAAGGGCTTAAGAGATTGCCACAACTCTAGATAAACACTATGACATTGTATTGGTCATAATTTCTGGAGAAAAACAGTACAGACATTGGAAAAACATCATGTCAAAACTGGAGTATACTTTGGGTTTTAGAAATCATGACGCGGCACAAAAGCAAACGTGATTGGTTGCTTTACCTGTCAGTCAAAGTTGCCAAGGTTCCCAGACTTTCTGCCATCATTCTAAAGGTCTGGCTACACGAGACTAACCACTCAAAGACTGGTGCTATCTGTTGTTTATTGCTTAATTTCATGTTCCTGTATTCAAAGTTTAATTTAAAACATTCATTTCATTACATCTGGTATCATTTTATAATAATTGAGTGGATTATTTTGTATGTATAGGAGAACTTTGCAACCACCATTCTCTATTTTTGCAAAATTTCTGTGTAAATCTATAACATCCCTGTGCAATATCTCATTTCCTGTGTAAATGCACCTAGGAATATTTGTTTTACCCAGATGTTTTCATGTGAGCACAATGGGACGGACTATAAAGTTAAGTCATGGAGAGAGAAAGAAGGGAAGCGTGGTTAGCGTAGGAGCAGGTGAGTGAGAGTAATAGATGGAAATGTGTCTCATGAGAGACATAGAAGAAGATGGAGAGGCAGGAAGAGGATATTTGTGGATGTGGAGGTCTTTAGTGGTGTTCTCCTCCACTTGCAGCTGCTGTCGTACTGAAATTCTGAATGATTTATTAAAGAACGGTTGCAAGAAAGGAAAGGAAGGATGGAGAGGGCAGCCAGGCGAGGCCTGATTAACTGGAGGAGAGAGAAGACAAGCATCCCTCTTTTATTCATTACTCCAGAGGAACGGAGAGAGGGACAGGAGGGTATGATGGGCAGAGCTGGAGATAAAGGGAAAAACAGGGAGAGTGGAGAAAACAAAAAGATGGAAAGATATTTTTATATGGCACTCACTGTCTCTTTTGCCCCATTTTGCCTCACTGACTCATGCGTACTGAGTGTATGTGTGTCATAAGGGATGAGATGTTTCATATCTCTCCATACAGTGTTAATTATAGCGCGCTTATTGGGAGGGTGAAAAAAACACGGCAGGGTTCATATGTCTATAGTTATCATTATCTACAGTGATGTTGTTCACTAAGTAGCGGCCTACAAATGAGTAATATACACGCATAAAATTGAATGAAAAATTGTTTTCATTAACAATAAGGTGCTAGAACAGTAAATAGAGGGGATTTTTTTTTTTTTTAGAAATTTTAATCTCATTATTTAAATGTAAGTGCATCTTGCCAAACAACAGAATAGTAGAAAATTGGATTAAACATAATCTGTTTAAAATGACTGTTTCTGAAAGCATTATATTTTTTCTTGAAATTAATAGCATAGAAAATAAATAAAAATACTTAAGTAACTAACCATTAGACTATAAATCACCCAGATTATATATTTTTACTCAACACTCAAGTGCTTTTTATTATTAAATGGGAAATTGCCAAAATAAAAATACTGTCATTATTTATCATTTTAATATTAGTATTTAAAAATGAGTTTTGTGTAAAAAAAAAAAAATAGTGTTGCATTATTTAGACCTACATTCACACACACACATCCTCTCATCTGAAATGTTACTGTACTGTGTACTTTGGTTAACCATCATTTTATCATAGGGTTTGTGTTGCCACAATTACTGACTGCAATCATGTAAATCATGTTAAACAAACAAGATCTAATTTAATTTTTTAATTAGATTCACTGAATTTGCTCACTGAGGCACAAGCATTGATTAAACACTCTTAGAAGAAAAAGAAGCATTATAAAATATAGTAATGGCATAATTTGCAGTCAGTCAGAGTGTGTTTGCGTGACTCATGCCAGCCCCCATCCATGCATGTGTATGTGCGCCACTTGCTGCATTTTCTGTCCTGCATATAATACATTGAGAAATGTGCTTGTTTACAGAAAGATCTCCCAAGTGTCCATCTTATAAAGCTAATATATTCTGTGGTAATTACTGAGCACATGGCCTTTAATACTTTAAAGATGAACATTCAACATTTATGACTCCAGGGACAACGATCTAAGGCAAGGAGGGGTCATCTGGGTGATGTGTGTATGATAGCTTGTGTTAGGGCAAGTGTTGTTATCGTTAAAGCTAAAACTATTAAAAATCATTATCTGTATATAAAATAAAGCTGACACACACACACACACACACACACACACACACACACACACACACACACACATATATATATATGTAGAGTTCAGATGCAAAAGCCTCTATTCATTGCCATTAGAGTAAAATTAAATAAAATAAAAATGCTCATTTTAGATAAGAATATCATTTCAGATGGCACTCAGAGGCTTTTGCATCTGAACTCTTCATATATATATATATATATATATATATATATACAGTGCCTTGCGAAAATATTCATACCCCTTCATTTTTTTTCATGTTTTGTTATGTTGCTGCCTTATGTTAAATTGCTTTACTTTTTTCCCCCTTATCATTCTACACTCCATACACCATAATGGCAAAAAAAATAAAAAAAAATAAAAGGTTTTTAATATCTTTGCAAATTTATTAATAATAAAAAACGTTATTTATTCTATTGCATATAATCTAGGACAGTTGAAATTTAGCTCAGGAGTATTCATATTGCTTGTAGATGTTACTACACTTCAAGTAAAGTTAACCTGTGGCAAATTCAATTGAATGGGTATGATTTGGAATGGCACACACATCTTCATAAAAGGTCTAATAGCTGGAAATGTGAGTAAAAAGCAAGCCCTGAGGTTAAAAGAACTGCCTGTAGTGCTCAGAAACAGGTTTGTGTCAAGCCACACATCTGTGGAAGAGTTCAGAAAAAAATCTGCTTCATTGAGAGTTCACAGAATCATGTAGCATTCATTATCCATAATGGAAGACTTTTGAAACTGCTAGAACTCTTCCTAGAGCTGGCCTCCTGGCCAAACTGAGCAACTGATGGAGAAGGGCCATGTCAAGACTGGTGACCAAGAAGCTGATGGTCACTCTAGTTGAGCTGCATGATCATACGTGGAGATAGGAGAAACCTACAGAAGGACAAACATCACTGCAACACTCCGATTTGGGCTTTATGTCAGTGTGGCCAGACTCAATCTTTTCCTCAGTGAAGACACACGAAAACCCACTTGGAATTTGCAAAAAAGCATCTAAAGGATCTTTAGACTGTGAGAAACAAGATTCTCTGTTGTGTGATGAACCTCAATTCCAAACATAATATTTGAAGGAAACCAGCTCTGCTCAACACCTGCAGAGTACCATCCCAAAAGTAAATGCTGTGGGGCTGTTTTTCAGTGACAGGGAATGAGGGACTCATCAGAGTAGAAGAAACACTCAATGCACCAAAATATTGAGATGAAAACCTAGTCTAGACTGGGCAGAAGGTTCACCTTCCATCAGGACAATGACCCTAAGCACACAACAAGATTGGCTTATAGACAACTCTGTGAATGTCCTTGAGTGGCCCAGCCACAGCCTGGGATTGAACCCTGTCAAATATTTCAGAGAATGAAGGATAATTGCCAAATGCTGATGTGCAAAGATTGTCACATCATACCCAAAAAGACTTGAAGCTGTTAAGGTGCTTCAGCTAAGTAATGAGTTACGGGTTTGAATACATATGCAATGTACTTATTTCAGTTTTTTATTTATTTATTTTTTTTAATTACATTTTTATTAGGGCTGTCAAATGATTAATCACGATTAATCACATCCAAAATAAAAGTTTTGTTTACATAATATATGTGTGTATACTGTGTATATTTATTATGTATATATAAATACACACACATGCATGTATATATTTTAAGAAGAATATGTTATGTTTATATATATAAATATATTTATATATAATATAAAATATAAGAATATAATATATATAAACGTATATACATGTAAATATTTTCTAAATATATCATTTATGTGTGTGTATTTATATATACATAAAAAATATACCCTGTACACATACATATATTATGTAAGTTAACCAACTAACTTTTATCCAAATAAACTTTATTAATAAATTAAAAACCCTAATTTTTATTGTTATTTTTAATGTCATTATGCTGTATAGAGTGTAGATTGATATGGGGGAAAAACAAAGTAATGTAAAGCAGTTTAACATAAGGCTGCAAAATAAAACGTGAAATAAATTAATGGGTATGAATAATTTTGCAAGGCACTGTATATATATTTTTTTAGTGCACGTTCAGTTTTTTTTTTCTGCTTAGATGGATGACACCTCTGAAATCAGTCATCAGTACATGTTGTTAATCAATATTTTGAGTTTTATCTGTGGTCATGTCAGATAATTAGACTTTATGATCCATTTGGTCACGTACAACAATGATCTATTCCTCTGCTATTAATTTTAAACACCAAATTATGGATTATTTTCAAATTCAGCTGACAGGTTTCCCTTTCTCCATTTACACATGAAGAGGGAGGAGGAGAATAAGAAAGCAGCAGCCTTTCATTTCTGCCACATTTTTCCACTCGTTCTAATCGTTTTTCTTTTTCTCGCTCTTTTTTCTGTGGGAGGCTGATTACACATTTATTTGTTTTGAGGCGCACATACACCGTCTTGTCACGTCAAGCAGGCCTGTCAGGGGCTGATGGGCCAAAATGCCATCTTTAATAATGGCCAACTCATCTCTAGACTAACAGTGTGTGTCTGAGAAAGAGGAGGGGAAAATGGGGGGAGAGACAGACAGAAGGAAAAAAACAGAAGGAACAAGACAGTGTGAGAGAATCAAGAGAGAATGAAGAAGATGAAGCCTGGCAGTGGAGTGGAACTCAACAAGGCAAAAAAAAAAAAAAAAAAAAAAACGGTATGGGAAATAAAGGGATGAGGTCGGAAAAGTGGGAGAGACTAAAATAAAAAGCTGAAAAGCATTGAGGTGTGCCTGTAGAGCTGAGATTTGTTTCTAAAGGGGCACGCTCTCTCTGTTCGAGATTTCCAAAGCACTCTATTCTCTCTACCCTCCATCATAATGGGGTTCCAATGAGGCATCAAATGAGTTCCACCTTCACCATTCAATACAACAGCACCAGTCCTACATCAAACACACCTCTCACAGAGAGGAATAAACACTGGTTCGCTCTATGCATAGTTTATGTTATCTATACAACTGCAGTGTTAGAAGCAGAATACATTTAGCATTTGCATTTGGATACTTTTTGAGTTGTATGTCGCTTGACAGGAAATGAGATCAGATGTAAAAATCAGATGTAATTTGTAACAGAATGCTTTCCGTTTGTGTTTAAAATACATGAATAATTAATAAAATATGTAATTTTATTCTCAAACAAGACAAGAACTTCAATCAGCAAGCTTAAATGGACTAAAATGGACAGTTTTTGGCGAGATGCAAATTAATCACACAACACATTCTGTTGGGTCCAGCAAGCTTATTGAGAGCAATGTTTTCCTCGACCTGTAACCCATAAACTAACCATAAGCTACTTTTGTGTACACAAATTGACTTCAAATGATAGTTCACCAAAAAATAACATGTAGCAAGCTTTTCTTGTGATGTTTCCATCTTGCATTTATACAGTAGGTACTTCTTTTGCATGAGAAATGTGTGCAACACAAGTGTTTGCTCTGGAAACTGTGGTAAATGTCTTGCATTTGAGGCTATTACTTACTGAGAACAAAATGGGGAAGCAACAGCACGTAACATTTTTCTACATGTTGTTTTAGATCATGCATAATTCTGTGAAGGGTCTAATTAGAGGACACATGCACAATTCCTCAGTCTTTCCATATTCTTGTATGTATTTTTAAATCGCAAATTATTTGTATTTTAATTAAATACATTTTTAAGAGGTTTATTTTGCCACAGTGACTGACCGACTGTACTTCATCCTACTTATTACACTAGGGATGCTAAATACATACAATTGTGCGCTCATGAAATGTTGATTTGAGCTGAAATTAAAACACAAGAAAGATGCCACTAAAGGGACATGGTGAGATGGGAGGAAAATTTATATTTCAGAGCTTTTGTGTGCACAAAATGTTACATTAAGAAACTAAGAAATGTGAGGTGGGAAGAATGTTTTTCCTCCCATCTCATATTTTTTTCATCACCGTGTGCCCTTAGGGGTTCCATACATTAGCATGAAACAGGAGCAGATCCACCGGGTGAAAGTTAAGGCATGTTCACACTAAGGACAAATGTCCAAGGATAAATATAACAATGAATATAAAGTTATAAAAATCATTTGGATTTTAGTAAAATATATAGGGATGTTGACAGCACAACTATAATGATAACAACATACTCCGTATGACCATCTAGACCATACATATAACAAATAAATTATTCTTTTTAGAAAGCATTGTTTGAATTGCAAATGTAACCGCTCAAGGAACGCTTTAAGACCAATCAGAATCCTCTGCCGCCTAGTCACTCCCACTTCACAGCGAGCGGGACTCATGTTTTGATTTCTGCAGATCAGTTTGGTTGAATGCAAAGATGTGATTATTGATGGTAAGCACAACATCCAGCTAGAAAACATTCTATCTACTTTTTACTATTTGCAATAGTTGGACTGAGGATATGGAATAACCTTCCTTTATCTGTGAAAACTTCAAATGACTTTAAAACTAAATTGAAATCTTATTTTCTTATCTGCTTTTTAAACATTGTATGTTCAATTATCTTTTGAGTTTATTGATTTTATTCTTTTTATACTGGCTTTATTTTATTTGTACAGCACTATGGTCAACTGCTGTTGTGTTTATCGGTGCTTAAATACAAATATAAAAACCTGAGGGAAGATGTCTTTCACTGTTGTAAGTTAATGTTGTTTAATAGAGAAACAAAATTATACATTTTTAAAATGTCTATAACTTCTATTGCATTATAAGAAAAGCAGGAAGAAGCCCTTTTAGTGGTGAGTGATATTTATATATTTGCTTATCTATTTGATTTCAAGTTTTTCTGCTTGGCCGATGTGCTCGAGGTGGGACTTTTGTTTTCACTGTGTGCTGTATGTAAAATGAGTGTTACCCTTGCTTTATTTGAAAAAATATGATTCCCAATGCACACAAACCTCCCAGAATACTGAGTGCCCTGTTGGTTACAGTGTTTACTTCCTTTTTAATTATTTTTTATTAAACATTTATTTATTTGTAAAAAATACTTTGTCATCTAAAGTATAAGTATATTTATTTTTTAATCCATTGTCAAATGATTTAAAATTTCTTAAATATTAATAATAATTGTAAAAAAAATATATATATATCAGCTTTATATCGCCTATCGGCCCCTCTGCTTTCCAAGATATCGGCATCGGCCATCAAAAAAACAAAATCGGTCGACCACCATATTCAGGAGCCATTGGTTTTAATTTTTCAATGCCTGATAGGCCTGTTTTTTTCTTCCTCTTTTGACTCTCAAAATGATGGCAGCTATTGGCTTGCATTTTATGAATCAACAAGGACCATGATTTTAGCTACAAATATTCTTTACTGTTCTACTGAAGAAAAGTCAACCATGGCCTGAGGTTGAGTAAATTAAAAGCAATTTTACATTCCAGAAAAAAAAACAGTCTGCACCGTAGAAAAAAAAAATGTTGTTACTAAGCCTAGTAGCAAGACTTAGCACTAGTTTACACTTTATTAATCAACAATACAACTTTGATTTTTCTAATATGTTGACATACATTTTTTTGTGTGTGTGTCCTACCAGTTTGATTACTTAAGGGCTATTGTTTTCGCGAGACTCTTGAGCTTCTAGCCATCTCAAAGTTTCATGTTCACCATAAAATAAATACTTAAGTGAAGTCCTCTAAGTCCATTTTAGAGCCATGACCGTCTCACACAGAAACGGGCGACAATTACCTATTCAAACCAAACCTGCGCTTATGTGACGAAAGCGATTCCATAAAAGACGCGTCAAAGTAGTGCTGGTACGTAAGCGTTATTTAGTATAAAATTCTTTAAACAATAACACTTACTGCACTTAACAGTAATGATAGTTGTTATTTCACCATGCGCTGAGGACATCTGCCTTTGTTATAGAAGTGATGCTTTCGCTAAATTTATACACGAGTACCCAGCTGTGGCTATAATAGAGCACACTGATGTTTACTTAGTCCATGGCTCTCAAAACACTGTATTCAAGAGAATAAAGCCCGAAGAGTCTTATGTAATCTTAACCACAAGCATAAAGACATTACAAGCAAACAGAAAATGAAAAGCTTTGTTTGACGCTCCAGCTCTTGCAGTGTAGGCGGTGGCTTTAATCAGTGCCGGCGCTGTGGTGGGGCATTCGAGGGCCGTGCCCCCCCCTAGCGGTCATTGATGCCCCTCCTACAGGCCATGGCGTGGCCCAAAAAAAAAAATCCCTTTTAGTTATTATTTTAATATTAAATGTTCAAACTGTAACTTAAATTAAATAAAATAAAAACGAATGGGGAAAATGCATAATTTTGGTTGTTCATGGCACGTTACTAGGCTTCGCCATGGTGAATGCTTATTGGTCGCAGAGTAAACTTGTTACATTTGATTTGCAGCGCGCGCGCGCAAAATCCATTTCAAGTTGAAGAACAGTTTGTCCGTCTATATTATAGACAGTTGTTAGCAGCTAATTTAAAAAAAGCAGGTGAATTGTTGATGAATGTTTGTGGGTTCTAACTGCATTTGTGTTTTATACTTGGCTGTCTGTAAAGATATGGGCTTATGTCATTTCTGCTTGGTGCGTGCATAAACTGCTGCGAGGAGTGTAACCCAGGTTAAAAACAAGTATTAGCATAAAGTAATAGCAGAATATACATTTATTTTTGTCCTTTATTTATTTTGTTTAGAAAATGAGTCCTTTAGAGTATTTAAAGTCCTTGAAACCCTAAGAAAAAACGGTGTTTAAAGAAATTATTTTATTTGTTGAAGCACACTTTGTATTTTCTGTATTTTATTTTTTCCATTTCCTGTATTTTATTTTATCTTTTATCTATTTCTCAAGTTCTACAAAATTTGCATTCTTCGCAAATCAAAAACTAAAAAATCAATTAAACCTTATACCTTGTGTGAGTGGCTCATTATTGTTCTGACATCCTTATTCTCTGCAGGCGAATTTTAGTCTTCTGATTTAATTGGTCCATACGCAGACATTTGTATGATGATGTCCAACTCGTTTTATGAAGAAAAAAGCCTTAAGTTTTCAGAAACATCTATACGAAAAACTTTGTGTCTGATGGGGACTTTTTTTGCCGGTTTTTCAAAGCTTCAAACTGATTCAGTGTTTTTTTTTTTTTTTTTTTTTTTTTGTCGTCGTAATTTGTTAAATTATTTAAGTATAAAAATATATAGCTATTCATTGTAGGCCTATTTTATGTTTTTTTATTTAGCCTATATTATATTTAATATTATTATTTTCTGTCCTGTTCTGTTGTTTAGGCTATCTGTTCTGGGCCGGGTTTCCCGATATCGATGTAGCCTAGCCTGTCTTTCGCTCTTAAAAGCGCTCTCTACATGCAAGGTTATGAACGTTAGCCGCAATTCCTCGCGCGTTTCCCAAAAATGTACATTTTCACAAAAAATGTAGGCTACTGAACTCGTAGAACGCGAGAATAGGTTACTACGTGCTACTTGAGTCGCTGTCCATTTGCTAACGTGCTGAACTAGGCTATACTTACCTTATATGGAATCGTATTCTGAACGTTTAACCTAACAATCGTCATCTTTTGTGTATTAGGAATCAAGACAGGTAAAAAAAAAAAAAAAAAAAAAAAAAAAAATTATATATATAATAACATTCTATATAGATAGATCATTGGAGCTAACATTCTAGGGTAGAATGTCATTCTATTTAGATCATTGGAGCCGTATCCGGTCCGCAAACAGCAAATTTCAGCGCTGTCTTCTGTTCCTCTTTTAGATAAAAACCTATATAGATTCTATAGATCTTTCAGATTTAGGTCTGGATTTCCATGCTACTATGATGTTGCCAATGCGTCAAAAAAATATTTATCAAACGACAGTGCCCCCACGCCGATGATCCAATGCCCCTCCAGTAGATCTGCTCTGACGCCGACTCTGGCTTTAATTATGTTAGGCTATGCCCAGAATTATGATGAATATATAAAAATTCGTTCATTAATTAATGTAAGCATACATATTTTGAGTGTGGCAGAATGAAATAGCCTAACTAATAGCAGGCTTATCAAAAGAAACCTTTGGAACTTAATTAACAAGATTAATTACTAGCTGTTTCGCCTTAATTAAATTAGAATAAACATAATAATGCTAGATAATTGATTAATCAAATATGCTTCAAATCATATATTCACCGTCTCTAAAGAATGTTTAAACTCATTAATCAAAATACAGAAAACATAATGGATTTCTACCTGACCAAGAGGGGGAAAAACAAATAAGCTCATATATCATATCCAGTCCTCGATACCAAAGTTTACACGAATAAATAAAAATGCTGTGTTAGAGTGACCTCTAAGGGTCATGGGAAAATGCATTTATACTGATCTCAAGACTGACTTAGCTTTGCCCTCTGCTGGTGGCTTTAATGCACAAAAATCATTGCACACAGATATAATAAACACATAATCCTATGAGCTTTATTAAGTTATTACGCATGTTCTGTAAAGATTTAAACAAACCGCAAATACAATTAGTATTTATTTATTTTTCTTTTGTGCAAGAGTATTACAGAGAGTAACAATTTGTCACTGTCTTCATAACAGTCACAGTCAGTGGATTCAACAAGGCAAATAAAACACACACACACACACACACACACACACCTCTAAAACAAACTTCCCTCACATCAAAGCAAATATTTAATACACAACCCACATGGAGAGTACATTGTTTAAAGAAGAAAACTTTAGCTCATATTTCATACTATATAGAGATCACTGTGAAAACAGACAGGAAATACAAGTTTAAAAGTTACATAAAAAAGGCTAACGTTTTTAGTGTGGAATACTGTAAATAATCCAAAGCTGAGTTAGGACATCAGTTATTCAAATACATATCTAAAAAACTTTTTTGTATCTATGCAACATTACTGATTAACAACTGATACACTAACATGCAAAGTATGCATAAACAAAAGCAATACTGATAGACTGACGAATTTCCTTCCTGCTCAGTGCTGAAAAACAATAGAACCTTTCCGAACAAACAAATTATTAGAGACTTAATGCATTTATGTATCAAATCCAGTTCCGTTTGCTCATACAATTAATCTGAATCCCTATTCTCAAAGAAAATAGGTAGACTGCTTAGCTTTACAAGCTAAAACTACTCCCAGTTTAGCGACTTTGTCATGGTGGTCTATAGAGAAAAGCTGTACAGTGTGCATGTTTAAAATCCCATCATAGCTGTTCACTAAACACAATTTAAAGGGAAGAAAAAAGAGAAAAAAACTCATATTCAAACACATGTGAAACCTGCTTTCAGACTTGTCCTGCATGATTCAGAAGCATTGATCGCTATTGTCTTTTATGTTCGTGGATGTGTTCAGCAGAGTGATTTAGGCCGCACTTTCGGAAAAAGCTGCATGAGAGAGAACAAGAAGAATGAGGTTAATTGAAGACCTGCCAAACCTCACTGTCCACTGCATGCTTGTAATAGTATGAATATTAGGACAGAAATGACCTTGTATTAACTAAGTAAAAATTAAGGGAATGTATGAAAGACAAAGGGTTGTGACACTTCACCAGTCAAACAGCATTTTAAATATTGAGGTGGAAGACACCAACACATGTTCTGTATTTTGAATTTAATGACAAATTGGAACATGAGTGAAATCTGCAAAGGAAATGTTTTAATGTTAAACTCTCAGTCGTCTGGATTCCCAAATAAACGACTGTTACCTGCAAAGTTCTGCAGAAAAATGATAAGTGTGTATGTACCCCTAGACCAGTGCTTCTCAACCTTTTTTTTTCTGCTTCCATTTACAACAGTGAGCACAAGCTAGATTCAAGTGATTATTACGTTTTAAATATGGATATTTTTCTTACAAAAATGCATTGATTCGCTACAGAAGGCTTTTATTCACCCCCTGGAGCCGTGTGAGACACTTTTTTTATGGATGGGTGCTTTTTATTTCACTTCTTTTGGACTGAAGCAATGCAACACCCACTGACTGCAATGATAGAGCTTGAAAGATCAAAGACAATTTTTAATATAACTCCGACTGGATTCGTCTGAAAGAAGAAAGTCATATACACCTAGGATGTCTCAGGGGTAAAACACAGCCTATTTTCATTTTAGGGTGAACTAACCCTTTAATACCAGGGCTCGCAAATGTTCAAAATCTCTAATAGCCCTTCAGGCAGGCATTCTTCAGGTTTTGGTAGCCCAAAATGAATTTAACTAGACCTAATAAAAAAAAAAATTAAAAACAAAAATCACAGTACAGATTACACAATACAATTTTCTTACAATTTATTTATATAGTCTTTTACAAAATGAAATTTAAGACAAATTATAAATGAAAATGTGTCCTTTATTATTTCTCAGACAAAATGCTGCATATTCCTTTTTTGAAATTGAAATGTTAAATAATAAAATTTTAAAACAAATCCCAAATCAAATAAAAAACTTATACAACTAAAAGAAATCTCTTCGTAAAAACAAAGGCTTTGCCTGTGCTCTACTGTGCAACCACTGCATTTGAATTACTATCCAAAAAAGATACTAAATAAATGTTATTTGGATTGTATAATTTCAAAATTTAAAGCAAAAACAGAGTAGTCTGATTTTAGCTTTGTAAATAAGACGCAAATGTCACTCTCTGACAGCAGGTGGCACTAACGGAACAGCAGGTATTTACAGTATAGGCTGCTGCCCCTTTAAGACCGAATGCATGGATCCAATATAATGACTTACAGGAGATTTCATTCTCCACTGTTTACGTTCACCGACTTAACCGACCTTGTTTACGAGAATACTTGCAGAGACAATTATTTTGAGATAATTCTGTGTGTATGTATTCATTCAGAAGCAAGGATACGCAAAAGAGGAATCAATTCTGTGTACGCGCATTGTCTTATATGCGGCTCTCTGTGCGTGCTTTGAATGAGTGCGCTAGTGGTGAAAATTTAGATTCTTTCAAGAGATTCATTCATTTTCAGTTCGTTCACCAAATGCTAAATGTATGTTCTGTTCCGTATGCTAAATCTGAATATATAAACAAGCGAATGTGCACAGTACATAACTGCGCTTTACATCCGCTTTCTGCTGATCGAGACTGACATGATAAATGGCCGACTGACCCGGTACACTCTCATTAATTTCGTTCACGAACTAAATGTACCAGTTCATTCAACTCGTTCACAAACGACATGTACCAGTTCGTCCATTTCATTCACAAACAAGAAGATCTCTCGATCTCGTTTAGACTCAACTGAAACTCGTTCAGTGAATGGCATATTTGTTTACTACATTCAACAAATCACATGCTCTGTCACACCTCATACTCGAAGGCTATTAGCTTGAGGTTTAATCATTCCTGAGAAAGATTTGTTCAAAAAGAACGTTTCGTTCACGAACGTAACATCACTAGAGTACACGGAGAAACCAGCACACTAGCTTCGAATGTGCGCTAATGTTTTAAAACGCTTGAATGTTTAAATGGGCAATACTTAGAAACACGTGCAAATGATCAACTACAAGTTTCACCCCTACAAGTGAACAACGCAAATCAAGTTAGAAATTTTATATCCCTATTCAAGATAGCCCATGGGGCAGGATAGCCCGACTGGAAAACACAATAGCCCCGAGACGTCGGGCTAGCGATTTTGTGAACCCTGAATATATTACATAGAATTATTCAACCACTATTCATTTTTTGATCCAGAAGCTCCAAGTCTCTGACTCTGCGTTTTCTTAAATTAAAACTTTATTGAAACAACCCATCTGTGAGGAAAGAAAAGAAGAAAAAACAAATATGATTTCAGTCAATCTTGATTTTGTGTTTTTAGAATTTTTATTGTTATTATACATATTTAATTTAATGATTTCATGTCATCCCGTCCCCCCTTTTGAAGTTTGCCAAGGCACTCTGTTGGAATGTTGACTTCTTGACCTCTAGCGGACCACTATTTGTCTTGTAAAAGAGCGCTTCTTACCCCAAAGTAGTTGTTTGGTACGAAGCCCTCCCTGCCACACAGTGAAGCCCACCACCAGTCCACCCCTTCAGGCTTCTGCAGGATGGTCACCATGTCTCCTTCTTTGAAGCTCAGTTCGTCTGGAGCCTGGGCAGGATATCCCCAAAGAGCGTACACCACCCCACTGTTCTCTACACCCATCGCTTCCTCCACACCTAAACAAATACACACGCTCAATGGTGGCTATAGGAAATTAAACTACTTCATACAGTACAGCACTGTGATCAGATTACTCATAGTTTATGAATTAATAAGGGTGTATCACATGTCATCTCCACCCAATAGTTTATTAATTAGCTGACTAGTACTGACGGTTGTTTCCAGCCCATATGAGACGATGATACTATTAACTCAGGAATGCACAGCTCATTGTGACATGCTAAATATAACGCTGGGAGTTAACGCACATGTACAGTAGGTGTTTGCCTGAAAAAACTTGTGTTGCGCCATGCGCTTTACCTGTACAAGTAAAATCTGTTTTCGTTTTTCTCATCGCCCTCACCTCTCAGGAAGCTCTCACACTCCTCGAAGCCCGGGGCGTAGGGGTCACACTTCTGTGCCGCTGTGGCCCCATCGCTGTCTGTCACGGCCATCACCGCTGCTCCGTTCCGCACCAGAAACTCACACATTTTCCGGTCATTACAGGATGCAGCACAGTGCAAGGGTGTCCTGGTAAGTGAGACGAAAGTGAATACGTGCTGTACACATGCAAATACATAAGAATGTATATATACACTTATTAAATTGATCATCTCACCAGCCGTGGCTGTCTGGAGCGCTAATGTTAGCCCCTATCCGCACGAGAAACTCCACCACTGGGAAGTGTCCACCACAGATGGCATTGTGAAGGGCTGTGATGCCTTCATCATTAGCCTGGCTTGGGTCACTCGTCTATACAGGGACACACAAGTGCACTCTTAAAATGACAAACTGAAGAGTTCTGTAACATTATGAAACATTTACAAGTA
Organism: Cyprinus carpio; assembly: GCF_018340385.1. NCBI lineage: Eukaryota > Metazoa > Chordata > Actinopteri > Cypriniformes > Cyprinidae > Cyprinus > Cyprinus carpio. The sequence goes on along the minus strand of NC_056614.1, from coordinate 12,515,438 downwards.
GGATGCATTTTGCATTTTAACTACGTGACAGTCTTATTAAAGTTTGGAAGATGTCCCTATTTTTTCTAATTTATTTGTATTTTGGTGTTCAATATACATTTGTATGTATTTTGTAAACATTTTATATATGCAATTTTTTTTTTGTTACTATTTTCATATTTATTTTAATTTAAAATATTTTACATTTAGATTTCATCTGTGCTGGAGTATTATTATTATTAAGTTTTTTAGTTTCTAGTTAAAAAGGCCTCAGAACATTTTTATAACCATCAAAAAGTCAGTTTTTGTTCTTATTTTAGTGCACACAAGTAGTAATTTCTTAGCAACCTTAAAATTTTTATTTTATTGAATTTTAAAATTATTTTTTAGCTAGCTAATTCACTGCTCATTTGTTTAAATAATTTAGATTCAAATGTAAAAACTAAATACATTAAGACTTGGTCCGTAATAATATCAGATTTTTATTACACAACTTTCTTGGTCAAGAGAATTCACAATAACAATATTATTGTGATATCTACCATAATTTTTCTTGTTTTATGACAGATGGGAATACTCCTGTGTATCATATTGTAGTGTCAACCAGTTACTGGCGCTTTATTATTTACAATATTATTTTATGTGCAATAATATCACAGTATTTCAAATTTTTTTATATAATGGTTAGCATCAATAATGGTATATACTGACACACCCCTACCCTGTCTTACACTCAATTGAGTTGTGTGGTGCCTGTTTTTTAGTGGATTGTGTTGTGTGCTGTTGCCCCAGACTGAAATTAACCCTATTCAGCGCTGATGCTAGTTGCCACCACCTCTAAGCAACCATAGTGCAAGGTACCAAAGCAGTGGGACATACCTCCTGCGCAGCCCTCTGCACAGTTTCTAACTCTCCTACTAAAGACCCATCCAACATCAGCACCAGTGGGCTCAGGTGAGCCCTACGCCTGGAGGATTTATTGGATTTGCTGCCCTTCCGTAAGATAGAGTGAATACCCTGAAAGAGAAGAGAGATTGAAATCAAATATCCTCTTTACTGTCACTGGTCTCTACTGTATCTGTGTAATCTGTCTGCCCCTCACCTTCTGTTCAGCAGAGACCTGTATCTCTTTGATTGGTACTGGAACTGTAGCTACAGCAGATTTGGAAGTGTCTTCCCCATCTGAAGAGCTGCTACTTTCAACAGCTGGTTCTCCTTTGACACGGGTGGTCTTCCTGCGAAACAGTTTATTGATCATTTGCTTGTAATGGTTGGGCGGTTGGGTAAGGGGCAGGTTGTGCAGGGTCTGAGGAATTTCTCCTGAGCTGCGTTTCTTCAGGGCCCTGGGGAACTCGGCCCGGATACGCATCACTTCGTCCACATCAGTGTCCAACTCCGCCTGTGGGGCCACCACGGGCTGTAGACGTGTGGGGCTGAGAGGGCGAGGAGGCATCTCTGTATCCTCCACTTTACCCTCTTCTTCTGGTTTCATGCCTTGGTTGGTTAAGTACACAGGGCCTTCTGTTTTGTCCTGTCTCTCAAGCTCAGCATCAACATCTCCAGGGTGAAGTACTTCTTATAAGAAAAAAAAGCAAACTGCAGTTAAATACATACACACACACACACATACATATATATATATATATACACACAATACATACATACATGGGACAAAGACAAATAAGAGTGTCCATAATAAAATAATAATAATAATCATTTTAAAAAATCAAAATGAATTTTATTTCAGAAAATAAAAGCATTCTCATAGTCACTGTATGTATGAACTGCATTTTTAATGCATTTTTGAATACATTAATAGATGCAGACCAAAAAAAAATGTGTGTCAAGTCATTGACTCGTATACGAGTGCCTGTCGGCCCACTCATGGCTTCCAGTTGAAGGTACCTTCTCTATAGTAGGGAGGTTGTCTTTGAGGTTGCGGAGGTTGAGGTGCCTGATTTTGCCGCAGGTTCTCTCGGGGCAGGGGAAGATGCTTGGGCTCTCCCATTGGCCCAGGGGCGTATCTGCTGACAACCTCAGCATAGTAAGGGTTCTGTAGACTCATGATGAAAGAAAGCGGGATCGGCCTCTGCTTACGGACTCCAGAGCTTGCAGGTGGAATGGAGATACGGGAAATGATTTGCTGAGGGCCGTAAGGTGAGCTTGTGCTTGTGGCGAGTTCAGGGGGCACTGAGATACGAGTGTTCCTCGGGAGCGAGCTGTGGAATGATGGGAGCGAACGGGACACAGCATCCTGATGAAAGAGAAAGAAGCTATGAGAATTAAAGTACATTAATTTTTTTTAAGTGATAACATAAAATGGAAGCATATTTCTGTTTTCGGTTTTCTATATTTTTATTCCATTCCAGCTTTAACAGAAGAGTGCAAGACAGTAAGTAACAGGCTTGTTAGAAAATGTGACAGCAGCTGTTGCCTGTTTCACATGGGAATTGTCTACACTTGTTTTTATTACCTGAAAAGTCTAATTATATACAAACATGATGTGTTTTTTTCCCTGTTGGTTCAACAAGTCAGAGTGGTTTACCACTATAAAGGAACTAAGAGGAAACAGACAAATGAAAATACACGTGGGAGAGAAAGGAAGAAAATGTCAACAGATCTGTCCTTGAACATCTTTGGCTCAGATCCCTGATTTGATTTGTTCAGTTATTTCAACAATGACATTTTACTGTAGAAGTGCCCGGAGCAAAATTAAGACACATTAATGCACATGCACCTACAAACATGTTCACACACAACACAAAGTCTGCATACCTTCTTAGCAGCAGGAGGCGCGTCCAGGTTTGATTCTTTCCAGTTGCTGTTGGGTACAGATTGTCTGATCCATTCATTCTCTACAACAAAAATAGGAAATCATGTAATTAAGAAAGAATGGTTTACTGTTTTTTTTCTAGGCTTCATTGTGTTTATGGGGTGCAGTCTAACATGAGTTCATGCTTTGTTTTTTTTTAAAAACACATCATTTTTCACATAATTTACCTTTATTCCACACCGAACTGTCCTTTCTCTAACAAACGCCTCAATTATTTCCTGTTTTTATGAAGCCCCTTCCTCAGAAATACACGATGGGCTGAGATTGGTCAGCTGGCTCAGTGTGTTGTGATTCGCTAAACCGCCTCTAGCTGTGTAAACATGGCTCTTAATGGTATGTTTGTTTGTTGTTGTCTCATACTTTTAGATACACTGTTGTTTGTAAATGCTACTGCTTCTGTAAGCTTTTAATATACGGTTTTATTCTGATTAAAGCTTTAATACAGCACAGCATCCATACGCGCATCCATGTATAACGCTTCTCATTGCTATGTGAAAATAAGTGTATAAATGGAACAGTTTGTTGGAGCTGATCTGACGATCTGAATGAGAGAGAGAGAGAGATGCAGAGCAGGGCGATTGAGAACCGCTGCTTTAGAACATTGATTTTGAAACTTGTGAATCCATTACAATCGTTAGAAGACAGAATCGAGATTCATATATAAATACATTTTTATGTGCACCCCTAGTTTTCTCTTCCTCTTCTCTAAAGCAGCACAACATGGCCTCACCCACTTTGTTGCATGTTCCCGGGGTGGGGTTTATCTGGGTTCGTGAAGTAACGGACCCGGGAAGAAGCTTGTTGTAGTCCCTTACCAGCCGTTTTTGTAGACATTAAACTGCCAGAATTTAAAAAGATGATATCTCCGTTTGCATTGAACTTTCAGCGCTGCAACTTTGCAGATATTGTTTATGCTCAAACAGCAACATTACACACTAACTAACGTTAAAAAAGTGAAATCGCAATCAACCACCACTTTAAAGCAACACTGTGTAACTTTTTCTGTGTACAAATTTTGCTAAATGTATATAATGAGCGAGTACATCATAAATTCATCTACCAAACTGCCTTTTTGTCTTATCCCAAATCACTACGGTACATTTATAATAAGTGATTATTTTTGGACTATTGTAACCTGTTTGGGTCGTCGCCGCTAGGGAGTAACAAATACCTTCGTGAATCGCCATAGACATAAACTTGGAGAAGTAGCTCTGGTAAGAATGTTCTTCCACGGGATGTGTGCAGTTCTGTTTATTGACCGCTAGAATGGCAAAATTTACATAGTTTTGCTTTAACATTGATAGAGTGACTAGACTACAGATGCTGGTTTGTGCTTAATCTTCTATTGCATGATGTTACCTTGTGGTAACAAACATAATGTCTTCACATTGCAAGCACATGACATGGTAATAGTGATGTATGGTTAAAATGGTTAATAATGGAGGTTTGAATACTATCTTGGATTTTAATAAAAATTTAAAGATTGTGTAGAGCACTGGAGAATAAGAATTCATGTTTGTTAACTTTTAGTATATATGATTGTTCATAACAATATTTTGTATATTATGAAAGCTTAAATTAGTTTGCTACAAAGAAGCAAAACTAAGTGACTGAGCAATAGACTGTAGAGAATTTATCATGCTTTATATTTATATAGATTTTCTTTGCATTATCCATTTCAAATATTTTCAATATTTTTTAAACCTTTTACTTTTTTAGTATTTACTTAGCATTTATGCAACATTAAGCAAATTAAGAATTCTGTCATGTAGCAGTCAAAGTGAAGTCTAATACATTGAAGTTTAGTTTAATAAATGTTTCTTTATCATTTTTTTATTCTGATATCAATATAAAATAGGCACTTGATTTCATAAAAATATTTGAAGAACAGAAACGGGCCTTTTTAATCATTTCTTTTAATTGTTGCCTCCAGGTTAAGTAATTTATAATGCTTTTTTTTATTTTGCTATCACATAAGCATGAAAATTGTGCAACTCACTGTCATAGGTGTGGTGAGGCTTTCTTTCGTATGATGCATCCAGGTCAGTCTCATTCCACTTAGGTGGGTTCTTTTGCCTCTGCATTCCTTCTCTGAAAGAAGATAGAACAAACAATGAGGAAACAAATGACTGAGGGGCTCTACATTGTTTAATAAAGAAACAAACAGAATTTCATTATAGCAAACACACAACTTTACTACCAATCAAAGACCTTTGGATCCAACTGTACACTCCTAAAATTTAAAGCTTCTAAGAGTTTTTTTTTTTTTAAAGCCATTGAAGAACTATTTGGAGTTCCCCAAATAACTTTTCAGTAAACAGTTCTTAAAATATAAATTTTTTTCAAAATGTGAAGAACATTTAAAGTACAGTATGCAATAGAAATGTTTTATCCCAATTACCTAAGGGTCTGAATGGCTGGAAGTTGCGTGGCAGCGTACTGGCTGCTGGTTGACTAAAAGGCTGATGAGAAGGTGCTCGATCCAACCTCGGAGACCTAGGAATTGAAGACATGGGGTTCGCTGAGGGCTGCAGTGAGGTGCGAGATGTTTTGTTTTCATAAGAAGGGCTGGATAGTTCCCCATAACTCAAGGATCCTCTTGTGCTTCGATCTTGAGGTCTCAACGGCATCTGTGTCATTTGTCTTATTGTATTTGGAGACATATTAGGGGGAGTCATTTGGTTGAAGGAATATCGTGAATCCGAGCTGTCTTTACGGTTTGTAAAAGAGGAATGCTGCTGGGTTAAAGGACTAGGAGATGAAGGCTTGAATTTCATACTGTCTAGGTGAGGTGCAGGAGATGTAGATCGAATTGTGACAGCAGGAGGAAGGTCCAGGTTAGATTCCTTCCTGCTGATGCTGGAGTCTGAGCTCTGGCTGCTCATGGAGCTCTGGGAAAAGGAGAAGTTTGTACTGATGCTCTCATTTCCATTCTTGTTTGCGCTGTACAAACTGCCATTGCCATTGCTGTTGCTCTGGGGTTTGGGGCCAGAACTCTACAACAAAATATCAAGGAAAATATTAATGCATGATGTCGGTCTCCAGATACACTAAACCAATATAGCCACATCTGCATCATCTAAAACTGCAATGCAGATACAGTAGAAACTCTGGAGGACTGTTTGACATCATTCAAAGGTGACATATCATGAAAATCTGACTTCTGCATCTACCAAACCAAAAAACATGAAAAAGTACAACCGAGAAAATATTTGTACCTTGTGTATTTTTAACATAAACTTGTGTATATTTGACAGTTTAAGCGCAATAAGACATGAAAGAGAGCTTAGTTTAGTTCTCACATGCCATGTGACAGCCGCTTTCTGTGTGCGTGTTTCAAATGTGTGCGCTCAGAAAACCACATATTAGACGTTTAAACTAATCTGGTTTAAAAAGCATGATCTCAGTGCGACAGACATGATAATCAAAACCAAACAGATGTTTTTTAGTAGAGTACGAGCTGTAAAGGAACAGCACATTTGCATTTATTTTGAATGGAATGCTTCCATTCAAAACAGGCTTTTTTAAAATGATATAATAAGTGATATGTGGGGTATCTTGAGCTGAAACTTCACAGACACATTCTGGGGACACCTGAGACTTATATTGCATATTGTATAAAGGGACATAATAGGTCTCCTTTAAAGGCAATAATTAATTCTGTACCTCTGAAGTAGTGGTTTGCACGACAGGAGTGGCTTCTGACAGGAGAGAGCTGAATTCCCGTGAAAGCTCATCTGCTGTGGCCAAAGATGCGCTCAGTTCATCGTTGATGGACTGAACTACAACATACATACACACACAAACAAACAAACATTTAATGAACACCCAACAGGATATAACAAGCCACTCCATATGCCATTCTGAAAACACTCAAAAAATATCAGCATGCATGTAGACATGTAACCATATTATTGTTACTGCTGCATCATGTCCTATCCTATATCGCCTACACATAGGAATGAAACTAATACTGGTGTACTGAAATACTCACACAAAAAGCTGCTGCCAAAGCTGCCCTGGGAGTTCATGGTGTTTGTGTTTCTGTTTGTGGGACCTCCAATTCATTCAACACACTGCCTGAGTGAAAAAAAGGAAAATCAGATCAATTACAACCTCTAACAGCATATCTGATTTAAATTAATCGCATCAATGCATGGTGTCTGACTCATACAGAAATATTAAAACCTATAATACATAAATACATTTTTTGTTTACCTAGATAGATAGACAGACAGATGATAGATACACACACACACACACACACACACACACACACACACACACACACACACACACACACACACACACACACACACACACACACTGAAGACTGGAATAAACATCAAATTAAAAAAATCTTACCGACTCCAAACTTTTAAATAGTATTGTGTGTGTGTGCGTGTATTATATATGGCAACAAAATATCAAGTTACTTACTTTCAGATTACCTTTTTTCAAGTAACTAGTAACGTAGCGCACTAACGTAACACTTTTAAATTTACAAGAAAATATATATTTTTAAGTTACTTTTCACATTTTTTCAAAGTTACTTTGTTTTCCCATTTATTCACTAACACCTCTCCTGTCCTGTGTTGAGAGAAATTGTGAGCGAGGTGCAGGTGCAGAGGCACTTACTTCAAGTTGAGACATTTCACTTTTGGCCTTTACTGTTGCCAAAAATACAGGCTAACTTTTTAGGGTTTTTTCTTATTAAAAATAAATAAATAAACTGACCCAGCTCAAGTGACAGAAAGCGACACAAAATAAAAATGCATTACTTCACAAAAAGTAACTGAGTAACTCAATTAGTTACTTTTTTATGGAGTAACACAATATTGTAATGCATTACTTTTAAAAGTAACTTTCCCCAACACTGATGGCAGTGGTCATGATGATGTTATTCTGCATCTGTAAAAAGAAAAGCATGCCCAGCCTACTAAAACACTGGCATACAGCAGGACTTGAGATACAAGTGGACTGTTTTTAAGCATTCCAGCACCTGCCTACATTACATTGTACACAGAGAAACACCCTTTGTGATTTATGAAGTGGGCTGCTGTTCACATCTGACATCTGTTGCTGCAACCCCTTCTTTATATTAGTATAATTCACTGTGCACTGAAGGCCTTTGAATGGAAAGCTTTGACCCCCAGGCAAATGACACTAGAAGCATGACTTACGACTTTCACATGCTTACCCAACATGTGTGAAAATAAAGACGTGAGCACTTGTGGTACAATAAGACACACGGATACATAGTCATGCATATATCTGAATCACATAAGACACATTTTGTTAGACTTTCACCCTCCAAAAAACAGATGTTTATTAGTAATGTGTCTGTTCTTTGTGCACTTTTGGATGAGCCAGTCAGTTCTTCTGGATTACTCAATACTGAGTCATCCAGCTGGCAGAATCCCACACACAAGATCAAAAGCTGCTGCAGGTTATAAAAAATGAGGTGTGGAAACATCACTCATCTTTTAGGCTACGTTTACAAGACAACCATGTAGTCAAAAACAGCGTTTTTAAAAACGCTGTTTACACATATCTGCTACACATCTGTTAGTAAACAGTACCTGTAAGTGACGATTTTATAATGTATATGATGCATCTCTGCTGTTGGTTGTAATATTGGTGAAATAAATCTACACTTTGCTAAAGAAGAGTCAGCAAACTCTTGAGCAGCAACAACACCATATACTCCGCCATTGTTGTGTATGTTTGTTCGCGCTTGCCTTTTAAATTGACATGTACTGCACATGTCTACTTACCTAACACGTACTACGCATGCGCATGACGTCACCGTTTTCAAAGATTCCCATATGGACTCTTTTCACAAGACTGTGATGACATGTTTAACGTTTATCAGCATCGTAAATCCTCGAACATTTTTCATATTTGTATTTTTTTCAATACAAATGTATGTACATTTATAACACTATTCTTTCAACTATGCAACAATTTAAAAAAAAAACAAAAAAAACGTCTTTTTCCTTTTATTGGAAGTCAGTAAAACACTATCGTGGAGATTTTCTTTTGCTATTTGAGCAAATGGGAATGCAAAAAAATATATTTGTGGTACTCTCCCATTCACTGCTCTTCAAGTTAACCTAACTATGACGACTTCCGCTGCTGAGAAACCCGGAAATGTGAAAAGGGTCCATTGGGTGTTTACACGGAAACGATAACAATACAGTTTTCAAAAACTTGCACTCTGAAACCCGTTTTCAAAAATATGCGTTTTCAGTCCCCAAACACTGTTGTCGTGTAAACAAAAAAGCAAAACGCATAAAAAGTTTCCAGTTTTTGGCTGAAAACGTTGTCGTGTAAACAGCCCCTTAAGTTAAAACATGCTACATCATGCCACTTCTGCCCTTTGTGATAATAATGATTTATCAGAAACATTAAGCTGATATTTGGCGAATGTTGAGTGGGGTTTTATTTGTTACAATGGTTTAAATTGATAACCTGGCAGTTATTAACTTCCAGAAGATTCTTTGATTCTTTCTTTAATTTGCAGCTTTCACAGAGTAATTAACTGTGTATGTGTGTACATGTGTCTTTTGTAATACACTCATGCACAGAAGGGCACTGACTCAAGCCACTCTGTCTTGTTTGTTTTGTCAAGATCAGTAGAGTCTACTAACTCTTACTGGCTTATTGATTCACTTTAGACAGCATGGCCTGGGTCACCTCCACAAACTCAATTCAAAACCCCCTCCTCTGTTTCTAAAGGTGACCAGATTTCTTTCTTGAACAGTCAGGATATCACTGAAAAACATATAGTTTATTTAGGGTCAGTGACCAACTCTTTATGTCTATTTATGTCTGTCTATAAATGTATATATATATATATATATATATATATATATATATATATATATATATATATATATATATATATATATATATATATATATATATAAGAAAGCAGTTCACACATATAATGATTTTATTACACCTACATGTTTTTTAAATTAATTTTCATAAATTCCAAACCTGTTACATGCTGTCTTAAGTCATACTCTAGTTTGTTTGTATCAGGGTAATACAACTGTCCTGATATCATAACGAAGAACAAAGCCTTGTTAAAAGAATGAAAGCTTTATTTGGCATATTAAGTTGTTTGGCATAATCTTTTATAATTATCTCTATTAAAATATATATATATATATATTAACAGTGCACACCCACAACCATGCGTAAGCAGCTAGTGACAGCCTAGTACATGAAAACGTTAAGAATGCAACTAGAAAGATAACATGAATCCGACATAAAATAATTATTTAGATGATGTAACTAATGTAATAATCTAAAGAGACAGAAATTAGTAAATGACTACAAGAATTATTTTTTTTTGTTACATGTGCTAGTGTTCAAAAGACTGGGGTCAGCAAGATTTTTCAAAGACACAGTAAACCAGTAAAATTGTCAAACATTATTACACTTTTAAATGTGTCTATTTTAGTATATTTTACACTGTAATCTATTCCTATGATGGAAAAGCTGATTTTCTGGCAGCCATTATTTCAGTCTTCAGAAATCATTCAAACATTTGCTATTTTTATCAACGTAAAAACAGCTGTTCTGCTTAATATTTGTTTTTGTCAAAGGATCTGTTCATGAATAGTAAGAACAGTATTTCTTTGACTATTCATTTGTAACAATATAAAAGTATTTACTGTCCCTTTTCATAAACTTAATACATCCTTGTGGAAGTATCTTTCAGTTGTAACAGCTCAGACTTACATTTTAGTCTAGGACTAGGCTTAAGCCTTGTCTGTGAAAATGGTGGTAAGTGCTGTTTAACGTCACGTGTTTTTCTGAACACGCAGTAAAACATCAGGGACAGCACCAGCCAGCGACAGATGTCTAGTCGCCCTTTTCCTAAAGGCACAATAGTCTTCAACCCCCTTATGTATCTTGATATTTGTTCTATCAATCCTCTCACATTCTCTCTTTTTGTTCCCTGTCCGATCTTAATCCCTGATCTCCACCTCTCATTCACTGCTCCGCAGTCATTTGCTGATTGAGAGGTTAAGGCTTTGCGTGACTGATAATTTAACACGTTAGTTGGAGTGCCTTTGGTACAGTGAATCTGGAATGTGGAGTCAAGTGTGACACAGGTTAATAATAACTCTCGTTCTGTGCTGATAAGAAGACCTAGCCCATTCAGAGCCTGGGTGGAAACCACAAAGACTAAAAGATTAAGACAGCAGTGCTTTCTACTGGTGGAATAGGGTGTGGCTACAGAAACCATCTGCTCACGTTCTCTCTTTCTCAACCCAATTTCACAATCAGTTGTTAAGCTTGCCCTTTGCCCCGATCTGCATGATATTAAAGTCACCATGAAATCAAAATTTTTAAGGGAATACTGTAGTGTTTATTATAAATAATTTATGTGTGCACTTCATTATTTTTTTTTTCAATTCATGTGCCCTAGTAATCTTTAATCAAAAATGTTAATCTCCTCTCCCCCTCAAAACGACTCTTCTGGTCACGAGCTATGGCGCGAGGGCGGAGCTAGTGATGTGAGGGGTAAGTGCTGGGATAAACAACAATGGGAAAAACTGAAGCTGATGCTTTACTTTATAGAAATCAGTGCATTGATCAGTGCTGACGCAAGCCATGGGGGAGTATACTACCCTTAAAAATTTAAGGATATTAGGATATTACCGCAACATTACTCTTAGGATATTGCAAACTATTTGTTTTATGAATATGACTTAACCTGATGGAGGATGCACTCATTCATTCAGGCAGTCTCCCCCCCCCCCCCCCCCAGCACCATTAGCAATCACTTTTACGTATGTTTGTGCCATAGTTCGTCCCTGTCTTTCTCAATAAATAAAAATGCTAGGGTGTCTCCAGTGAATCCAGTGGAGAGAAATCCCCTCACAACTAACTGCAAACTGGCATTCAGATCTGCTCCATTTTGTTAGCAACGCCCCAACTTCCAATGATCCAAGCAATAGAGTGGTGGAAGCGAGTTAGCATTTTAGCACTTCCGGTTCCATCGTCCCAGAGTCAATGGGTTTTTTGAATGGGATTTTTGTTAAATCCCTAAATTAAGGTCCATGGTTCACACAGGCTCAAGATACTTTCATGTTTTATTCTACGACATAAAACATACAGTACCAGTTACACCCCACTCATGATTTTTTAAAACTGTTATGTTTATGTTTATGTTATATGTCTTCAGATGGAAGATGCTCGTTTTATCACTTTCCTACTGATGCGGAGACTGGGTTCATAAGGTAAACTCATATTATGATTATCCCATGTAAACACCACATTTAATGGCTTAGTCATGGTGAAAGTGAAACTTTAATGATGCATAGTGCTTAAAACCACATTCAATTTAAATGCTTATGACCACATGAAGCTGGAGCTTACGGAGCATATAGTTTGAGGATTTTCTAGAAGCAAGGAAAAAAATTACATTTTGTGTAACTTACCCTCCCTAACAAAGCTGAAATGTGGTACTTTATTCACTAAAATAAGATTAATCTTACAATATCCAAAAACTCGCTCACTCTGCTGTTATTTAAAAGATTAAATTTTAACACTTTTTTTGCACATATAATGTTTATCATAGCGTACATCAATACATGTAATATATTTGTTTACAAAGCCTTCAAATTGCACTGGGCAGGATGTAGAATAACATTTTTGCAAATTATTATTTAGTTTTATTTTATATATATATATATATATATATATATATTTTATGCATTATATATATATATATATATATATATATATATATATATATATATATATATATATATATATATATATATATATATATATATATATATATATATATATATATATATATATATACACATACATATATATTGTCATTCAATTAACCAAAGAAATCTACAGATTAATTATCAAAATAATCATTAGTCAGCCCTAGATTATAATCAAACTTCATTTGTAGAGTGTTTAGGCAGACAAGCTTCTCCTTGTAGGGAAATCATTACAAATGGAATAATTAGACCAATCCCTATCTTCAGACATGACAACAAATGTTACATTTTAATGAGAATTTCATTCATCAGTATGTCATAATGAAACAACAGCTGTGAGACTGACGTCATGTGATATAAATACTGCTCAACCCAAGCTGCATTTAGATCACCACAGTTCTCCAGATGCTCAATTAAACAGATGACAGTTCAGTCATCTTTTACTCACACTCAAGTCATTCTGCCTTTCTTCTGTGGAAAACAAAATATACCTGGAAAGATCAGATCAGTTGTATTAGTCCATGGAAATCAGTGTGGTCCACTGTTGTTTTGGACTCATTTGACTTTCATTACATGTACAATAAATATCTTCTTTTTTGACCAACAGAAGAAAGTAAGCCATACAGATTTGGAGGTACATAAAAGTTGAGTGAACTATTCCTTTAAGTCATAATACTAGCATCTCAGACTTGACGCTATAGGATTGAAACCAACCGATACTGTCATTGTAGACCACAAGAGTGTTTCAGAGTCTAGCTGATAAGAATGAATCATGAATTCAAACAGCATGTAACAGCTTTACAATTCAAAAGGGCCTTGCCAGAAAGGTGTAATGATTTACAACCAACTAAGACAGAGCAGATAAGAGTTTTATCAGATGAAGAATAAAATCTATTAAACAAATACATAAATATTGAATACTGGCCAGAACTTTAAAGGGGTCATATGATGCTGCTAAAAGATAATTATTTTGTGTTTTTGTTGTAATGAAATGTGTTTATGCGGTTTAAGGTTAAAAAACACATTATTTTCCACATGATGTACATTATTGTTTCTCCTCTATGCCCCGTCTTCTGAAACACGTTGATTTTCACAAGGCTCACCGCTCTGAAAAGCGAGGTGTGTTGCGATTGGCCAGCTATCCAGTGCATTGTGATTGGCCGAATGCCTCAAGGGTGTGACAGAAATGTTACGCCTCTTAACATATTGTGATGCCTTGTCCGGCCGGAGCGAAGAGACAAAAACATAAAACCCATTATAAATGTGATATAAACATGATTTCTAGTCGTGTCTTCTTTTGGAAGGCCAAACAAAGTAGTTTCGATTTCTCAACGAAACAGCGTCACACACCGGCTTGAGTGATCAGAGGCGGACGGCTTGAAGCGGATTCTACGAAGGAGCGTACCTTGTGCTTGCGGCAACCACATGTGACGACCTCAGGCTGGACAATACTACAACGAGTATAAAAGGTACGCCTTCTTTCTTTTTCGTGAACATTTGGGCAGCGTTATGCAAATCTTCCCACGTAGTGATGTAGAGATGTGGGGGCGTGTTAGAACGAGCCGTTTCAGGGGGGCGTGGATGAGTCTTAACTTTGAGAAAGAATATCTCTTTAGATTTGAGACTTTAGTCTTTGCAACTTTACAGATCTTCTTTATTCACCAAGAGCTTGTAACCCTCCAAAGAGAAAGGAAAATTTGAAATCGCATCATGTGACCCCTTTAAAGAATTAAAAGGATGAGCATTGATTACAAAGAACTTTTTAGATGGAGCTTATAGGATCTTTTCTTAAGGGGAGCGGACACTAAAGAGCAGTTCATTCTGTTCTCAACAACTTTTATCATGACATGGACCACTGAGTGGATACAAAACACTTGGATCTTATGAGCCTCACCCCACCGTCACACTGATGCACTCCAAAAACTGTGGGCGGAATGTTGCAGTGAAAACTTGTGAAAGTTCACCTAAAAATTACAATTCTGTCATCATTTTCTCACCCTTGGCTATTGACAGTCACATGTTCTTCAAAAGATTCCACAGAAGAAAGTAAGTTAGTTTTGAAACAAAATGAGAATGAGTAAATGATAAAAATAGTAATGTGAAATAAAACTCCCAGTTCTGAAAAATCTACACAAAATCAGATGCAAATGCAAAATCACACAGATCAGCCTATTGCATCTCCTGACACTGTTGAAATTTCAAATTATCAACTCAGAAATCGAGACATTTGACCAGATTTGGGTTAACAAGACTGGGGAGTGACTGGGTGTCAGGTTATATTTCAGACAATGACGGCCCTTACAGAACATTCTGACAAAACCCTGTTAGTCATCCTGATACCATGGCTGGGTTTGTGTGTGTGTGTGTGTGTGTGTGTGTGTGTGTGTATATATATACATAAAAATACATAGAGAGAGAGAGAGAGAGAGAGAGAGAGAGAGAGAGAGAGAGAGAGAGAGAACATTTGCTTCTGGAATCTCTCAGGTCTTCAAAATTACAAGCTTAACATTCCTTGTGAATCACACAAGATATCCAAGACACAAGAAATCCACCATGACTGCATCTAACATTTAAAACATAAACCACAGTGCACACAATGTGGCTGGCATGCAATTGAACCATGCAAATTGTCAGTGTTTACAAAGCGCCAGAAAAGCTATAAGGGAGCCAGAAAACTCAGAACAAGTTGTAGCAGGATAAGACAGATATGCAGTTCAGCTGGCTCCGACAGCAGTTAGTCAAATGGTAAATCAGGTCTGTATGCTGGACTCATTCCCAACACTGCTCAAAAATGACATGAATGTGCTCATTACTGAGTCTGACCTGCTTCAGAGCAATGTCTCATATTAGAATCAGTTAACATGTTTAACCCTGTGAAACCTTATATGCCAGTAAGAATAATCAGTTTACCTTTATTCAAAAATACCTATATAAAAAAGTAAGTAACATAAATAAAAGTTACACAGCTAAAAATGTGTTCATCTTGACAGGCCTTATATTTTCATGACGCTTTATGTATTAATATTCTGAACAACACAACATACTACACTATTACTAAATGAATAAAAGCTCGAATAAGCTTTTGGGTGATACAAAGACATCATTCAGGTTGAATAATGAATAATATATTGTTCAGTGGACAGTTCAATGAGCACCGACTTCAAAAGATTCAAAATGCGTGGTGCTTTTTCAAGACATCTGATTTCCATTAAAGCGCTCTGACTCCTCCTCGTACACTTCCTTACACAAAGGCGCCTTTAAAAAAAAAACTTTCGACATAGTACACATTTTTAAAATAATACTAAAAAAAAAAAAAAGTTGCTAAAACGGCCTGCCATAACAGAAACGACCGAGTCCACTGTACAATCCACATCGCCGCCTTAAAGTCAAGTAAAACTGCGAGCTGGACTCTCAGTAAAGAGTCAAAAGCACAATAACATAAATATTTTCTTGTACCTTGAATAGCTGTGATAGTTGTGAGGTTGTCGTGCCGTAAAGTCTTAGAACTCAGTCCCGCCGAGCATGGATGTGTTACATGACTACTTGGAAAACATTTCAATGGTGTTTAACTCTTGTCTGTGAAGTCCTGAGATATTCAGTCCAGCCCACTGCTTCTGAAACCCGACCCAGGTGCTCCAGTCCAGACGCACAGCTGGCGCAGGTAACAACGCGCTGAGAGATTTAGTTTGGTTTTGTTTCTTATTGGTATCGTGATTATATTCATGCATTTGTTTTAGAGCTATTTAGAATACGTTGTTTTGTAAAAAAAAAATGTTAATATACTTTAAACTACGTGTATTATATAAAATACGTAACAAACGGGGGAATAAACTTGAAATAAAATTAAATAATAAAAAAAAACAATAATAATTATAATATTGCAAGAAACGAGCGTTCTAGATCTCATGAATATTACTATTGCGTCATTAATATTACACAGGAGCATCGTCCACATGACGTCCTTGTACTCCCGCCTCCTCAGATGACGCATTTTCCGCCAAGATGGTTGTGGGTGCCTTTCCAATTGCAAAGCTGCTCTATCTGGGCGTACGACAGTTGAGCAAACCAGTAGCTAACAGGATAAAAGCAGGCGCGCGGAGAAGTGAATTCTTTAAGAACTATATCTGCCTTCCTCCAGCTCAAGGTATGCAGGCTTTTGGTTGTTCGTGTTTAACGATATGATGTCAATCCATATGAAACGAGTATGTGTAGGCGTAAATGTCGAGGCAACACGCAGCCAATAGCCGTTTGCTTGGATGTGCTATTTAGCCAATCACGACTGCTGCGATTTTGTCATTGGGTGTTTTCAACAACCGATTTACCCAGAAACCAATGAGATGCTAGAAACAAGGTTCCATTTAGACCAATGAGATTCGGGTTTGCTTAAAGGGGCGGGGCTCGACTGTCATTGAGGTTACAGCGAGGAACTGAAAGTGCCTTTTGCTGCTTGTTGAATTTAGTTGATAATTTGTGACCCTGGAACACAAAACCAGTCAATTTAAACTGAGATGTATACATAAATCTGCTGAATAAATAAGCTGGCCATTGATGTATGTATGGTTTTTTTGTTAGGATAGGGGACAATATTTGGCAGAGATACAGCTAACGTTACCTATTTGAAAATTTGGAATCTGATGGTGCCAAAAAAAAAAAAAAAAAAAAAAAAAAAAAAAACTTTAAAGTTGTCCAAATTAAGTTCTTAGCCATGCATATTACTCATCAAAAATTTAGTTTTAATATATTTACGGTATAAACGTTCTCTTCATGGAAATAAACACATTTTCATTTATTTATTAAATATAATATGAGAGGAATATCAACTATGTCTAATACACGCTTTTTTGGTCTTTTTTAATATTATAGCTTTCATATAGTAGTCTCTTTTTAATATTGTTATTGTTTTTAATCTTATGTTTTTTTTATACTGTAATCTCTGTTATGTTGGTTATCACAAGCATGAAGGTAAAACCAAAGTGTGTCTTAACTTTTTAATTTTTTATTATTATTATTTATTTTTTTTACAGTGGATTGTTGAAATAAATCTGTCAAGTAATTCAAATTGTGGAGCCTCTTGTTTTCTCCATAGCATATCACTGGATCGAGATGAGAACAAAGATGAGAATTATGGGTTTCCGTGGCTCCACCATCAAACCTCTGAATGAAGAGGCAGCTGCGGAGCTTGGAGCAGAGCTGCTCGGTGAAGCTATCGTTTTCATCATCGGCGGAGGTTGCATGGTGCTTGAATACAGCCGTCAGGCCACCAACTCCAGGCGCAAGGAAGAGGAGCTTGCACAAACCATTAACAGTCTTCAGACACAACTTGGAGAGCTTGCACTAGCCACAGAGACACTGGATGCCCAGATCAGAGAGGTTAATAGACTTCTGTTGTCCCTCCCAGCGGCTCCAGCTAGCAAGTAACAATATACATCACTAAAATACACCCTTTCTAAGAAGGGCAAAGAGACTGATTTATGAGAACATATCAGTAGTGGTGCAGCACTGCCATATATATACACACAAAGTCTTGGTTCAGCCATCCCACACACACAAAGAAAGCCCAGGTTATATAAACGAGGAAGGATCAGAGAGTTTGTGTGTGATTGGGTGACTGGCCACCAGTCTAACACTTCCTATTCGTTATTTGTTTGGTTGGATGATGCTGTTTTCAATCAAAGGTTCTAGTGATTTGATGATTCTGTTAAACCATCGCCAACACTTGACCGCTTAGTATTCTGCTCATCAGTTTGGATGGTATTTCATAACATTTTCTTCGTATAATATGCTGATGGAGTTGGGCAATTATCATTTATTAATGATTTGAAAATGCTTTTGAATTTTCGATACTTGAATGACAAATTCCATACAGTATATAAGGATGTGTCCCTTGAAATAGGAAACAGAGAGCCGTCTCTGTGTGTCCTGCAAGAAAATCCCCATTACATTAAAAGACTGCTGTGTTTAATATGGCATGTGTATATGGGTGTATATTTATGATTGTAAAATAAAGTGAAATATTCTGATGTTTGTTTTTTTTCTTCTCCTTGTGTCTTGAATGTATTACAATTGTGAAAATATTTTTTAATTGTGAAATGTCAATCTTAATCACATGCGAAAGTTTTAGCACTTCAGTTTTCACTGTATTCAAGGCACAACATCCTGTATTTACAGACTTACATTTAAAAATGGAAAAACCATTGATTTGAAAAGCCTGAGCAATTTGGAAATACTATATGAACTATGTCTATGTCCTTTTTCTATCTTTCTATATAACCCTGACATGTTTGGGTATATAAAGTCATGTTTGTACAATGCTTGTTTGCTCTCTCTCTCTCTCTCTCTCTCTCTCTCTCTCTCTCTCTCATGTCTCTCCGCTCTCTCTCTCTCTCTCTCTCTCTCTCTCTCTCTCTCTCTCTCTCTCTAAGTGTGTGTGTGTGTGTGTGTGTGTGTGTGTGTGTTTAAGAGGGATCATGCCTCTACACCAGAAATATCAAATCCAGCCCGAACACCAGATCCTGTCAGAAAATATCCGTTTTGTCTGGTAACAGAACAACTATTCAGCAAAATTGCTTAATACCCAAAACCTAGTTACAGTCTTGTCTGGTACCCAAAACCAGTGTTTAAGTCTTCTATCAGCCAAGAAGTTGCCTGAGCAAAGCTAGTGAAGAGCAGAAGCAGGAGACAAAGTGTTTATGATAAAAAAAGGAGCAAAATATTATTATGTCACAGGCAAAAGCAATGGAAATTACCGCTTCACACCAAAATCCCATAAACCTTGAACTTCCATAAACATTCCCTCTTATCACTCGTGAAGACAAACATCCCTTGAAACCTAAGACTAAGATTTGTTAAGACTAAACAACAATGGAAAAATAATATAAAAAGTAATCATATAATATAACGAATAATCGATTAATGAATCTATTAAGTGAGTATAGAAATGGCTATAATGATTACTATAAATTACTATATGATTACATGGAATAGTTAAATGATCATTGATGAATGAATCAATAAATGAAGAATGAAAGAAAGAAAAAAAAAAAACAAATGTATGGTTGTGCTCTTGACGCAACACAGAGTTTGCGTGTGAGGATCAATAAAGATCCTTCAGTATAGACTATAATTACAGAACATTGAGAAGCAACAAAGCATAAACTAGTGTAATTAAAAAAATAATAATTATTAGCTTTTCATCAGTTTACAAATCCGCTGCACTTCCTTCACAAACCCCTGCTTGGGAAACCCTGACAAATGTTTCATGCACTTCATAATGTGCTTTAGTCAAGACACTTTAGTTTTGCCTACAAAAATATTTCGATTTCTTTACCGAGGCACATGTTATATTTAATTGGGTAAAATTAGATTTAAAAAGAGTAACATTAGTAGACATTGACTGGGCTTGATAATGACTGAACTATCAGTATATTCCAGATGTGTCCAGTAGGTGGCAGCACTCAGAAACACTTTGGACAACATTCAGTATGTCTTCTGCTGCTCTGTACTGAAGCCTGCGCTAACTGTCCTTCTTTACTCAAACACTCTCCTTCAACTAACCAAGAGCTTGTGCTTTGGTAAGCTCATGACACCTTTTTAACCGACATTTTAGAATTTGCATTAGAGAAATGCACGTCCATTTTCATGAGCTAACATTAGCTGGCATAACATACATTCATAGCTTGACAAACCAGACATGTGCATGGGTCATTTCTCATTATTACATCATAATGTGAATGCATTTATTGAATTACAGTAGATGTGCCTGTTTGCCAAATGCATTTACTACTCAACTTATGTGTGCACATGATTTAGCAAATTAGCTGGGTAAATGTCCCACTCTGTCGGTTTAGCTGTGTTTTGGAAAATTATATGTTAGCTGGTTTCTATCTGGTCTAACCATGTCATTAGTAGGTCCAAGTTAAGATGGTTATTAAAGGGGTCATATGATGCTGCTAAAAAGAACATTATTTTGGGTATTTGGTGTAATGAAATGTGTTTATGTGGTTTAAGGTTAAAAAAAATAAAAAACCTTATTTTCCACATACTGTACATTATTGTTTCTCCTCTACGCCCCGCCTTCTGAAACGCGGTCTGAAAAGCGAGGTGTGCTGTGATTGGCCAGCTATCCAGCGCGTTGTGATTGGCCGAATGCCTCAAGCGTGTGACTGAAAATCTGCGCCTCTTAACACAAATCTTCCCACATAGTGATGTAGAGATTTCTTTGCATGAACATCTGGTTATGCAAATCTTCCCACACAGTGACGTAGAGATGTGGGGGCATGTTAGAATGAGCCATTTCAGGGGGCGTGGACGAGTCTCAACTTTTATAAAGAATATCTCTTTGGATTTGAGACTTTAGTCTTTGCAACTTCACAGATCTTCTAAGAGCTTGTAACACTCCAAAGAGAAAGGAAAATTTGAAATCGCATCATATGACCCCTTTAACTGATTAAAGCTGATAGACCATATCTTCCACCAGCAACAGACCAGCTATTACATGATCCTAAAGTGGTCTAGCTGGTTTATGAAACATGATAACTGGTTTCTAGCAAGTCTGAGCTGGTCGTTTTTGTGAGACCTGCTTGGATCAGCAATAAGGTTGTTAAGCTGGTTTTTGAAGCTGTCAGCTAGTGACCAGTTTAGACAGATGCTAAAAATCAGCTAACACAGATGTGGATATGCATCAGCATATATTGATGATTTGACACATTCATTTGGGCAGGTTTAGGAGCGAGAGCTTCTCGCTATGTCATGCATGATGAATGTGGATGTGAAGAAACTGAAAGTGAATGAGCTGAAAGAGGAGTTGCAGAAGCGTGGGCTGGACACCCGAGGCCTCAAAGTGGATCTGGTGGAGCGGCTGCAGGCGGCTCTTGAGGCTGAAAAGGAACCCACCTGCAATGATGAGACAGAAACAGGTAGTCGAGTTTGCATGCATGAAGATCATTTGATGCATGCTTTGACTAATGAAAATGAAAACACACTCAGCCGAAACATTTGTGATCTCATTGCTTGTTTGCCTGTGACAGGTGTTGCAGAGGCTGGGAATGCTGAGAGTTCTGATCAAGGGCAGATGGCTGCTGAGAAAGAGGGCTCTTATATAGACCCCAGCGTTTCTGAAGTCTCTAAAGATGAAAATAAACCAGAGACTGTGGATGTGCAACAGGCTGCCAAAGAGGGTAAGACTGCAAGTGGCATTTGTCGGAATGCATTTCATCAGCAGTTTTGAATTTTGTGACTCAATGCTTGTTCATGTAAACGTAATTACAAGTTACAAGGGGTGAGAACCAGAAGGGCGTAAGTAACATTTTGGGTAAAATGGAGATATATATATCAAATGAAAGCTCTTGATGAGCTGTTTCTACTGCCAAAAGGACTCAAGTGAATTCCTCACACATCTTCAATCATTTTGGAGTTATTCATTAGAAACATTAGAAATACTAAGCCAGTTGGTGCCAAAAGGGCGTTACTGCACTTACGCCACTTTGGCATTGAGGGTAAAGCCTGTGGATAGCACATGAGTCAAAATGGCTGACACAACAAGTAAGCCTGGTAGGTCAACCATGAGAAGACAGCAGTTTTCTCTAAAGTTTTCTCTACATCTACTGAAGATTTATTATTAAGCTTATTTTGTGACAAAGAGCTGGATGATGATGGAGAAAATGAAGTGTCAGTGAGGTCTAGCTAGCTAGCAGGTAGTAACCAATAACTTGCATTCTACTAGTATATCATATAGGCACTCAGTTACTGCTTAGCCACAAGAGACAGAATGCAGAGAAGGGATTATTATTATTATTATTGTTGTTAATAATAATTAGTTATGCAATTCCTTACTTCAGTATCATTCAATTAATGGTATTTGCTATCATATTTTTTTATTACAAACCCTAGTAAAATAGTAATGTGTATTGAAAATACATTTATTTCATACTAGTTCAAATCTATTAACATTTTATTTGCTTTATTTATTGTCTATTTACTGACATATCACTCTATACTTATATAAATATAAAAATTATAATTCAACTTTAATTGGAGTACTACTTGTGCACAATGCACATTTCTCAGTATTAAGCCTAAAATGTGTTGCAGTGTCACTATTGATGAGGATTGTATTATATTTAAATGCAAGATATTTAAAGTGTACCTAAAGAATATTTGCAAAAGTTCCATTTTTAACACAGTCAAATATAGTTCAGTATATCTTCAGTTGGACTTCAGCACAAGTATACCAGTTTAGCAATATGAAAAATAGCTTGTTATTTTCACATTCTATTTTCTTATAGTTTTCACAAATAAAGACACATTTGAAAACACAAATAAACAAGTTTATGTATATAGCACATTTCATACACAATGGTACATAAAACATAAAATAAAATAAAATAATTATAATAAAAAAATAATTACAACAATAAAACAAGGAATTTTAAAACTTTGAAAATTACTTAAAAATTGATTTAAGAGGTGTGAAATTTGTTTAAAACAGTTAAGAATAGAAAATTATTATGCATACATTATAGTGCAATCAGTTTGGACATCGCACAGTGCTCATTCAATAAATGCACAGCTAATCAGATGAGTTTTGAGTCTGCATTTAAATGTGACTTATTTTAGCACATCTGATCTCTTCTGGATGCTTATTCCAACTGCGGGCAGCATAACAACTAAAAGCAGACTCCCCTTGTTTTGTGTGAACCTTGGTATTTCTAACTGACTCGATCCTAATGATCTGAGTGGTCTGTTAGGTTTATATTCAGTGAGCATATCTGCTATGTATTTAGGGCCCAAGCCATTGAGTGATTTATAAACAAGTAAAAGTACTTTAAAATCAATCCTAAATATAACTGGAAGCCAGTGTAAGGACCTGAGGACTGGTGTGATATGCTCAGATTTTCTGGTTCTAGTCAGAATCCTGGCAGCAGCGTTCTGGATGAGCTGCAGCTGTCTAATGGTCTTTTTGGGAAGGCCGGTGAGAAGACCATTACAATAGTCCACCATGCTGGTGATAAAGGCATGAACAAGTTTCTCCAAGTCTTGACTGGAAACAAAACATCTAATTCTTGCAATATTTTTTAGATGATAGTATGCTAATTTAGTCACTGCTTTGACATGACTACTGAAATTGAGGTCTGTCTCCAGAATCACACCAAGATTCCTGACTTGATTTTTAGTTGTTTGTCCCCTAGAGTCAAGGTATGCATTCACCTTGAAAACTTCATCTTTGTTTCCAAATGCAATGACTTCAGTTTTTTCCTTGTTTAACTGAAGAAAATTCTGTCACATCCTACTGTTAATTTCATCATTGCATTGGCAGAGGAAGCCAATGGCACTGTAGTCATTTGGCGATAAGGCTAGGTAAATCTGGGTAATCATCAGCATAGCTGTGATAGGCAATTTGGTTCTTTCTCATTATTTGTCTTAGTGGGAGCATATACAGGCTAAACAAGAGCGGTGCAAGAATTGAGCCTTGTGGGACTCCACATGTCATGGACGTCCACTTATTTACATTTACATTTAGTCATTTAGCAGACGTTTTTATCCAAAGTGACTTACAAATGAGGACAATTTTCTCCACCTTATGGTATGTACTGAAAAATAGGTCAAATTGTTGTTATTTCATTATTGCAGATTTATATAAAGTTTAGCATTTGCATTTCCTACATGTTTTTTATTATCTTTATAATCATAAAATTAATCAAAGTTTGCCTTTTGCCCAAATTTTGATTGGGAAATCACTGTATTGGATTATTAACTTTATTGCATTCTCTAGATTTTGACAGGCTCCCTGTTGCTGACAAACGTATTTGACCCCGGGCCCAGGTCTCTTTTAGTTGTTTGTGATTTTCTAAAATAATCAAGGTTAATGATTTTTACCGAGTACGTTTTTACTCACAATGTCTGCCTGATGCCTCAATTATTTTAGAGCTTGGCTGAATTAGAAATATGTGTATTCATTATAAAATGTCCAACTTCCAAAAGTTTTTTATTAATTTACTTTGTAGTTAATATATGCTTTACTAATTTCAGTTGTTTTCGTATAATTTAATCCTTGTTTTAAATCATTTTAAGTCATTTTGAGGACCATTTGGAAGTTTGCTGTGGCATAGCTTGCCCCCTTGGTTGAGAACCTCTGCTTTATATTGAATTTTTATTGTTTAACAAAACATGAAGTGGCACCAGTAAAGGTGAAAAATGAGGGTGAGATAAAGATGGAGCAACAAGGACAGCAGCGACTGGCCCCCAGCAGTGAATGGGAAGATCTGGAGAGCCAGCAGAATACAGAGATCAAGACTGAACAGGACAGACATGGACATTATGGCCACAAGAGGCGCTATGATGAGAGCCACGGTTTCAGCTATTATGAACACCGTGAAGACAGGAGGTGACTTTATCACAGTGCTTTTGTTTAATCCTATATAACCATAAGCATTTTGACTTAATGCACACTAACAAGTGCTGTAACATTTACATTGTGATTTTCTATGTTTTATCACAGGTCCCGCTCACCTCTGCCATCTGCTGATGAGGATGAGGAAGACTTTGATGGCACTCTAGTGGTCATTGACACTTGTATGTGTGAGGGCTTGTTTTGTGTAATTATGATTTATGATATCTCTATAATAGAAATAATAATGGAATTCTCTCTGTAAACCTCGACAGATAACTGTGACTTGCACTTCAAAGTCTCTCGGGACCGTTGCAGCGGCTGTCCTTTAACCACTGAGGGGTTTGCTTACCTATGGTCTGGAGCACGAGCAACGTATGGTGTAAACAAGGGACGCGTGTGCTATGAGCTGAAGGTAATGTACATTACCTTTCAAAAAATTGAGTTATTTTTTAATGTTTATATGCTTAGGCTTACCAAGTCTGCACTGTTTTTTCAAAATAGTAATATTGTGAAATATTATTTAAAATTAAAATAATTTTGTGTAAACTGTGATACTATTTTAGGATTCTTTAATAAACAGAAAGAACAACATTTATTCAAAATAAAAATATTTTGTAACATTATAAATCTTAACTGTCAAATTTGATCAATTTAATCTATCCTTGCTGAATAAAAGTATTCATTTCTTTCCAATCTTACTTAACCCACACTTTTGAATGGTAGTTCAGATTAGTTGTTTCTCTTTATTTAAAAGGATATTTCACCCAAAAATGTTGTCATTATTTACTCACTATCATGTTGTTCCAAACCCATTAGACCTTCGTTTATCTTCGGAACAAAAATTAAGATATTTCTGATGAAGTCCGAGAGCTTTCTGACCCTCCATAGACAGCAACGCAACTGACATGTTCAAGGCCCAGAAACATAGTAAGGACATCGTTAAAATAGCTCATGTGACATCAGTGGTCCAACTGTAATTTTATGAAGCTATGAGAATACTTTGCTGTCTATGGAGGGTCAGGAAGTTCTCAGATTTCATCAAAAATATCTTAAATTTGTGTTCTGAAGGTAAACGAAGGTCTTACGGGTTTGGAACGACATGGGGGTGAGTGATTCCCAATGACAGAATTTAAATTTTTTGGGTGAACTATCTTTTTAACTTTCAAATTAACTTAATAGTTTACATAATCTTGGTTTTTGTCTCCAGGTTATGGAGTATATACCAGTCAAGCATCTTCCCGGCAGTGAACCTGACCCTCATGTCGTGCGAGTTGGGTGGTCTCTGGATTCCTGCAGCACACAGCTTGGTGAGGAATCACAAGTACACTCACATGGGTTAGTTTATAGAAATGATCTTTCTAGGTTCTTATTTTAGGAATTTCTTTGTTTCAGGAGAGGAGGCGTTCTCTTATGGGTATGGCGGAACAGGGAAGAAGTCTACCTGTTGCAAATTTGAAGATTACAGAGAGAAATTTGGTGAAAGCGATGTCATTGGATGCTATGTTGTGAGGGCTATTCTTACCTTTCTTCTGGAATCTGTTAAATCAGTGTCTCTGTTGCAAAACCTGGTCAAACTTTTGCTGTATACTGCAAGATTAAGGTGCAGTCACATTTACCACTACTTGAAATTTATCATACAAAATCAAGTCATGATGAATTTTGCTTGATAGGCTTCCAGTGGTTAAGAAATTATACTACGTGAATTTTGCGTTGGTTTCAAATTTGATTAACGTTCACATGACTTTACAGCACTGAAAAGTTGTAAGCCTCTTGGTTCGGCAGTAATCTCCGGTGGGCAGAGATTCGCAGCTCTAAAACTGAAGATCCGCAATGGATAAAAGCGCTCATTCTAGTAGTATCTACTCAGCCAGTTTTGTATAAAACTTCACTTGAATATAAAAAGTGACAAATAAAACAAAGGCTATTTGGAAAGCACTTATTTAGGATTGGTTTGTTTGCTAGCTGGCAGCTAGCTTTGAATGTTTATTTCATCGTTGTTGTTTTTTGGTATCATTCATCGGCAAGCACTTTCTTTCTCCTATGAAATTTGTCAAGCAAACAGTAAATGTAACCATACCTTGTGTCTTCATCTTATTTATCATCTTATAAGTGACTGATTTGGAACAAACTACATAGGCTGCAATTTCAGGTGTTGCACAAATAGATTCTAATTGAGTTTAGCATTAGCATGTTGCTAAGCTAACAAGCTAACAACATGACACCCTATTCACCCAGCTTACTAGGTTTTGGATTCGAGAGAATAATGAAAGAAAACCAAAATAACAAACATGTAACTACCTAAATAAAGTAGTTGACATAAATATATAGTCACATAAGTGTCTTTTGCAGGACTTTGACAGTCATGAACAGGTGGAAATGGCTTTCTCAAAGAACGGGAAGTGGCTTGATGTGGCATTTCGCGTATCTAAAGAAGAACTGGCTGGTCGTGCACTGTATCCTCACGTCCTTGTGAAGAACTGCTCTGTTGAGTTTAACTTTGGCCAGCGAGCAGAACCTTTTTTTCCTTTGCAAGATGGCTACACTTTGATTGGGGCCGCCAACATAGAGAACAGGGTCAGAGGAACTGTTGGTCCCTCCAACAAATCTGATTGTGAGGTAAATTCTCCTGATTTATTAGCTTCATACAGTTAGTGTGAGCATTAGATTTAGTTTCCCTTTGCTTTTGCAGTGAAGTTTTATGTAACATCTTTAAGACAAACGTTGTCTTATTTGACATCTTTGACAAAATCTTACAGTAGATAGATACACAGTCATTCAAAATGTTTGGGTCAGTAAGATGTTTTGTTTTGTTAGCAGCAAAGCAGCATATTAGAATGATTTCTGATGGATATTGTGACACTGAAGACTATTGAAAATGTAGCTTTGCCATTATAGAAATAAATGACATTTTAGAATACATTTTTTGTTGTTGTTTAATTTGAAATAATATTTCACAATATTATTTAGACTATATTTTTGATCAAATAAATTCACCCTAGGTGTGCATAAGAGACTTTTCAAAAAACATTAACAAAACATAGGTCCCCTAAACTTTTAAATGGTAGTATATACAGGTCCTTCTAAAAAAATTAGCATATTGTGAAAAAGTTCATTATTTTCCATAATGTAATGATAAAAATTAAACTTTCACATATTTTAGATTCATTGCACACCAACTGAAATATTTCAGGTCTTTTATTGTTTTAATACTGATGATTTTCAAAAAATTAGCATATTTCATCCGACCAATAAAAGAAAAGTGTTTTTAATACAAAAAAAGTCAACCTTCAAATAATTATGTTCAGTTATGCACTCAATACTTGGTCGGAAATCCTTTTGCAGAAATGACTGTTTCAATGCGGCGTGGCATGGAGGCAATCAGCCTGTGGCACTACTGAGGTGTTATGGAGGCCCAGGATGCTTCGATAGCGGCCTTAAGCTCATCCAGAGTGTTGGGTCTTGCGTCTCTCAACTTTCTCTTCACAATATCCCACAGATTCTCTATGGGGTTAAGGTCAGGAGAGTTGCCAGGTCGTGCTGAAAAACGAAATCTTCATCTCCATAAAGCTTTTCAGCAGATGGAAGCATGAAGTGCTCCAAAATCTCCTGATAGCTAGCTGCATTGACCCTGCCCTTGATAAAACACAGTGGACTAACACCAGCAGCTGACATGGCACCCCAGACCATCACTGACTGTGGGTACTTGACACTGGACTTCAGGCATTTTGGCATTTCCTTCTCCCCAGTCTTCCTCCAGACTCTGGCACCTTGATTTCCGAATGACATGCAAAATTTGCTTTCATCCGAAAAAAGTACTTTGGACCACTGAGCAACAGTCCAGTGCTGCTTCTCTGTTGGGAATGCAGCACCTGTAGCCCATTTCCTGCACACGGCTCTGGATGTTTCTACTCCAGACTCAGTCCACTGCTTCCGCAGGTCCCCCAAGGTCTGGAATCGGTCCTTCTCAACAATCTTCCTCAGGGTCCGGTCACCTCTTCTCGTTGTGCAGCGTTTTTTTGCCACACTTTTTCCTTCCCACAGACTTCCCACTGAGGTGCCTTGATACAGCACTCTGGGAACAGCCTATTCGTTCAGAAATTTCTTTCTGTGTCTTACCCTCTCGCTTGAGGGTGTCAATGATGGCCTTCTGGACAGCAGTCAGGTCGGCAGTCTTACCCATGATTGCGGTTTTGAGTAATGAACCAGGCTGGGAGTTTTTAAAAGCCTCAGGAATCTTTTGCAGGTGTTTAGAGTTAATTAGTTGATTCAGATGATTAGGTTAATAGCTCGTTTAGAGAACCTTTTCATGATATGCTAATTTTTTGAGATAGGAATTTTGTGTTTTCATGAGCTGTATGCCAAAATCATCAGTATTAAAAACCATAAAAGACCTGAAATATTTCAGTTGGTGTGCAATGAATCTAAAATATATGAAAGTTTAATTTTTATCATTACATTATGGAAAATAATGAACTTTTATCACAATATGCTAATTTTTTGAGAAGGACCTGTATGGTCTCAAATAAATGCGTGCAGTCCAGAGAATATCACTTTTGTGTGTAGATACTGATGATGGTTGGTCTTCCTGCTTGCGGTAAAAAAACAACATCCACAAAAAAACACACAGATAAAAACACAAAAAAAAAATAAAACACCCTGCACAAACGCCATCATGGAGAAAATGAAGGTAGGATCAGCATGTTTAAATGTGTTTTAAGGTTCACAATTGAAAAGAAATCATGTTCTTGGGTCCAAAAACAAGTGCAATGGAATGGAACAGATTATTATTATTTTTTTTACTTTATTTATAAATTTGTGATGTAAATAATTGTATAAAAATGTACATTTTACTCTTCAAAAGTTTAGGCTCAGTAAGATTTTTTGAAAACATTTATAATAAGTAGTTTTAAATAAATGCTTTTTTAAACTTATTACATTATAATAAATTACATGTTAAAATAGAAAAGTTATTTTAAACTGTAAAAATATTACACAGTATTATTGTTTTTCATTTATTTTTGATCAAATACATGGTGAACATAAGAGCCTTATTTAAAAATATATATATATTTAAAAAAAAATCTTACAGACCCCCTTTTTTTTTTTTTTTTTTTTTTTTTTTTTTTTTTTTTTTTTTTTTTTACATGAGTGCATGTTGCTTAAAAAACAACCTTTTATGATATTTTTATGGTTCTGTTATGGTCTTAGGTGATGGGATTGCGTCGCCAGCGAAACTATTCTGGGCGCTGGGACATCCTGATTCAGCGGGCCACTCAGTGCCTGAACCAAATGATCCAGATTGCTTCCCGCAAAAGACGGAACTACATCTTAGATCAGGTACTGCAAACACATTCCTATGATTCCCACTGAAGACAGCTGTGAATGACCTCTTCTGTTTTTCTTCTAATTTGTTATTTATTTATCTTTCAGGAGGTCACAGTGTGATTGAGTAGAAGAAGCAGCTTTTGACTGAATGTTGTATATTGCAGTGTCAGAAAAGTTATTAATGTCAAACATGTTCATGTTTAGCATTTACATTATCTTGCATTTTCAATTACATTGAACTCTCTGATAATGTACTGATAGTCCAAGACTGTAATAAGATGTTGAGAGACAAGTAATCTCAGCCTGGTGAGTAAGAAAGCACATTTTATTGAGGTACTAATTATAAAAGAAATAGACTTGGTTTTAAATAGACCTCCATTATCCTGTGGGTTGTTTCAGTAACAAGGTAAGTGGCTTCTTGGCTTTTCATGGCTGTGAATATTCTCAGGTAAGTGATGTATGTCTGTCTATAGACCTGAAGCACCACAAAGAGACGCATGAGTCAAGGTAAGTGAAGGAGACCCTTTTAGAATGGGGAAAACTCTTATTTGAAATATTTTGTGTATATAGGTGACATTTATTTGCATTCAATTTTAAGAAGTGTAGTTATTAAGTGTGAGGTCTTGTAAAGGTTCATCAGTAGGTACAGGTAAAGAAAGGAAAAACCACTCTCACTTCATTGCAGGGTTCCAGATTTCCTCCGGGGAAGAGCAAAGCCACACAAAAGTAACAATAATGAACAGCTTTTACTTCTTTCTTTTCACTATTGCTAGACAAATGTATATGGGTCAGCCCAGAGACGAAAAATGCGTCCTTTTGAAGGGTTTCAACGCAAGGCTATTGTAGTTTGTCCCACGGACGAGGATTTCAAAGAGCGAACGTTTAAGCAAACTCATGAGGAAGGGAAGGATGTGCCGGATCATGCTGTTTTAGAAATGAAAGGTAGGAGCACTGCTTTGGAAAAAAATAGAAATAACAGATTTTTTCACTTTTGCTTTTTGGTTTGTAATTAAAACCGTAAAAATACATAGTACTTAATCAAAGAAAAGAGCTTCATGTCTAGGACCTCTGTCCTCAGTTTGATTGGATCCTCTGTGTCTTAATGATACATGAGATTCTGCAAACCAAGCAAGTGCATTATCATTAAAAATGTCATTTAAAATAAGAATTCAATACAGTGGTGGCTAAAATAATTAGGACACTAGTATTTTCACCAGCTAAAAATGGGTTTAAGTCAGTTATTTCTATCTTTTGCTATAGTGTGTCAGTAGGAAATATCTGTTTACATTTACAAACATTCATTTTGCCATTAATTGTAATAATCCAGTGAGATTTTTCACAACAGCCAGTGCTCCACACAGACGTCTGGGCCCAGTTGCCTAAAAGGTTAGTCACCCACATTTTTTTCTTTAAAACTGGTGATAATTTTTAAAATTCAGTTACATAAAAGAATAGTTTAGTTTTAAGTTTATGCAACTGGCACCTGATCTCATTATCATTCAGTCTGTCTGGAATGTGAAGAAACAGAACAAACTGAGGCAGACTAAATCCAGAAGAACTGTGGCAACATCTCCAAGATGCTTCAAGAAACCTTCCTGCAAAGCTACCTGGAAAACTACGTGCAAGTGCACCGAGGGCAAAAGCTGCTTTAAATGCATAGGATGGTCACACCAAATGTTGATTTAATTTAGTTAATAGAAGTTAATTGATAAAGAAAATCTATTTCTGACATTGTTTTGACAGCATCCTCATTTTACAGCATTTTTACACAAGAGCTTTACAGGTAGGTCTCTTGAAGAATCTTGGAGATGTTGCCACAGTTCTTCTGGATTGAGTCTGTCTCAGTTTGTTCTGTTTCTTCATGTCACTCCAGACAGACTGAACGATGATGATGATGAGATCAGATCTCTGTGTGGACCCCTGACTGTTGTCAGGCTCCTTGTCACGCATGTGAAAATCTCACCGGATTATCACAATTACTAACAAAATGAATGTTTGGAAATGTAAACTGATAATTCCTACTGACACACTACAGCAAAAGATCATTTTGAGCACCACTGTAAATAGACACATCCCTTTTTTCCAACCATGTTTTTGAGGTTGCACTTGGTTTGCAGTAGTGTTCATTGTGTAGTGTCTGTCTTGCATCATTTTCCCATCTTCTTTTAGCAATATTTTGTGATATCAGAATTTTATCAAATTTCTTTTAAGTGTCTTCTGGTGGTGTGATCTATCCTAACTTCTTTCCCCTTTCCATGGCATTGGCCAACTTTGTGCTGCCAAAGGTTGGAGACTTTCTGGATGAAGTGACCTTCGTTGAGCTGCAAAGAGAAGAGGCTAATGAGCTAATCAAGCGGTACAATGAGGAGGGCCGGAAGGCTGGTCCGCCACCTGAGAAACGCTTTGATTACGGGCTACACAGACGCGAAAGCAGCTTCCAGCGGTATGACAACCACAGAGGGTCGAGAGGAGGCCCTGGAGGAAGCTACAGGGGAGGTGAATTGAACTTATTAGGGTGTCAACTAATTCAAAAGTCTGTCATTAGTGTTTTTCGAGGCAAGCTCTTGCTCTCTGCTTTTGTCAGATTATAACCGTGATGGCTACAATCAGAACCGCTGGGGAGGGAATCACAGAGACGGGCGAGATGGATACAGCAGCAGCCATCAGTCTGGAGGAAGCTACAATAGCAACCGCTATAGCTCCTATAACAAAGAGGGATATAACCAAGTGAGTCTGTACACAGCTGTGTATCTGTGACAGACATTTATCTTCATCAGATGTGTTTATGTCTTTTTGTTTTGTTCCCACATTTCTTTTAGAGCTATAATCCGGGTTACAGTCAAGGCTTCAACCAGGGCAGCTACAACCAAGGCTATAACTACAACCGATACCAAGATTATGGGCAAGGTGACCACGACAATCGAGGAGCTGGACAATCATATAACCAGCAGAACTACAATCAGCAGGATCAACAGGTGAGTTACAAGGAATGTTCTGTGATTAAAAACAACTTTTGCTCTGATAACTGATAACAGTTTTGAAAGCTTCTAATCTGATCCGAATACCGAATCCTACTCGCATCCTTATTCCAGCTAGTAATGGTCGTCTGGTTAGCACACGTTTTTAGCTGTGACTGACCTTCCTCTGCTGTACCTGAAGTTGCTGCATTTTGGCTGCTGTCTGTAGATTCCTTCATGCACAACTCGTATTCTTTTGGATGATTTAGACGCAAATGTTTTAACAGCGGCGATGTTGTGTACTGCTTAGGGTCCTTGCCACCACGAGACAAATCGGCATTACAAATTGAACATGTAGCTCAACTTGAATCGCCTTCTTTTTGTTTGAAAGTACTGCCAAACAAAACTTTTTTTGCTTACGAGTTCCATTTTCAGATTCTCACAGACTAATGCATTCGAACGGTCCACATGTAAACACCTTCACGTAATCAACGGCCGCGTGACGTCGACCAGCGTAGTGCAAGCCTAGGGTTCAGTTCGTTGGAAAAAAAATCTAAGGTTCGGCCGGATCCGAACCCCATCAAAACTACTGTTTACATTTCTCCATACATTAATTACAAAGTTAATTTCATCGACCTAGAAAAGTAGTTCCATCCTAAAAGGACAATTTAGACAACTTTACAGGTCAAACCTTTTATTGAATAACCTTTAGCAACAACAATACAAGCTTTCTACTTTTAAACCGTCTGACTTAGATTCTAAGTGCATTACTATATATGCATTTTCTGTCTTTTTTTATAAACTGAATTACTGTTCATAATTGTCTGCATGCCACAGCTGTTGATAGTATTTACTTTATTTCTAAATATTCCTTGAATGTGTTGTATAATCTCCTTTTTGGTCCTGTAACATTTAAACCCATTTTGTTTTATTAGATCAGATGATTGAAATGTAAGACTATATTCATAAAGATCAATATATTGAAGCAGTAAAAGTTGTTCTTTTATTGATGAGTTATGTTTTTCTTCATTATGCACAGCAGTGGAAGCAGTATTATCAGAATCAGAACCGGTGGAACCAGTACTACGGTCAATACGGGAATTACTCTGGACAGCAGGGAAGCCAGAGCTCACACGGCTCACAGTAAACAGGAAGTACGCTCTGACATCACCTCCATCATCACAGACACCATGATCAACCTTACTTAAAAAAAATCCCCCCACTCCAACTAAAATAACATCATTTCATTTACTCTCTCTTACATCACATCTAACCAAACCAATATCATATCAAACGAAGACATAGTATGCTGACTGTTGTCAGTGATTTTCGATTGAACTAAATGACTCAGTGTAAACTTCCCTGATGTAATTATACTACTGTAGTTAGTGCAACCAAACCCCTGCGTTTGAAATAAGGGCAGAGAGATGACTGATTTCTAGTATACGTGAAAGATATTATTATTGCGAGGTGCTTCTAGTTGTAGTACCACAAACAGCCTGCAGGTGTAGAAATGGTGAGAAGCTTCCTCGCACTGATTGTTTTGCCAAAAACAAGTTTTGTTTTGCCTAAATTCCATTTAATTTGGATTGTAGATGCTTGTTGTATTTGTATCAACTATTTTGAGTTTTAATTTAACACATTAAGACGTGACAGTAAAAAGCATGTTTTTTGTTTAAATTGTAGTTGTTCAGTGTTTAATATAATCATTAGTAGGTAGTTCCTGTGGCTCAGTGGTAGAGCATTACGTTAGCAGCGCAAAAGGTTATGGGTTCGATTCCCAGGGAACACATGTTAGGTAAAAAATGTTAGCCTTCGTGCACTGTAAGTCGCTTTGGATAAAAGCGTCTGCTAAATGCATAAATGTAAAATGCATAAATGTCATTGCCTTCACAACCAAACAAAATCAGAAGATAAAGAATGTTAAAAAGTTGTATTCGTCTTGATAATACAAAATGCTAGCCATTTATAAGAGTGTTGAATGATGATCATCCTGGTTGAGGCGTTATTAATGACGTTATTTGTTCTGTCCTGTCCAATCCATTTTTTGCCTTGAGAATGAAATAATAAAACATCACCATGACTCTGATGATGATTAAAAAAATTCAAACACGATTTACAATAGTGTTGTTCTAGCCAGACTCATGAATCCAATGAAACACCTCAATCGCTTTTCCATTTATATTTTAATCACATCAGGCAGTGCTTTATGGAAAATACTTAAGCTTTATCATTCCTCAATAAATAAAAATCTATAGCCTAAACTCAAGATTTAGTAAAACAGACATTCAAGTTGGAGTAGACAAAAGATCTAACAGAAAACATATTAGAAAAACAATTTAAAATAGGTCCACAGTGTTTGTTTGAATCGACCCTTAATGTCACTCTCCCGCTCTTTTTCATTAATGCTCTAATACACCGAATGGACACGAGCACTAACAAAGCAGATTGTGATCATTTTGAACTGAGACAGGACTATTGTTTGATCTAAACAGTGATATAACACCCTTTGTTTCCTACTCAATGAATTGTTCATTACATAAGGCACAGTGATGCATTGTGGGTATTATATCAGCACCGAAATCACGTCCCTTAACAGAGGAGGTACATTCTTGCTTTGTTTCAAGTTCTATACAGTTGGTCACAGTGTATATTTTCCATCAGTGTGGATATTAAGGCAACAGTTTTGTACTCGCTCTCCGTGATAAAGGTAAGAAAGTCCGTCTGTCTCA
The DNA here is from genome assembly GCF_018340385.1 of Cyprinus carpio. Classification (NCBI taxonomy): domain Eukaryota; kingdom Metazoa; phylum Chordata; class Actinopteri; order Cypriniformes; family Cyprinidae; genus Cyprinus; species Cyprinus carpio. The sequence goes on along the minus strand of NC_056614.1, from coordinate 12,479,460 downwards.
TATAAAGACGAGTGGTAGTGAGATCGAAGATGTAGCAGTCCACTTTTGAGTACTTGTGGAGATGTGAAGTCCATTGATCTGGTCTTTACTGGCAGTTGACGCTGGTGCATAGAGAGTTCTTACCGTACGGATCCACCGACAGGGTTTTAAAGAGCTCTAATTCCTTAAATAAAATCCTTTCTGGCTAGAATTTCATCACATTTAATGAACGTCATGAACAATCTGTTGAAGATAATAGAACAAGACAGTTGGTGAGAAAGATGAGGACATATTCTTCAGTCTTTTCTGTCCAGTGTATTTAACAGTTCCACCACACACGAATAAACAGCCACATGCACAGACTAGTTCAGTCTGGTTCCTTTCGTTTATCTTTGTTCAGCTTCAGGTCATCCATTTTCTCCTGTAGGAGAGAACTAGGGGCAGATGAACCTCGAACCCTTGCTGGTAGCGTAGCGCTCTGACTGTCTTGCTCACAAAATTAGCTTTCTATGCAATATATTATGAATATATCTACCATACTCGCTATGAAAATTTGCAAGTTATATATTATATATGAAGTTATATATTATGGCAATACCTTTTCAAGGGGTGGACGTTGTTTCTTGGAAGAAAGGCGATCTTTCCGTTTGGCCACCGGTGTCCAAACTCCTGGGTCCGTTTGAGTGGACCTGTCGGATAGTGTGGCTGCCTCTGCATCACTGTCTGATGAAGTTTGGCCCTTGGAGTGTTCAGATCCGTTTCCATTAGGAAAGACAAATGTTTCCTCTTCAGAACCTGATTGAAAGGCCGGGAAACAGGTTAAGAGCCAATAAGTCATCTTTCAGCTTAACATTTTTTTTAAAAAAACATGTGGCTTTTAATGCTAGTATATTAATAAATGGTGGATTCAGACCAAGAGTATTGATGACATTCTACACTACATAATCTTCTCTCCAACCAAATATTTTCTTGAATAACAATACCATTTACAATCGAAAACAAGTAGCAAGCAATAGTTTGTAGCTGCATCCCAAATGGCACACAGTGTACTTATCCGCTATGTTCTCAACCATGTAGGTAGAGTATGAATTATATAAGGTTATTTTTGTCATTCATAATTGGAGTCTTTAATCATTATAATAATTAAATCTGCAACAGCTGAGTGCTCGAAATGTCCAACATTCCATGCTTCGTTTTTGGTTGTTTAAGTGCATCATCTGTGCACTTTTTGCACTTATCGCACTATTTATACTAGAAAATGTCACAGTGCATAAGTACGTGGTTTGGGACGCACCTCATGTCTATCACATAGTTAAAGCCTATTAGCTATTTTATATGTAACGGAAGTAACAAAGGATGTTTTCTTTCGTATTGTGACTTAATTTTTCTTCCACATCTTTATTTGCTTAATATCACCATTAAATAGTTTTAGTGTTGTCAAATGATTAATCGTGATTATTTGCATCCAAAATAAGTTTTTGTTTACATAATATGTGTGTGTACTTTGTATATTTATTATGTGTATATATATGTTATTATGTATTAATACACATACAAACACATACAGTATATATTTTGAAAATATTTACATATAATAATAATAATAAAATAAATAATATCAAAAAAAAAATTTAATATATAAACATAACATATTTTTCTTAAATATATACATGCATGGGTGTGTGTGTATATATATATATATATATATATAAACTTTTATTTTGGATGCGATTAATCTCGATTAAACATTTTATATATATATATATATATATACATAATAAATATGCATAGTACACACACATATATTATGTGAACAAAAACTTTTATTTTGGATGCGATTAATCTCGATTAATCATTTGGGCACTAAATTGTTTATCGAACAATAGCATCGTAGCATCCTTTACATGGCAGAAATAGTAAGACAAGTATGCTAGTATGCCATTTCACATTCAACCTGACTTCAAGCTGTTTCATAGGGTTAAACATAAGTAGCCTTTAATAGAAGGTGCTGTGGAATCGATTTTTAAATGACTTTTAAAACATAATTCTCAGTTGTTCCTGGCAACCAATTTCTAATTTCTTTTGATGCTAATATATTCATAAACGGTGAATTCAGACCAAGAGTATTGATGACATTCTACACTACAAAATCTTCTCTCCAACCAAATATTTTCTTGAATAACAATACCATTTACAATTGAAAGTAGCAAGTAATAGTTTGTAGCTGCATCCCAAATGGCACACAATGCACTTATACGCTATGTTCTCAACCATGTAGGTAGAGTATGAATTATATAACGTTATTTTGTCATACATAATTGGAGTCTGATAGCCCCTCCCCCTTCAATATAATAATTAAAGCTGCGACAGTTGAGTGCATGAAGTGTCCAACATTCCTTGCTTTGTTTTTCGGTTGTTTAAGTGCATCATCAACCAATTTCAATCTCATGACATTAACAGTAACAGTTTTACAAGATGGTAATTTCGTATGATTTGATTCATGTAAAAATGTACAGTTGTTAGCAAGCATGAAGATGAAGGTCCACTCCAAACCAGACAGTAAGCAGATTGTATGAAAAAGTAAAAATGAAAATCTGTGAATTTAAAAATGTTCGTCAAAATTTTAAATAGTAACAAACTGACATCAGAGTGTGTTGGGTTTCCTTTAGCTGTGCTAGTTTCATATTTCATCATCACCCCATGGTCTCTTTTTTTGGTCCACAATAAAATGGTTCTCAAATTAGCATTTCATTTGATAAATAAATGGTATAGTTCACAGTCAAAAGTTTGCAAAATAAACCTCTTCCTGCTATGATCACTCTTTTGGGTGTTATTATGCTGTAATGGCCAACTTCCTTGATGTATATCAAGACTGAAAAAAAACTCACTCCAGCTGTTGCCCTTAGTGTGGAGGCCTGGTACGGGGCCCGGGGTGCAGGGACAAGAGCTACTGGCCTGGAACCTCTTCATACACTCCAGTCCCACCACATCCTTACAGTGCTTATGACAGTTCACTCCACAGTCTGCAGAGAGAAGTGCTGCAGGGTTACAATGGTCCTGAGGTGACAGTATATAGAAATCTGATTGATTAGTACTGTATGTTCTAACCTTTGCAGTGGTAGCCTTGTTTTATGACTCCCCATAACTAATGGAAAAAGAGGGGCGGGGGGGTATGGTTAGATAATGTACAAAGACAAGTCAGAAACTCAAATGAAATGGTCCTTTTACAGTTTAAACACTCACAAATCCTCCGCAGGTGTCGCAGAATGTGGGCCTTTTGTATGTGGTCTCATGGAAGTTGTGAAGGTTGTGGAGGTTGAAGCCAAGTTTAGCACACACCGACATCCCACGCATGAAATATGAAGTGATTTCCTCCCTACTGATCTCTCCTTCCCTGAAAATAAAGAACAAAGCATGATGAGAACTGATATGATTCATTTAAAAATCACAGGGGAGTAATCTATATATATATATATATATATATCAATATCCTAGAATTTTGTATAATATATATATATATATATCATGAGATTATGACACTCAAATTTTTAAATGATAAATCTATAAACTGTGGGTATATAAATTTTAGGGTAGAAGGTATTGTTCAATATCCTAGAATTTTGAATAAAGAATATCCAGAGTTAGCTTCACCTTGCCATAAAATGGTTAATCTGAAATTTCAAAGTTCTAGAGGGGTCGTCTGTGATATTTCCTGTTTTATGTTTTTCTTTGTCACATGACAACAGAATGGCTTCCTGCATGTTGGTTTCACAACCAACTTTGATTTGGCAAATTAAACTTCACTTCAGCTGCTTTTAAAAAAAAAAAATCTATTTATTTAAATACCAGCTTACACTTCAGCCTTTTAATGAGATTGTTTATATATATGTAAATGACTTCAGAAATGGAAAATATGTTCATCATAGAAGAAATTTATGGGGTTTTATTTTGATTTTAAATTGTAATAATATTGACCAAATAAATGACTTTTGATCAAATAAATGCAGCCTTGGTGAGCATACAAGACTTCTTTTCAAAACATCAAAAATCAAACTGACCCCAAACTTTTAAACGAAAGTGTAAATATACCAGTTTCATTTCTCTCATAAACACAACACTGTTTATTCTCGGTAGTCACATCTATCAGAGTGTAAAAGACTTTGTCTCACCTATCGCTCTCGTGTGTGCAGAAAGAGAAGGGGAAATTTGCAGCAATCTTCTCAAAGTCCTCCAGAGATATGTATCCGTCCATTTTCAAGTCATAATTCTTCATGACAGACTGTAGGGGGCAACAAAATCATTATGATCTTTAATGTAAGACACTGACTTCTAAAATTATCAGCCTGTGACATTTGGTCTTGAAGGGCCTACACGCTATTAAGGAAGTGAGAATGGACAGCCAGGAACTGGCCGTCGCAGTGTCACACTAAGGAACTGGCCCTAAAAGTGGGAATAAACCCATGTTTCTCACTTACATCCACCATCTGTTTAACGTGTTTCGAGATGGTGTCGGGATCCAGACGCGGAGTCACACCTGATCCCCACTCGGCTACCACTGGGGGCTTCACCGGAGCTACGGGCTACAGAAAAAGGGTGGTTAGAGACCTGACAGTTTTGTTTTGACACTCAACACCAACTCGCACAAGATCAGCAACTGAAAAACGCTGCTGTGAAAACACTATACAAATGATGCTGGCTTATTTGTAAAATGCGAACGATGTCACAGGCAGAGGCTTTATAGGAAATAATCAAAAAAGCCTGTACGTAACAACACCCACACTGAAAGCGTCGAAGATAACGATCCTGCGTCTTCCAGCAATGTGTCTTTTTTGTGGTTTTCTTTGAAGTGTGTTTGCACAAAGAGGAGTGCGCTGAGCCCTGTACCCACACATTAGCACGGGATACTCCCTGTCTATAAACAGGTCACATACAAGGTCAGACTATTTGAAAATACTGGCTAAAGCCGTTAATAGCAGCCCGTTGCATATGTAAAACAAGTCAACGTTTGAATATGCAGCCTTTAGATGTTAGACTACTATATTTTCATACCTTCTGAAGAAAATCGGAGTGCTGCTTGTTTCTGATAATGCCAGGGTGATTGAGGTTACCAGGGTGTTGCTACAGTATGTGGGTGCTAACATGTTCTGAGTGGTTTTAAGGGCGTTTCTGTATAGTTGATATAGTGTTTCTAATGGTTTCTTTCTGCTCCATGTAAAAAGAGCACACATTTAGTGCTCTGATGGTCCATATATATGGGATTTGTCTGTGGGATGTTTCGGGATTTCTTAAGCTGTGTTACTGTTTGAGTGATTATTGATTATTATGACTCTTTCTCAAAAATTGTAATGGGGAGGGAGTTGCACTACTTCACATTTTACAATGTGAACTAACCTCAACTTGACATAAAAAGGTCAAATTATATGATATTTTAAGAAACTTGCTTTAGCACACAATTACATCTGTGATACAATTTCCTGTTTCGCATTTTTTTAAAGCATTTTCTTTGTGAAAGTGAAAGTGAAAGAAGTGACGTGACATACTCAGAATTCGTGCTCTGCCTTTAACCCATCCAAAGTGCACACACACAGCAGTGAACACACACACACCATGAACACACATCCAGAGCAGTGGGCAGCCTTTTATGCTGCGGCGCCCGGGGAGCAGTTGGGGGTTCAGTGCCTTGCTCAAGGGCATCTCAGTCATTGTATTGCCAGCTTGAGACAAAAACCCACAACCTTAGGGTTAGGAGTCAAACTCTCTATATACATTAGGGCTGTCATCATTAACGCATGCGATTAATTTTACAATCCTTAACCTGAATATCCTGAATACATCAACATTTTTCTTTCATACTGTATGTGCTTATATGGGCTCCTTATATCATTTGGTTCTTTAGTGTCCTTTTGGAGTTTCTACGTGTCCTTTTTTTGGAAAGACATGTAAATTTATCTTTAAAAAAAAGCTGGCAGAAAATATAGATTTTTGAGAATCACCCTTCAATCTTTTGGTTTACTTTGCTGATATAGCAAATGATGGCAAAATAACCATTTGGAACAAGATAAATGGTCAATGCTTAATTTCATGAAGTTTGCGATTAATCACGATTAATCACAGAAAAAGGATGTGATTAAAACTGACAGCCCTAATATATATAGTATATATATAAACCCTCTACATTGCGAGTAAATCTCTTGCATATGTGACTAAATCTTCATTCTGGGCGACTAAATGTCTAATATTAGCCAATGGCTAATAAATTCTCAGATTTTACTCACCAGTGTGTGAGTTGGAGGCTAAGTATAAGTTTAACACCGATATATTTTCACTTGCTGAACACAATGACTGAGCGCTTCAGAGTTTCACTCTCCGTCAAGCGACCTGTGCTTTTTTTCAGTTCATCTCAATGGATACGCAGCGCACCTGTATTTAACGTACCGTGAACTAGGGCTGGGCGATTTAACAGATTTTATCGATTAATTCGAATTTATTGTTTCGCCACGATTTAATTTTTTAGAAATCGAGGAATCGCGATTTTCAATAGAAATATTACCAAATGTTAAAATTAGACACTTTGACAATATGCTGGTGATAAAAGTAAAGATAAAAGAACGATCCAACCGCATGTCGGCACACGTGATTAACCGCTTGCATTTGACGCCCTCGTTGAAGGACCATAAATTTAGTGCTAAGCACCATTCACACAGAATTCCCTTTTGTGTTTACAAAGATGCGACGAGGGCAGTGGAATAGGTAAAACATGCAAGAAGATAGGTGTGAACTTGTTTTAACTTGAGCGCAGTGTTTTTAGAAAGCCGTTTCATGCATGAGATGATGCAAGATACGCGAGCGCAACAGTCAAACACATCCATGTTTACACAGAAAAAACAATGCAAAAGCAGCGCAATCGAATAAAAAACCTGTAAAGTACTACTACTGTATGTCTGATATTTTTATGTTTGCATCATGGTGACAGGCTGAAAGCTGCTGTTGTTTTTAAAGAACATTTAAAGTTAATCAAAGTCTACCGGTGTTATACCTTCAGTCATTTTGAATTTGAATTACCTTGACTTTTGAGATTTTCTAAAAGAATTTTCCTCATATTATTTCTGAACATATAACATGTATAAGACAAGTTTGTACAAAATGTAGTTTTTGCATCTTTTCTGCAAATATATTTAAAGAAGTGATTTGTTTAACATTTACATCATGTTGACAACTTCATGTGTGCTGCACTTGGAATAGAATTTTCTTTAACTAGAGGGTCAATAAAGAAAAAGTAACTTGAATCATGTTGTAGTTACATTTTCAAGTTGACTATTTAAAAATCGTAAAAAAAAAATAAAAAATAATAATCGAGAATCGGTCAAACATTCTGAAAAAATGGAGATTTAATTTTTTTGATAAATCGCCCAGCCCTACCGTGAACTCTAGTGTAATGGCGCACGACTCGCGTGTCGCTTTGGTGTATTACATACATGATGATTTGACGTGCTACATGTAAACAATATTCTTTGTTCTAAAGATCTATCATTAAATAATACTTGATTATCGTAATATCATATTATAATACTTGACTGACTGATGTTAAGAGTGTACTTTCAGATATGTAAAAAGCTCTGCCATTTTAAAACATATACAGTATTATGCAGTGTGTGTGTGTGTGTGTATATATATATATATATATATATATATATATATATATATACATATATATATATATATATATATATATATATATATATATATATATATTTGTATATCAGTCTGGCGAGTAAACAAAAAAATTTACTAGCGAATGGCAATTCAATACAGGCCTATATATAAGATGTGTATTTAAGTCATTGCACACTGTTAAAAAATATATATATATATATATATATATATATATATATATATATATATATATATATATATATATATATATATATATATATTTGAAGCAGAAAATAAAACTGATTATTTGGAGTACAATAAAATACTATATCAGTCTTTCTACTCCAAAATTTCATGTATAATTCAATGTGTTATTGTCATTTCTTTTTTAATTATTTGTGAAATTTACTTGCAATTTCAAAGTGGAAATTGTAATCAAAGTAAATCCTACACCTTTTTTTCAGTGTATGTGTTAATGCCATTTTTCTTTTTTCTTCTTTTTTAAATAAATGAATATATAAAAATATATAAATTAATATAAGAATGAGAAATGTCATTAATGCTAATATCTACACTGAAAAAAGAATTTTAGAAAGTTTTCCTTTTTCACAATAACATTACATTAAACTTTTTTTAATATAACATTAAACATAAAATGTAAACATAAACGTAGAAAAAATGAAATGTTTTGTTATAAAACATGCTCCAAAAATCTTAATTTTTTTTTTTTTTTTTTTTAACAATGTAGTGTTATAGGTTTAAGTGAATCCTGAACCCTGAGCAATAGCGAGACAATATATGTATACAATATACAATACAATGTTTATTTTGAAAGCCTCACCTGAATTTTGGGGTTCTTGGGCTCCTTGGTGTAGGAGAGCTCATATATCTCGTCCTCCGTGTAACACAAGTCTAGCGAGAGCTGTTGGCAAGGCGGGGCAGAACGGTTACACATGAGAGGACGCCCACTGTTTGCAATCCACATCTCTCAGTATCACACACAAACAGCCGAGCTTAACCACAAAGATGAGGGCTGATTTTAAAAATACTCATTTAGACTCATAAATAGATGCAGGCTTTCTGTGGAAATGAACCAAATGCCTGTTTACAGGCTTCAAAATAGGCACAATTATTCCATGTACTGATGGGGCCTTGTCAGGTATTCATAACCCACAGCATGAGGCACAACAAACACTTCCGAGAATAGAGGCTTTCCAGTAACACATTCCTCTGACAACAAATCCCTCTCAAACCACTGTTTTCCCTCTGTCTCACCGTTAGCAGGTGCAGCAGGTCTTTGTTGGCCTCAAACGGTGGGGTGCAGTCATGGATGGCCAACAAGTCGCTAATGTTGCTGTATAAATGCTGCATTTTCCCCAGGTTGATCTTATCGTCCTCAAGGTAGTCTGGAAGCGCTTCGTTGAGGGAGATCAGGTCTTTGAGATGAACGCCCAAGATGGGCACCTTGAATCCAGTGCAGTCGTAGTACACACGCCTGTAGTTTGAATAGTTGCTGTAGGACGACAGCAGCTCTGTGAGCTCACTGAGAGTCTGTGGGAAAACAGCATGAAGTTAGATCTCATTTTGTGTTTTTATCAGTAGCACTTTTTTAGCATTAGTTAGTGTACTATCTAACATAAAATATCAATATATAAAACATGTCTATGTCTTAGTTATGTTTATTTCAACATATACTGTACTTTAATAGCTATTCATTTGAACAAATTAGCATAATGTACACTGCTGTTCAAACATTTGCATTTTAAAAGATTTCATGCTGTAAAAATACTATAAAATAGTAATATTGTGAAATATTATTATAATTTTAAGTAACTTATATAATGTATCCCTGTGATGGCAAAGCTGAATAAGAAACATTTCTTATTAGAAATTAGCTGCTTCTTATTAGCTGCTGAATATTGTAAAGAAAAGCAATCATTTGAAATATAAATTTGTAATTTTATAAAGGTCTTTACTTTTGATTAATTTTATGTATCCTTGCTGAATAAAAGTATTTTTTAAACTTACTTTCGAAACATGAGTGAACAATCATTAGGGGTGCTCCAATCAGGATTTTTAAGGCCGATCGCAGATCACAGAAAGCAGTATCTGCCGATACCGATCACCGATACCGATCATTTTAAAGCCTTCTTTTTATCATTTATAACTATTTGTAGTGATACTCCATTCAGGATTTTTAGAGATTTATTCAGGGCCTAAATTAAATTTTTGGAAATGGGGGGAATTCCCCTCTTAGGTGATTCTTGTGAGAGGAAGCAGCACAGACTGTGCTTTCACAGAAAAGTCTGCTACTGATCCATAGCGGTTTACGAAGAACACAACATGTATTCATTATTTTGATTTCAAATCCAAAAATTGCACTGAAAATGCTTTTACAGCATTGCAATTCTTTTTTTTTTTTTACACAGTACAGTAATACAATCTTTCACAGACATGTTTAAACACAATAAATATAAAATATAAGCAACACATTATTCAATGCTTTTTACTTTTGCATTTACTTCTAGATTTATATGTTAAGTTTCTCATGCAATTGGCAAAACATTTAAACTACTTTTCTTAAGTTATCACAAACTTACCATTGACAGAAACTCTTTTCTCTTGCATTGAAATCTTTATTACAAGCAATCCTGCAGTTCATAAAGAACTTTGTTTTCCTACCTCCACGAGTGTCATCTATTATTGCCTTCTTTATCTAAAATTGTTCTTTCCATTTAAAGGGGTCATATGATGCGATTTCAAGTTTTCCTTTCTCTTTGGAGTGAATACAGTAGATAAGATCCCTAAAGTTGCAAAGACTAAAGTCTTAAACCCAAAGAGATATTCTTTATAAAAGTTAAGACTCAGCCACACCCTCCTAAAACGGCTCATTTAAACACACCCCCACATGTCTATGTAACAATCTGGGAAGATTTGCATAACGCCACCCAAATGTTCATGCAAAGAAAGAAGGCATAACTTTGATTCTCGCTGTTGCCGCCGGCGCCATGTCGTGTAGACGCTGTTTTGTTGTGAAAGCGAAAATACTTTGGCCTTCCAAAAGAGGACACAACTAGAAATCAGTGGTTAAGTTGTATTTACAACACTGTTCCAGAACAGTTCAACCCAAATATTTAGTGTGCAGCACATTTTATGGAGGACTGTTTCCTGATCCTGAGAGAGAAGATTACAATGGCGGCGCTTCTGATTCACAGTCTGTTAAGTACGTTTACATATGTAAAGTACTTGCTACTGATGATTCAAATGCAAGTTTTGGGCAGTGTAGAGTAGCTGTTTGTCATTTCTCCGATCACAAATGCAGACATGGTTTTATGTTTATGCAGCGCGATGCAACGCAGCACATAAAAAGACAGTATAAGTCATAATAATCATTAATTATGTCCCCACTGGATGCAACCAATGCCTCGTTTGTAATGGGTTTTATTGTTATTTTCTTATAGTGCTGAAGTTCTGACCGGAACACGTCACAAGCATCACAGTATGTTAAGGGGCGTAACATTTCCATAACATTTAAGGCATCGGCCAACCACAACGCACTGGATAGCTGGCCAATCAGAGCACACTTTTCAGACCGATGAGCTTTGTAAAAAACGACAAGTTTTAGAAGGCAGGGCGTAGAGGAGAAACAATAATGTACAGTATGTGGAAAATAAGTTTTTTTTTTTTTATAAACCTTAAACTGCATAAACACATTGCATTACACCAAATACATATAATAATGTTCATTTTAGCAACATCATATGACCCCTTTAGACTTAGCCAAAAAGCCATATGTGTTGACTGTGAAACACAGTAGACTTTAATAATATGCATTTATGGTGTAATTACTAAATTTTTGTGTCAATCCATGTTCATATTTACTGCAAACAATGCACTGTTACTTTTATTCAGAGCTTGCAGCGCAGCATTAGACTTGGTGCGGAAACGATCTCGGCACTGCAGGGCCCAGTGTGCAGTGAACGCTTTAATCCGTTAACATGAGCGTGGAAAAAAGACGCACCACATATGCACTGCAAACGGAGTAATGTGTACCTGGCGTTATGTGTGTGCACTGCGAGTGTGCATGAGTGCACGGTCTCTAGGAGAGTGCGCGAGCGCTGAATGAACACTGGCAAGAATTAAAAAGAAGATTATCGGCCGATAGTGATCGGTAGCCGTTCAATCGGAGCACCCCTAACAATGATTGTTTTACAAATTCTCGTTGTTAATTGTTAGTAATTAATGCTAACAATTTTTATAAATTATGTTTTTATGCTAAATTATTACCATATTTATAGTAAATTATTACAAAATCTTAATTTTTTGATATTTAGCATTTACTATTTACCTTTTGCATTTTGCACCTTCATCAAACACCGCTTTGCCATTTTTCTTTGCCAAATGCCATTAACTTTTTTAGGATCTTTTTTTTTTTTAAGTGATTTATAATACCCTACTCTCAATAACCTGAAGCAACTTGTGGTGTACCTTGCTCAAGGGCAAACAGCAAGAATATTTCAATCTTCCATCCAAAATAGGACATCAACTAAAATGTGTGTAAGGAGCCTGAATCCTTAAGCATGAACAGGCCCACAAAGAACTTTTTATTATTATTATTATTATTATATTTGCATTTAAAATCTAGATTTCTCCAGATTTGTCTTTAATAGACACCACAACTGCAAAAACTAAACTAATATTGAAAGCAGTGAAAATGATTCACTTCTGGTTGCTTTTATGTTGTGAACCAGTAGCTTTCATATAAATTTGAGATATTTTTGATATTAATATGAATGTGACCTTTAGAACTGATATTAGAGCATGTGACCTCCAAGCAAATATTGGGATGCAGATGTTTCTAACTAATCAAAGAATCAATCTAAAGATCAATATACATCAATAGCTAAAAAAATCAATGGCTAAAGATCATGCCATTGGTTAAGCCCTTATAAAAACAGTTGCGTGAGAGCAAAAAGGATGTAGGTAGCGATTGTGGGGGTCAGACTGACCTTTGTGACATCAGAGGACAGCAGGCTGGCTGTGTCTTTGAGCCGAGAGATGGAACTATGACACAGACCTCCTATCACCGCCATCAGAGTATTGAAATTCTGTAGGGCTCTCAGCTTCTGCTCGAACGGGTACAGATGGAAAAAAAAAAAAAAACCTTACATTCTCTCTATGAATGCATGGCAACATTTAGTTGCTTACATCCTCTTTCCTGTAAAAAGCACTTGTAAGCACAACAGTTACGCAACAGTTCTCCCAAACCATTTCCCAATACAGGAACATTACTCTCAATGGCACACTTATATCAGATTTCCTCACTATCACATCATTTGACGCATTTGCTTATTTCCTAGGTATTTTCTTTTGGTTGTCTTTGGGTTGCGAATGCGCATTGATGTTCGTGTGGTTACAAGTAGGGCAGCACACAAAGTACATCTGATGTAATCTTTTCCTCTGAGCTAATACATTGTGTTCAGACATCCTTAGAGTGAGCTGTTTTATTGGCGTGTCCTGATAGACTTTGATCATCAACCCATATGATGAATTTCAATTATTGTGAATGTTGTAATCCAAAAAAAGTCATGCCCTAAATTGTTTTAAAATGAGTCAGACACCTGACGGACAGATATCACAATTAATTGCTGCAGGGTTGGAGTAAAACCACATATTTTGTCATGCCAGGGCCTCTCTCTACAGTATTTTACGTCAGTGTCTTGATGGAAAGTTATGGCAGACTTGTTTCAGAGCATTGCTGAAACATATGCTTTCTAACATGTGGTGTACAATTCTTTCATTTTCAGATCCACAACATAACGCAACATTGACTGCTCACTTTTGTAGTGACTTTGGTTGTGGAAGTATTTATACAATTCATTTTTATCTATAGGCATTAAAAAAAATAGTTAAAAGCAATGAACCAAACCAACCAGCTGTGAAATGAATTACACATTGCAAATGTTGATTAGAAGCAAAAGTTTGAAAATCTGAAAAGAAGACAAAATAGGAATTCCATGAAGCACTGCCAATGCTGTATTGCAAAAGTGATAAATGATGGTTAAACAATTATTAAATTACATATTAATTATATTAACCATTGATTATAGGTAATTTATTGTAAGTATAGAAAATATGTAGTTAATCCCAAAAATGTCACTAAAAACAGAAATAAAAATGGTGTAGAAACAATTTTCATTCAGAAATTGCTAGTACATTTCACAAATAACTACAATGAAATGGCAACACAAAGTGAAATTTTAAAGTAGAAAGACTAAAATATTAATTTCTTGTAAAATATACACCAACTATCTACATCCCTGCAAAAAAACTAAAACAAAAAATGCTGATACCAGCTTAAAGGTATGCTCCACCCCAAAATGAAAATTTTGTCATTAATCACTTACACAAGGATGCACTGTGCAAATTTTGTCATTAATCGCGCACAAGGATGCACTGTTTCTATGTGTATTTAGCTTTGATATGAAAGAAAACAGTGCATCCTTGTGGCGCGGCTGATACTGAAGAGCATACGCAGCATACGGTGATATGGAGAGACACAGAGGAGACTGTTGACAAAGGAATTGTTGAATAAAGTCATTATTTTTGTTTTCTTCGCTTACAAAATTGCACGTCTGATGGCAGATGGAGTATTCTGACGATGACTTTCATACCTTTTATGGACCTTGACACTGTTATTTACTTGGCAGTCTATGGGACAGTCACAGGCCTCTCGGTTTTCATCCAAAATATCTTAAATTATTTTAAGACGAACAGAGCTTATATGGGTTTGGAACAACATGGGGGTAAGTGATTAATAACAAAATTTTCATTTTGGGGTGGAGTATCCCTTTAAGTTGGTATATATACGCACATATATACACATATATATATATGTATATATATATATATATATATATATATATATATATATATATATATATATATATATATATATATATATATATATATATATACACATATATATATATGTATATACACACACACACACATATGTAGTGCTGTCAAATGATTAATCGCATATATTTATTAAGAAAATATATATACAAACACATGCATGTACATATTTAAGAAAAATATGCTGTTTATAAATTAAATATATATATATATAATATAAAAATATGAGTATATAAATGTATATACATGTAAATATTTTCAAAATATATACTGTATGTGTGTGTATTCATGTATACATAATAAAATACATTTACACAGTACACATACATATATTATGTAAACAAAAACTTATTTTTGATGTGATTAATCGCGATTAATCATTTGGCAGCATTAAAAGTGTACAGATAATTTTATACCAACATTATACCAACAGAAACATTGGGCTCATTGTAGGTGTCTTGAAATGATTATATTGCATTACTATAAATGAATTTCTCAGGAGAAACTATTATTTGTATTTCCTGAACGCTACCAATGCGCTCGGTTGAGCGTGTGTTCATTTGTAATTACCTGTGCTACATGAATGAACTTGGTGAAGACCTCTGCTCGCTGCTGTGAGGTGTGTTTGTTGAGGATCATGAGCTGGACCCACTGGGAGACTCCGTTGCAGAGCATGACAGAGCGCTCGAGCGCCGGATTATGCCTCACAGAGCCATGAACCACGTAACTGCGGTAGTCCAGAAACTACAGTGACACATAACAATAACAGGAACAGCTGAATCTGAAATTCAGATGTGCTAAGCACTCACAAATGTGATGAGCAAGACATAATGATCCTCTGATATGAACAGACATGTCCAGGTTTGAGTACAACGGGTGTGCTCATGGTTGTTTTATTAGTCAGCTTCAGCGGTATGAGGCTGTGCCATCACTACAGCGCTATACTGAGGTTAGACCATCAGATAAAAACATAGTTTGCACTAGCAACATCTGGTCAGAGAATCTGGGTGAAACTGTCATGAGCCTTCAGGGTGAGTGACTTACTGAGACGTTGCAGAAGTTTTTGAACTCCAGGTAGCTGAGGTGTTCAGCCATCTCGTCTGGTTCCATGTGGTCAAACAGCAGTGAAACTTTCCTTTTCTTCACAGAGGGAGAGGGAGTCTGGGAAACATTCACTGGAGGATTACTGGTTTCAGACATAGTGATGAACAAACAGAAACCAAACAGATCATCACAAATCTGACAGGTGAAGACTAGAATAAAGTCAGGAACAAATACAGACAGTCAAAATTACATATACGGTTCTGAGACTTGTCACATAGCACACAAAACCATTTTTACTTTATTAATATGATCTATATATATATATATATATATATATATATATATATATATATATATATATATAAGTATGATTATGTATTAATAGAATATATAATGTAATTATAATACTTCCATTTATTGTATTATAGTAATAATTTATAACTTTTCTGTAATGTCACACAAATTTATATATATATATATATATATATATATATATATATAATACAAACACTGCATATATCAAAGAAAAAACATTATAGAAAAATATAGACTTTATAGAAAAAGAATGTATGATTATTATAATATAATTAATATTTTATTATAATTCTGTATTATAGATATTACCTATATTACATTTGGTAAATAATTTGTGTGACAGAAAAAGAATGTATCATATACTATAATGAATATATTATGATTTAATAATTGTTTATTATAGAATTATAGTTTGTTACAGACTATTATGATCATATTACATTGTATTAAATGTATTTTATCTATCGATCTACTATACACACACACATATAGACGTATATAGTGTATGTTTAATACATGGCAATGGCGGAAAGTTTTTTTGCCATGTCAATAAAGCTATTTGAATCTCAAACGTAAAAACACTCACATGTATGGTGTAATGAAGAGATGATTGGGTGAGCTGGTTCCCTCGCCCCTGACCAGATCCCAGAGATCTCTTATGACTTCTTCTAACAAAGGATCCACCTCAAACATTATTCGGAACTGATTAATCCACTGCCTGAGACAGACGCAGAAGAAGCAGAGGACAGACATGAATCCTTTCATTCATTTTGGGATCTTTAGGTGCAGCTGTGAATGTTGTGGATCCACCGACCTGATGAAATGGCAGATTTGTAGGCGCCTCTGTCCCCTTTTCTCTACAGGACAATCCTTAAATGTTATCACAAGTCAAGGAAGAACCACACAACAGTGAGATTACAAACCCTTACACTCTGAGAAAGAATCCACCCTCAATAAAGAGGCTAGAGTAACACAGGGCCGCTCTTGTTTCTTTGTCAGTGAGATTAAGGGCCATGTGAGGCTGCATGTTACTGAACCCTATGAATGTTGGACTGTCAGCTGTTCTGGGATCAGTTGCATAAATCAGTCTTTTTCAATTAAGGTTCAGTTCAAAGTAAAACATTAGCAGTGGGGCTTGAAGAGGATATAGAGAAAGCAGCTTTTGGACGAAGATGTGTGATGGTACGACCCAGTTATGCATCATCAGGGTCATATGGACAAGCTGCGTCCCTCTGGTCAGCTTCCCATCTGAGTCTAAAAAACAAAATATTTAGAATTAGATACAAGATGGTCTCTACAACAATTATATGTGGTTACAAAGGTGTTTCTTGGGGATTTCTAATCAGATGAGCCCAGCTTCAAGTCTATGTCTGTATTGTCCTTCATATGTATGGCTTGGAATGCTCCTTCAATATAATTTTATTTCTTGTTATATTACCCGCCAGTTAAAAATCTCACATCTGATCACTTGAAGAAGTATAAACACACGTCTCCTCACTATGCCCTGAGTGAGCAATGAATATACTAAAATGTATTTGAAATATATGTTGCTTACAATATGCAGCTGGTACAAAATGCTGCTGCAAGGATGATAATGAATGCTATAAGCTGATTGTGTTACTCCCTTGTTAGCATCTATAGGATGGCTACCAGTACATGTTAAGCATACTACTACATATTTATGTACTTAATAAAAATATCCTGCAATTGTACTTTTGGTGTACTGAACTGGTATACTTAAAGTCTGCTAAATTGGAACAACTAATTTTGTACTTAATACACTTTAATTGTGCAGAAGTAGTGGTGAATTCCAACTAAAGATATACTGAAGTATATTTGATTGCACTAATGTGAAACTAGTATACTTTAGGTACACTTTAAATATCTTGCATTTAAAGACTGATATTATTCAAAGATCATATAATCAGTCCTCATCAACAAGGACATTAAAACACATTTTAGGCTTTATATTAAGAAATGTACATTGTGCACCATTAGTAATCCAAATAACGTTGAATAATCATTTTAATAACAGTAAGTTTTCAAGCTATATGTCAGTAAATATGTTAATATATTTGAACTATATACTTAGTATTTTAGATAAATATATTTTAATTGGGGGAAGTCGTGGCCTAATGGTTAGAGAGTTTAACTCCTAACCCTAAGGTTGTGGGTTCGAGTCTTGGGCCGGCAATACCACGACTGAGGTGCCCTTGAGCAAGGCACCGAACCCCCAACTGCTCCCTGGGCTGTGCAGCATAAATGGCTGCCCACTGCTCCGGGTGTGTGTTCACGGTATGTGTGTGTTCACGGTGTGTGTGTGTGCACTTTTGATGGGTTAAATGCAGAGCACAAATTCAGAGTATGGGTCACCATACTTGGCTGTATGTCACGTCACTTTCACTTTCACTTTTTTAACATATTACGTTTTTTAATGTTGTGGCCGATAAATATTAAAAATCAATTATTTCTCTCTCTCTCTGTTCGTTTAATATTATTTTAATGTTGTGCCCGATAAATATTAAAAATCAATTATTTCTCTCTCTCTCTGTTTCGACTTGTTCCCTTTCTTGTCATAAATCAGTAAAAATCAATACTACTTTATATAAATAAATGAAAAAATAAACACTGAGAGCTAAAATCATGTTTCCACATGGCATCACACAACATTATAATGTACAGTGTGAAAATGGTTATTCATTGTAAGATTTGCTAAAAATTTATATTTGATTGTCTTTAAGTGAGTCTATGGGAAAAGGTCATTTAAGTGTTAAAACAGGGTAAATATGGAAGTACATACATAAATTAAAAACAATTAAAAACCATCAAAAAACAAACAAAAAACAATATGCCAAAGAGCTACATTGTGTATCACTAGTCCAAATACTTGAGCACATTTCAAATAAAAACAGCAAAAGGGGATGATTAAAAAACAAATGAGAGAGGTTAAGCCTGCGAAACTGAATCGCACAATCAGGCTTTGTCTCATTAGCATAGAGAGACAAACACATTCCCAGGCCCTGAATGCTAGTAAACCAAAAGATTTCTCTGTTTCTCTTTCTCTCTCTTTGACAAGAGCTGCTGTCCCTCTGTCCCTCACACTACTCGGCAGACTTACATAATCCAGCTGGCACATGGAGACTGGGAATGATGGGCACATGAGGCCAGAGACAGGGCTGAGAACCCCAGGAAAGTGGAATGTGGGAGATCTATGACTTTATGTTGTGACTTGTGACTTCTTTTAACTACCTGGAAGTCAATATTTGACCTGACAGATGTAAATGGTTGTCATGTAGGGTGGGGCTTATTGATAGACAGATAGAGACGAGTTGGACACTGACCGAAGCAGTGGAGGCAGCGGAGGATGAGTTCATCCAGGCTGGCAGAGCGGAAAGAAGAATGAGCTGATGGACTTTGAAGAGCCCGGCTGATCTCCTGAGGAATGGGGCATGTCATCCTCCTCTGCACTGGTCTCCTGCTCTTTATCACACTTCCTCCATCCTGACGGGACTTCCTGCTGCTGGAGACACATGAAAAAAATGGAGTTTTGGGGCTTGATGCTGCTGAAATACTCAACCCAGTTCCAACTAAGTACAGGTGTATTCAAACAACCAATGTGATCAGCCATTCAAGCGTGGCAAGGATGCCAGCATTTATTCAAATTTGCTCTCACAAATAAACAAAACAATGTATCCATAGCAACAGACAGTTTACGTAGTTTCAGCCACTTGTCAAAGCACAGACGGTTTGCAGTAACCACTTGTCTTTACCAGGCTAAGCAGCATTTTGATCTGTTTAATATTTGCGATGTTGGTGTTGAAGACTTCATCTGTGGTTCTTTAAGGTGACAGTTCACCCAAAAATGAACATTCTGTCTCCATTTACTCACCCTCAAGTTTTTCCAAACCTGTATGAGTATACTATTTCTGTTGAACACAAAAGACGATATTTTGAATAATGTGGGAAACCGAAAAGTTGTTCACACATTCTTCAAAATATCTTCTTTTGTGTTCAACAGAAGAAAGAAACTCGTACAGATTTAGAACAACATGTTATGTTTAAATTATAACAGAATTGTCATTTTTGGGTGAACTACCGCTTTAATATTGCACAGAAAACCACAGCAGTGATGGTTGGGCTTTGATAATGTTTGCATGTCATAGGTTATATGTATATAAAGTATATATATATGTATGTATATTTATAAAACTGATAAGATCTGGTCATGAGAAATGTTCTGTTTTGCTAAAACCATCCCCTAAGTGTTATCACACATCTGTCCAGTTACTGTTCTCAAAGATTTGACATAAGGTTTCACATGCCAGGCATCATAAAAATGGTCATAGTCTACTGCTGTAGGAGAGAGGCAAGTCATATTTAAGGGCCTGAATATTGTAGAGACTTGAGACATGACTCTTGACTTGGACCAATTAGTAAACATCTGAAATGCCCTAACAACCAGCTAAAACAGACACTATTGTACTGTCCGAGCATCCAGCCAAAACATCCCAACACCTCAGTGAACTGCCAAAACACACCAATGACTACTTAGATATGCCATAATAACCACACAGAATGCTTTAGCAACCCATTTGAAATGTCCTAGCAACCATTCAGAACACCTTAGGAATCAATTATAAATACCCTATAACAATCAGCCACCCTAGCAACTACTTAGAAACACCCTTGTTGTTAGTGTGGTCTGAAAGTTTATTAGGGTCTTTTTAAGTGGCTACTAAGGTATTCTGAGTGGTTTCTAGAGTGTTTCTACGTGTTTACTTACATGCTCTGTAATATGCTCTTAGAAACACCCTAGTAAACTGTCATAACACCCCAAAAACTATTTAGAAATGCCTTAACAACCACTTAGAAACACCCTAGAAACCATCCACAAATGCCCTAATAACCACGCACTTTAACCATTTTAGCAACTATTTATAAACACCCTAGTAACCACTTAGAAACGCTCTAATAAACAACCACAACACTCCAGCAACTGCTTAAAAACACCTTAGCAACCACTTAGAACTGCCCTAGCAACCTGCCAGAAAACCTAGCAATGGCACTGTGCTAAATCCCCCTATGAAGACCTTATAAGTGACTGTATAGAAAAACCCCAGCAACCAACTTAGCACTTCTGCTGTGAGTTTCACACAAGCGAGCACAGGGAGTTTGACTGACAGGCGATCTGGCCAATCCTAACGCAGAATCTGCAATTTTTAGCTAACAAACAAATCAGACAGGAGAGTAGATTACCGTTGGTGGACTTGAACTTGAAAAAATGTACTGATGTCTTTCAACAGTTACAGAAATACAATACCTTCTGATGTTCATTGATGTTTATTTCATGCTATAACAAGTCGGACATAGCAACAGTATCTAAAGAGGGCATGTCTTTGCGAAGGGTCAGTTGTTCAGTTTAAAACCTGCAGGTACATTTACTTCAGATTTGAAAGGAAATATAATTTAGATCTGCTCTAACATCCTTTTTTACATCCCCTGAAGCCTTTGACATTATACCTGAGAGCGACGGCTTCCCCTTGAAGGCCTGTGTACCTGTGCGACTGCAAGTCCTACCGGTAGATCAGGTATGTTTATATGTTTTATATGTAAGGTATTGTGTTGATATCTGCTACCCTATACAGTAGGTGTCACTATTCAGGCCATCAATGTCACAGGAAGAGAGACCGTTTGAAAGTGTAGATAAGCAACTCTGTCTCACTGCTTTGCTGTGTGTTTTGTCAGTCACACAAAGAGAACAACAACATTGTACATCAGGGTAACAGTCTGTACAACTCATAGCTGCTGCGTAATTTAGATGTATGAAGCATAATGTCAAATTTAAAGGTGTTTTTTCTGACTTGGACATCTAGTTGTGTCTGTGACAGCATCAGCAAGTGTCACTGTGGTCTGTGACGGCAGTGACATGAACAGGAAGCTGGCCGTGACTGCAGAGAAGTAGCAACGAGTTCTTAGAACGTCCAAACCCCTCCTAACCGCTCTCTCTCCCTTCCTCCTACACCAGTGTCCAGTTCAGCACACTCATTTTCAATTCTCTCCACGCACAGACACACTAACGTTTACCTTCTCACCTCATTAAGCAAACCAAACACCTAACCACTGAGATCAGGCCCACAAAATTACACACTCCAGACAAGAGCGTAAATTCACTACAGTTGAAGTTTGTAGACCAGGAAGACATTTTTTACATGGCCTTCATAATATACACCTCATATTTCCTTGTCTTTGGTTCTTTCTATTTCTGACAGGCCGAATATTAAACATGACTTCAATATGCAAATTCCTCATCGTATTTTCACCTCTCTCGCGCGCTTATTTGCATCAACTTGCTCTACAGCTGATGACAATACACACCCTCTCAGGCCTGAGAAAAGCACGCATGCACATGGATACAGACTCACGCATACAGTAAACAAATGAGGGAAAATGCTCTTGGTTAATGTAAATGAATTTGTAAACAAGTCTATGCAAATTTATATGCAGCGTTGAATCAGCTAGGATCTGGTGATTTCGATAAATTTGGCTCACGATACAATAATAGTATTAAAAAGATACTGCAATTCTGTTTAAAAATGTCAAAAACCAACCTGTTTTAAAAATTTGTTATATTTCAAAGTTGCGACTTTATATATTATATTGTGACTTGAATATAAGATATGACTGGGTAGAATATAAGACTTTGTAAAGAGCCAGTCTGCAGATTTCATAGAAAAATGCATAATGGGCTCAGACTCCATTTTTTTTAGCTTCATCCTGTCAGAGGATATCAACATGTTTGATATTTTGAGACGATTTTTGAAAACATGTTTTCATTTGTCACGTTTCTCTTAACAACAAGGCACGTGTTTCTGTGTGAATTTATTGTTTTCGGAACAACTTGGTCTGCTAGTGTGTGATCCTCCATCGTACAGTTTTTCCTCTGTAACTATTTACAGTCAAGAAGTGTGTGATGCCTAATATTTTTAAATCTCTTCAGTGTTTTTGAAGTCATGTAGTGTATTCCAGTCTTTAGTGTTGTGGTTTCATATCACACAGATGTGTAACTTATATCTGGTAACTTAGATTTCTTTTTTTTTTAAACAATCGCATAATTACATGTTTTAATTTTTACTTTGAATGTGCGGTCACATTAGTGATATTTCAGAGAAATTTAGTGGACAAAAATGTCTCTTTCAAACCGAGCAGCTTTCTGTTGGTCAACATGGCGAACTTGCATGACCAACTTGAACATGAGCGAAATCTGTATGGCAAACTTTATCGCCCTCGCACAAAACTCCAAAAAAGCACTGATAGTCGTTGAAACTGGATTTTGCCCATCAAATTTCGCAAAACAAATGTGAACACAGGCAAAAACAGGCTTTGAAAATATATAATTAAACGTCTGTTGATCTAATGATCTAATATACAATAGTATATATAACCTTGATTCTTTTTACAACAAATATTCATGTGAAAAAAGCTACATGAGCTGTTTTTAGCACAATGAACTAAAGATTTTTTTGAGCAGCAGTGTGGTTTGTTTGCATCCACACATCACAACCTGCCATTCAGTATCATAATCCAATGAAACATTTGCAATCATACAATGTATGAGCATTTCGGTCATGCATAGCACCTACTCGCTCACTTTCTCTTCCTCTCCTCCTGCAGCCTTTGCTCTATTCATGTCATTCAGAAAACAACTTCTCCTTTCTCTTTGGAAATCCCCCCAACATCCCCCTACCCCTTCCCTGCCACAGTAGCCAGTGTTTTACTCCCAGTTCCTGGATGCATCTCCAGCTCCATTACCCCAACCCTCTCCCTCATGCCTCCCGCTTTCTCCTCATCTCCCTCTTTTTCTTTTTTCTCTCTGCACTAACAAACACACACACAGTCAGGGAACATGCAAATTCCTCCCTTTCTCTCGTTAATTGATTAATTGATGCCAGAGCCCTTTGAAGGCCTTGTTTTTCATCCAACATTGCTCTATCTCTTCCTCCTTAAGTCTGTCTGCACCCGCTCCATCTCTGCTCCATGCACCTATAGATATCAGAATATGTATATTTGACGAATACTGCTATTCTTAATTTTAAATACAATTTAAATGAATTTAAATACATTTGTTCTAAACTGTATTTTTAAACTATATACTGTATATTTCATTAATCTTCTATATAACACTACATATATGTTAAGTGTATATTAAATAAATGTATTTACAATTATATAAACACATTTATATATGAATTTAATATAAAAATAAAGTATATATTAAATAAATGTATTATAAATGTATACTTTACAGTAAATATGTTTAATATATAGTAACAATACTGTCATACGTTTATGTATAGGCTACACACACATATACGGGTGTATATTAAAATATATATATATATATATATATATATATATATATATATATATATTAATCATACATTTAATATTCAACATTTCATTATATTTAAATTCAGGATTTAAATAAACATTAAATATCAAATATTACATGCTTGCAAAAACTTGTAACAAGACTGTAATATGCTGATAGCATCACTGTAGTCGCTGCTAACTTTGTCATTTCCAAGCAATCAGATAAGACCTCTGAGATAACATGCACAAAGCAGACGCCCCCAAAAAGCTCTTGGTCAGAGCTATCGATTCTACCGTTCTCACGTTGCTTTATGTCATTTATCTCGTTATACCAGTAATTATGGACAGGCAAAGTTTGTATGTAGCCTATCATATGTATTATCACATATATTAAAATCTGACTCCATATGTAGCGTTGGCTAACTCACTGATGAAATTTGAAATGAGTTGACACTAGCATTGTTTCTTCACAACACCATCCATTATGTTCCTGCTAATGTCTCTTATGTACTGTAAACACAATGAGCGAACATACCTCTATCCACAACAGGTCAAAGGAGAATAACTAGGTCAAAAGCAATTCATCTCCCTAGTGCGAAATCCCCTCTTAAAGATCAGAGACAAGCACCACATCTGAATCTACACAATCCTGCAAATGCAAACCTAGTCTGAGCCCCAACGGGAGAGTCTGAATGATGAATGTGCAGTTTGAACTGTTTTGAGAGTGACTAGCCTGTCTCTCTCGCAGAGAACTGAAACCTAAACACAAAGTTCTGAAGAACATGAGGAGAAACCACAGCTTTGTCAGATAACCACAGTGATCACTTTGCAGTGCGCTGCAAAATGAGGCACAGACAGACTTATCAAACCTCAAATGTGCATTAAACCCAGTGACATGGAGAACTAAAGCAGATTTTTGCTTTGAGTTGACATCAAATCATTTCTAAAGAGCACGGAGACCTGTCAAATCATAGTCAGAATTGAAAAGACAGTCAAAAGTATGTACCTCTTTGACTCCTTGCGATTCATGGTGTCTACCGGTGTCCTTTTGGTGTCCCCCAGGCTGCTTAAACCTTTACTTGTCCCATTGGGTATCTTGAAGTCTCTCTCCTCCAGCCAGAGGTACTAAGTGACCAGACTGGCACGTACAGTAGCTCTTCAGTCACGGCTGTGAAAACTTCAAACCTGAAAACCAGCTGCTGCGGCTCAGAGCTTTCTGTCTCTCTCTCTCTCTCTTTCACTCACTCACTCACTCACTCACTCTCACACACCCCCTCTTTTCTTTTTCTCTGAATATTACCAGAGAACGTGAACCACAGGGCACAGAGTTAACCAAAACAATAAATAAAAGAACCCCTATTCGACGACAGGGCATTAAAAATAAAGGAAAAATAAGAACTCTAAGCTCAAAATGTTGTCAAAATCAGCATGATCACAACAAACAACTAACTGCATTCAATACAAACAAGTCCCTATTTGAAATACAGGCACTGGCTCTGACAGATAGGGGAACTGTCGTCTGTGTGCTTGTGTGACAGAGGGAGGGGAAAAAGTGAGCGAGAGAGAAGAGAGGGAGGGATTGAGCTCTTTTGAAAGAGTGTGAGAGTAAGTAATGTGAATTAAAAATCATCGAAAGGCCGATTGAAAACTAACAGTGTCCAAACAGACATCGCAATCAGTCCCAAAAGACCAAAATTTGTTCTCATTAGCTTCCCACATGTGTGTTTTCACACATGTTTCAGCTTTGGTTTAGTCTGTACCAGTTCCTTCTCTTTAGGCTATTGGTAAATGAGCTGTGTTTTCCACGAACAAGGTGTCATAAGTAATAGCTGCGTGTCTGTACCTGCTGTATCTGTTCCTTTGTTAGCCTTGGGTCCGTTTTTAATAGTGTTCATCCCTTCTTTTTCTCTCTTTAACAGTAAGGTAGTGTCTCCAGAGTTGAATCCCTCCACGTGCAGCTGGAGCGGGACACTGAAAGGGTGCCTTGTTGAAGATGGAGAAGAGGGGAGATGATAGGAAAGACTGCTGCATGTGTGTGTGTTTGTGCGTGTGTCTGCATGCAAACTCTGTGGGAACCTCTGTGTGTGTGTGTGTGTGTGTGTGTGTGTGTGTGTGTGTGTGTGTGTGTGTGTGTGTGTGTGTGTGTGTGTGTGTGTGTGTGTGTGTGTGTGTGTGTGTGTGTGTGTGTGAGAGAGTGTGTTTTCACACAGAGGTGGGATTCTCATACAAGCCAGACGAGGGGGGCTTCTGTCGGTTGAAGGATGGGTGTGAATGAATCAACTGCCATCTTTCAGAATGACACCTAGAATATCAATTCTGTGAAATGCGGGCAGCCTGTTCTATATTAAAGCAGACACAGATATGTCTGGGTTGTTGCAGTTGCTGTTGTTTTTTTCTGACGTTTTTTTTTTTTTCCACCACAAATGAACTTGCAAAAGGGCCCTTGCTCATCACTCCACCTTTGTTTACTTCCTCAAAATGGTTAAGCTAATCTAAAACTTTCACATAGTAAGAAGAACTTACTGTACAGAGTTATCTGAGAGGAGATGTGTTTTTGTCAGTAACAGGTGAAGCAAGACTTGTATTGTCCTGTAAATATTTTTTTTTTCTTGCTCTCAGTAAGTTTCTTGCTGCAAATTCTGCAATTGTGATTGCATAACTGAAGAAACCACATAGGCGCCCATCATCTGCCTTCAGTTTTTTAGTGTTTAAAAATTACCATGGTATTAACAGAAATTAAACTGAATTGTCCCTTCAGCTTACTCAATGACTTTAACTAGAAACTGGTTCTATCAAGCCTAAACAGGCTGTTAGTTGCTTCATCTGTTAGGTCATTCAGAACACCAAATTCCCATATGGTAACCATCGTTTCCACCAAAATACCACAGTTACTATGGTCAGGGCCATCGCTAGGAATTCTGGGCCCTGTGCACTGAATTTGCTATGGGGCTTCTTCAAAATCACGTGACATGGGGAGTTCGCGATCACGAAATCACGTTCATTTTGTGATCGCTGGGCCCCACAAACCTCTGGGCCCTATGCACTCTGCCACCCTTTCCCCCCCACTAGTGACACCCATGACTGTGGTTATTGCTGTGGTAACTTGGGAAACATTCTTGTAAATGTTTATGATTTATTCCCAGTGTTAAAGAGCTCTCGTAATGTATTATATTATGTCCCATTTTAAATATAAAACACTAATACAACTGATTTTTCCACACACTTGTAGCCCTATTAATTGAGAATTAATTTAGAACAGAACTGTTCAAGTGATGAGGAAAAGCAGCTACAAGGTGGATAAAATGTTGAAACACTTAAAATAAATGGCGGCCAGGCTTTTGATTTAAAAACACATCATGAAGCTGGCAAGTCGACTACAGAATATGAATTCCATCGGGCAGTGGTTTATTAAATGGTAGTTTAAGTTAGTGTTATGTTATTCACTATAGTAACCTAATACATTATCTCACATTTAAATAGGCCTATGATACTGCAAATAACCTACATGTAGTTCTAGCTTCAATGTTATTTCCGGAGTGAGTTTGTAAGATGCTACGGCGCCATCTATCGGTCACTTCACACGACTACAGGGTAGCACACAGCAAACCTGCGCGAATGCACTCGGATTCCCAGTCTTCATTACGTGCTGTCTGAGCATGCTCTCTGAAGCCAAGAAGAGCCCCCAAAATCCATCAGCATCCTTCTTACTCCATACTCAGATGTAGTTGCAGGTGGACTTCGGAGAGGGGAGGGACACGATCAGAGATGACACTTAGATGGAGATTTTGGAGGTGAGGAGTGAAGCCAGCTGTCATCTTTGTGTGTTTGTGGCCTGTTTGAGAGTGTGTGTGGTTGGGTGCAGCATGTTGGCTGTATTTTCCTAGAGTAATTTTAGGGGTGTGTTGCTAATGCAGCTGTCAGACTGTCTAGTGTCTAGCCGATTAGTGGCTTCTGTGTGTGTCTATGGATGCAGACCAGGAAAATATATGATTGAAAATCTATCTATCTATCTATCTATCTATCTATCTATCTATCTATCTATCTATCTATCTATCTATCTATCTATCTATCTATCTATCTATCTATCTACAGTATCTATCTATTGTATGTCTATCTATCTATCTATCTATCTATCTATCTATCTATCTATCTATCTAATTGTTTGTTTAATTGGCCTGCTGGCTCAGTTCCCTGTTAGACTGTTGTGTTAATTATCACTTACACTCCTGTTCCAGAGTCACATCATTTAAATATGATTTTTATACAGTATATTGTATAATTTAATGTAATTCATAATTTATACCACTCTTGTATTTCCAAATGAAGGTTAAAGCTTTTGTGTTCTTATCATCTGTATCCTAATTATTCCCAATTATTATAATATTATTTTTATACAATTATGTACTATTTGTACATTTTATATATAATGTATAAAATGCATATCATATTTATTAAACTATATGTATATATCATTAATAGATTTAAATATAATTGCTGTAATATAAATATAAACATTAACAGAACATTCTTATTCAAATGCAGTGCCTGAAATAAATTTCATTCCGCTGTTAATTCGCTGTCTGTATTCTGTTTCAGTCACAGCGCGTGCTGAGCACACATATGTACCCAATATATCCGGCTGTGTTCAGCTCACATTAGGACTCCACTGCGTTCAAGCTGTTGACTGTGTGTTTGCACAAATATTATAAAAATAAAAATAATAATAATAAAAATAAAAAAAATCACATGTTCTGCAAACTAAACAAATGTCTTTATTTGATTCATTCTGATGTAATTCAGGCTTCTCGTATGGCTGAGTATGCGCGTGTGTGTCTTAGTGTCTTCTTCCAGACATCATCACACACAAGCACATTTTCCATTTATAGATCATTAGACCTGTGGGAGGATCAGTTTTAGGCAAAGGGGGTGGCCCAGTTGTGCAAATATGGTTGCGGTGTGAATGTGTAAGAAGGTAGAGCACCAGCCACAGGATCTGAGAGCAAGGAAGCTGAGAGAGAGAGAGAGAGAGAGAGAGAGAGAGAGAGAGAGAGAGAGAGAGAGAGGAGCAGCAGCGCTGAATCTTCTGTCACTCTCTCTCACTCCACCGTGAGAGCTACAGGACTCATGCTGTCCTCCAGCACACCCACCCACACACACTGAGAGAGAGAGAGAGAGAGAGAGAGAGAGAGAGAGAGAGAGAGAGAGAGAGAGATAGAGAGAAGACACTGAAACACACTGAAGAGAAAACGGAAGGATTTTCTGATTTCTCCTGAGGAGCTGCAAATAACCCTCGGAGAAGGATGGCAGAGGGAGAGGGGGGAGATGAAGAGATACAGTTCCTACGGACGGTAAGTAATGCCTTCTTGACCTATTTTGATTTCATAGTAATACTTTTAATAATGCTTTTTTGGGGGAGTCTCAAAGTTATATCTCAGCGTAAGAGTTTTAGCTAGTTTTTGCCTGTGCATTATGGGTATTTTTGAGTATACGGGGCCAACATAGACATTGAGGGGGCTCATGTTTCCCTTTTAATATTTAGACTAGTGGTCAAGTAGTAAAATGCAAGATTCTTTAACTTTTTTTATCTGGTCCCCCTCAATCCTGAACATTTGGTTACATCATTAATGTTGTTAAAGTGTTAGACATGTCCCTGCATGTGATTGGTGATCTGTTTGTTTGTTTTTTTTAAGAAAACACACTCACATATACTCCACATGCTCAAAAAACACTAAAACAATAGAAAAATTTTGTGGGCAAAAATGTCCATTGTCAATTTTGTGGCAATGTATGAACATACTTTCAAACAAAGCGGTTTTCTGAAATTTGAATTTGAAAATTGAACCCTTTGGGAGATCTGCGCAAGAAAGTATTCAAAGAAATTTCCGATTTTGTAGATTCCTATACAAATGACTGGATTTCGCCAGGGAAAATTAAATAATGGTAAATGTGATTGCACTGTAATAGATATTTTGTGAACTTCCCCATCCACATTTTTGGTCTCATCTGTTGGGCTGGTTTAAAGAAATTGTTACCGTGATGTTTTTTGTAAAATTTTTGCTGGACGTTTTTGCAAGCCTGGACTATTTTTATGGTGGCCCACATGTCTTTTGACCTGCTTAAGGAGTTGATAGTCTTCCTGAAAACTCAGTGAGGGACAAGGTCTCTAATCAGGGACATGTCCTGCTTCTATTGTTGCTTACTGTGAACTCATGTTGTAAATTCTGCATTTTTTCACTACTTCTTCAAGAAGATTCTGTCATTCAGTGCATGTACGTGAGTGTGTGTGGATAGACAGCGGCTGGTGCATCTGTTTGCATCGTTAGCTATTTTTACCTCAGGAAAGGAGAGACTTTCAGAACAGGAGTGAAAGACGCAACAAGCAGGCCAGCTCCTTGAGGGGGGACAGCTGGCCTCTGCCCCCTCATCTCTCAAACTGAAGTAGAGCGTAAGCGAGCAGCGAACTGCTTAGACACTCAATAGGGTCAGACATACAGACAAAACCAAAGGTTTGAGGGAAAAGTACAAATGAGAAGAAAAAAAAAAACAAGCAGGATTGGAATCATACAGCATTTGTGGCCTATAGGAGATTGAAAGATTGTGAGGAAGAAAGATCACGTGGATGAGTTTTTAACCGCTAAGTCAGCGGTTCTTACACAGAAAGCCTGGAAAATTAAAATAAAATAAAAATACACAGGGGGCTTGGGCCCACTAGGGGGCCTCAGCCAATTTCCAAGTAGGATTCAGGATAACTTAAAAGAAAATATTAATTAAATTAAATTGGAAATATTAATTTAAAAAGTGTAACTCTTCAAACTTCTGGAATCACAAACTGAATTGTGGTTAATTCATTTAATATTTCAAGACCCTATGCCTTGAAATTTTGTTTCAAAATTCAAGTGAAAAGAAATGGGTCCCATTTTTGCCACTAATTCCAAAAAGCACAATATATGAGCATGTTCAGAATTATACTTTATAGAATGCACTATAGAAATCCTATAACATCCTTAATCCCCTTGACCGAAGTAAAATCACTGTACACACAGACCCATTTTATTTTATTGCTCTTAAAATGGCAGCAACAGTAATATAATGAAAGTGAAAGGTACCAGTGTTCAATAAATAGTTATTATTTATTAATAGTAAAAAAAATATAATGAGCAATTTCTTTTTCTTTTATAATAATATAATTCTATTGACAAGAAGTTAATATTAACTTTTTTTTTTTTTACATACATTTAGTGGCTTAACTCTAGGCTTTTTATAGTTGCCCAGCTATGCCGCATCCAATTAGAATTTAGAGTTGTAGCTATCAGCATAGATATTTATATATAGTTGCCCTATTAGAGGCTGTTTCTATGGGCCGCCGTACATAAGCCATATTGGAATGGTCAAAGTAGGTCCGAGAATGCTAAAGAACAAGTTGCCTGTATGTCTGCAACCCTAGTTATACGCATGTATTAATATCTATATTTTCAGTAGACTTAAGCAGATGATTTTGCTAAACTAACTCAATACATGATGAAGCCATTAGCTAACACTGCATTTAAAAGGTACTATAGTTGAAAAACTTCACTTGTAATATTGAGTTAATACATATTAAAAAAACAAACCAACCTGTGAAAGTTTATCAGATTTCTTCAGGAATGTACATTTTGACTTTTTTTTACACCCAGTGGCTCTGCAATGTTGTGGCATCTTGAAACTCATTGATTTTTATTGAGTGACGACAGATTGACTGTTCCAATATGGTGGACATTTCGACCTGTCTTGAGTGGTCAAATGTTGGCATCTACCTATACTTATCTATGGCTATCAGTTTTATAAATGGATGCTTTTGATGTACTGGATGTTGAAGATTATTTCGTTGACTTTTGAGACGTCTGTCTGGAAGACTGTCGATCCATTTGTCCAGTGGGATCAGCTGATATCTCATAATACACCCTCATGCCTCTTTTAGGAATGCTAATAAGAGTGTTATGTGGATGACAATGCTGCAGAGAATCCCTTTATGATCAAAGGTCAACTTTTTATAATCTTCACGAGACACCAAATCAAAGTCTTACAGCTGTTCTGTGCCCGCACATGCGTAAACAGAGAGTTTTGTATTGTCATTGGAAAAAAAGGACACTTGTGGAGATGATTCTTTACAGGTATCACAAGATTTTAAATGAAGTTCTAACAGTTGTTTTATGGTGGAAGTTTCTTTGTGTGTGTGTGTGTGTGTTTGTATTTTTTTGTGTGTGTGTGTGTGTGTGTGTGGATGGTAGAGGTGACCCACCTCTTCCTCTCATCACTCCCACTTTCACTTTGTGTTGTTTTTTTTATATCACTGTGAGCACTGGAGAGGAGAGGGATGAGTGGAAGGGAAAGAGGAGTGTATATGTAGTACACTTCAAAATAGTTTTTTACCCAAATCAGATATGAGAGAACATTTTCCGTCACTTTCGGTCACTCTTTATTTTAAGGTCCAGTTTTCTCTATTAACTAACTATTAATCTAGATTTTTGCCTCAGTAAACTCCTAATTACTGCTTTTTTTGTAGTTAGGTAGGTCTAGTTGTTAAGTTTAGGTATTGGGCAGGATTAAGGAATCTAAAATATGGTCAGGCATATGTGCTTTATAAATACTAATAAACAGCCAAAAATATGCTAGTAACAAAAAACAAAACAATCAACAATCAAAAACCGAGAAATTTAACCTAAAATAAATTA
Organism: Cyprinus carpio; assembly: GCF_018340385.1. NCBI lineage: Eukaryota > Metazoa > Chordata > Actinopteri > Cypriniformes > Cyprinidae > Cyprinus > Cyprinus carpio. The sequence goes on along the minus strand of NC_056614.1, from coordinate 12,446,470 downwards.
TTACCGAATCTTCTTTTTCCATTTGGATAATGTAATTATAGGCTAGGCATAGCCATAAATAGGCATTGCTATTTAGGATTTGTTTTTAGCAAACTTCTATTAAAGTCTGGCTCTGGACTTTTCACAACACAATCAATAAAGACAGTAACAATATCCTCCATTTTTTTCTTGTTTCCCTTGAAAAATTCAGATTACAGAAGTAAAATGGGTTACGAACAGGGACTCACGTTTAAAGTGACAGTGAAAAAGAAGAATGTGTCAAAGCGGCATCCAATCTTTTAGGGGCTTTCTTTCTGAAATATGTTTGATATTTATTTATTTTTTTTTTTTATCTGCATGTATGACAATGACATCATAACAGGTGCAGGTAATGTGGGATTTTCTTTGTATGTGTTTCAGAGCTACTCAAGGTGCAGTATTATGTGCTGTGTGGAGAGTGTGTGACTGCTGTAATCCATACAGTGACTCAGCATGTGTGGGTCAGTCAAGAACCCGCAGATTTCTGAAGGGCTCAGCAGTGTGTGTCCTTGAGGGAATCCTTTCAGGAAAGCCTTTTGCCTTCCACAAATGTTTCTGAGACTGTTTCTTTTTCCTTTTGTCATGCCATGCCACTCTTTCATACTAAGAGCTGTGATATAAAGGTAGTGTGACATCCCTAGTGTTCTAATAGATGTATCATTTAATCAACGATTCCATGGCAGCTCCAGAATCACATGGCATTGACAGCTCAGGTGATTGACTCAAACAAGTTCCCAGGGCCAAAGATGGCATATTAAAAAATAGCTTTCTCCAGATACTGTATTAATGATACATGATCCCAAATCTGTATTAATGATACATGATCCCAAATCTTACTGAGCTCCTTAAGGGTGTTGAAAATAAAGAGATGGAAGATAGAGAGAGAATAGCATCAGTGGTGTTGGAGTGCATTTGAGGGGGTATTCGGGTTCCAGGCTATAACAGCAGTTTCCTTTTATAGTTTCACCACTATATGCGCCTGACACTCAGGAGGGAGAGCAAGAGAGTCTGTGTCCTACTTCGTCTTTGCCTGAATCCACAGGGAGGAAAGCAAGTGTGTGTGTTGCACATGAAGCATAAAAGCAATTAATCACTTCTGTAATCAATTCTACACTTTTCAAAATAAGTTTTTTTTTATTTTATTATTGGAATCTGTGGTTCCATGAAGAACCTTTAACATCCATGAAACCATTCCATTCTGCAAAAGATCCATTACACTCTTGAAAAGAAAGGTTTTTTATTGGCATCTGTGGTTCTACTGTATAAAGAACCTTTCAGTTGCATGAAAGGTTCTTTATAATAGAAAAAGGAAATCATTCAAATGTTCCTCACATTAAGAAAAAAAAAGTTATTTTTAGGAGCTGATCACGGAAAGGTTTTTTGGGGAACCCAAAATGGTTCTTCTATGGAAAACTCTCTCATGGAGCCTTTGTTTTTTTTTTTTTTTTTTTTTAAATATATTGAAAAAAAGGTTATTTTCTTAGATTTTTAAAATGTTCTTCTCACTAAAAAATGGTTTAGAGCCTGGTGTGGTGTATTGAGCATTTAAGCATCTCACATTCTTCTTAATATGGGTATTTAGGGGTTTTCTGCTGTGTCACTCAAAAATGTTGCAAATTTTCTCCCTAAACACACAAATTTGTGATGATTGGCCTCAGAAATGAGGAGAGAAGCATCTAGAATCACTGATTTTAGCCCACAATAAGGGCCTGTCTGTCCTTCATGGGTGGTGAAGAGAGGTGTGAGGTCTGTGTGTTTGATGGAGGATTAGACCAGGATCTCTTCAGAAGATTCCTCAGGTCTTGAATGTGTAAAGCAGGAGTCTTCCTTTGGCTTATGTTTTGATTAGCCCACAGATGATCAAATCTACACCTCAGCCCTAACAGACCATCTGTTCATTGACAGCTGCGGTTCATGTGTGCTGTCATGACAACATCTTACACAATAAACAGGTGTTCCTTCTGCTAGCACTCCAATGCCTTTAAAGAGAAGAATTATTTACGTCAGCTAGAAACTTTAACTGGCCCCTGAGTCCTGTACTGTACTGTACTGTGTGAAGGAAGATTACTCATGGCTCAGATTATAATGCTGATGCACAGCTTCATACTGTAACTTTTCTCATGTTCCTTATTTGTAAGTTTCTTTGGATAGTAGGGTCTGTTAAATGCCTGAATGTAAATGTAGATCTTGGAATCAAAATCATATTTAAAATGTATCATTGTAGAGTATTATATCTGCTCATTAATATTACATAATTATTGCCATTATTAAGTCATAATTTCATGATTTTGATTTGAAACAGGAAGGTCTCATTACTTTCATTACTATGTTATGTTCAGTTAACAGTTAAGACTGGTCTGTGCTGTCATCAGATGTAATATAATACTCAAAAATAAGTTCAGAAAGTCTGCTTTTTAAATTAAACTGAGCATTAACATTACATAATAATCATGTAGAACCAGTTTGTCTAAATTTGCATAATAGTTGACTGAAAAAGGCTGACTAGTTACAACTTTTACAACAAAATGTAATCAAAAGAACTAATTAAAGCTAAAATATCAATTCATTTTTTAATAATAAATATGTATATCCAAGTAAATTATTCAAATGCATAACCAGTGATCAATCTGAGCATGTTCAGTAGACTGTTACAGTAGTTGGACCCTCACAATACATTGTAAGTTATTGCTGTTTATTTCAAGTATCTAGTTTAAGTAAAAAAATCTTATTCTACATTTAGTAGTTCATTTAAAATATAATATATATATATATATAGTAGTTCATTTAAAATATAGTTTGTCAATAAATCAATAAAAATATAAATCATCTATTAAATATATTATCTTATTCTACATTTAGTAGTTCATTTAAAATATAGTTTGTCTAGTAATTTATAGTAATTTAAATCAGTGTTTTAAGACACTCAAAGAATTTAGTTTAGTTTAAAATTTTGAGTCATGTAAGGGATGTTAATCATTGCTCATAAAAAAAAACAGGAGTGGAAGGGTTCAGAAATCAATAAACACAATATGACATTAGCAGTGGAGTGACTCAAATATCTACATTATGTCAGCACATAAATAAACATTAGTCTTGTCCGCCCACTATTCAATTAGCATATTATTGTCGTGTCTTTGTTTTGCTCACTATTTTGGTCCGTAGTAAAATAACAGAACTAAAAATGCACTTACTCGCAGAACATCTGTAGATTACTGACTACATTAAAGTAATAGTTCACTCGTCATCATTTACTCACTCTCATGTATCACTTTCTTTCTTTTTGGAGCACAATATATTTTGAAGACTGTTGGGAACCAATCTTTGCTTGTTGGATAAACAAATGTGCAAGATAAATAGGCTTATGTTATATTTATCTAAATGATGACCCATAAGCACAGGTTAGAGCTTCTATGAGTCAAACATTTTGAAATTCAGTTGGTGAAGTCATGGTTATGACTCATAAAACTGCAGATTTTTCATGTTTAAGAGCTCTAGATGTTTTCAACTGTTGATGAAACTGCGTCAGTGATGAGAACCTTTATAAGTGGCTCTCATGAAGACCCCTGGGACCAACCCATAGCACAGTTATTATGCTTACAGAATGAGATGTACGTTTTTCATCACTGTGACATTAGTCCGTTTTTGATAATATCAGAAGATGATTTTTTTTATAGTTTTTTCAGATTTTCCACTGTAAATGTAGACTGTTTTCTATCTTAATGTTAAAAAATCTCAAGTTGTTCCACTTGCTGAGAAAAAAAATACATATATATATTGCATCGATACAAATACACATTCTATTCAACCATCTATGCTCAAAAACTCTATATATAGTTGGGGTCCGTAAATTTTTTCATGTTTTTCAAGTCTCTATGCTCACAAAGGCTACATTTATTTGATCGAAAATACAGTAAAACAGTAATATTGTAAAATTTCATTATAATTTAAAAGAAATAATATTTAAAAAATGTAATTTATTCCTGTAATTATTTCACAATCCTTGAGAAGTCATTCCAATATGCTGATTTAGTGCTTAAGTAACATTTTCTTTATTATCAGTGTTGAAATAAGTTGTGCTGATTAATATTTTGTGGAAACCGCAATACATAACAAATTATTCGATGAATACGAACAGCATTTATTTGAAACAGAAATCTTTTGTACTGTAAAAGGCTTTAATGTCTGATTTGATATATTCGTTGAATATTTTTCCTAATACTTTCTTTGCGTGACAGGTTTCAGTGGTTGAAATAGGTGTACGTGGGATATTGCAGTTAATGCCTGGTTTTCTGTGTGGCTGTGGGATCGGAGACTCTTCTGCCCTGAAAGAGCCTCTGAACTATCTGCCAGTCAGCAGTGGAGGGGAATGTGAGAATGACAGGTGCACTCACCCAAAATAGCAATGTTAAGGAGTGGGGGAGGCCCACGGCAGAGTGAGAAAGAGAGAGACGCTGGAGAAGCATAAAGATGGATGAAATTGGAAGGAATCAGCAAAACATGTTTTGGAGCAAACGAACGGCAATAATGTTTCAAGTGATGTTAATGCTTTATTAATGGGAGAGAGGTGCATTTGTTAAGTGTAGGGTTTATGTGTGTTTGGAAGAGACTCATAATTTTCCTGTCAGGTAGAGTTATAACTACAGTGGCCCCATAAAATATTTGGACACTAAAATCATCTTTTAAAATGTTTGAATACCATTGAATTAGATAATATATCAAAACAACTGGAGTTTTTTAAAAGTAAGAAACAGTAGCACAAGCCTAGTTTTTTGAGCTAAGCATTATACCAAAATATGCTTGTTAGGTTGTAAATGAGGTAAAACTGTTCATAGACAAAGCATTAAGACACTTTCTACTTGTCAGATAGTGAAATGTGTTTATAGTTAATGCAATAAACTACTAATATACATTAACTGAAATCACCTTGACATTAGTCAGTTGTATGTAACAGCAACAGTGGCTCAGAGAATGTCATTTATTTGTAAATGGCATTTGATTTGGTATTTTGCATCTAATACCATTACATTTTTAAAAGTGTCTAAGTACTTTTTAAAAAAATCTGACTCGTTCTTTGTATATAGACCCCCCCCCCCCCTTTTTTTTTGTTTTTATTCAAGACAGTCCACCTATGAACACAGACATGATGCCTGTTTCTGTGTGCATTTATGTGGCTGTCAAAATGCTGCCAATCTTTAAAAAGCTGTGAAGTAGGACACTGACAGCCGTTTTGTCGTCCTCTTCACCTGCTGTGGTTCTGTCTTCATGGTAAGTGATATCTCCTTCCTGGAGTGACTGCCTGCAGTAAGATCTGCACTGATGTTATGACATGCACACACGTTCCTCTGAAGCTAGAAAATATATGCTGCTCTTTAAATTTTTATTTCTGGAGCGGTAGGAATGATAAGGTTCTGCATGGAGCCACCAAAGACATTTGTGGGGCTTTTCCTCTTTTAGCTTTCAAGATATCATTGGACATGCAAAACAAAAAGGAGAATTGTCAAAAAATCATTTTTACCAGGATTCTCAAACAAACTAATGTGTTCAAACTAGAGTCTAGCTGGTGCAGAGAAAGTATTTTATCATCCTCACAGTTCACCCAAAATGAAAACGCTGTCATCATGTATTTACTGGCATGTTGTATAATAAAAGCTATTATGCAAAATTATTCTACTGATTCGATTAAAATTCAAAATATGTTTATTAATACAAAGATAATACATAAATAGGCCTTTATTTGTTCGGTTCTGGCAAAATTAGTCACAATGAGCAAATTTTCAAAAATTAGGTATTTGTATTTTCAAAATACTGTAAGATTTGTCATAATCAGACGAAATTTGACTGAGCTACACCCGTTTGAAGTCGATAGAGTCGGCAAAGTCAATTTTGAGAAAAAAAAAAACAAAAAAAAAAAAAATAAAAAAAAATTTCCTCCATTCTTATCTTAATCATCAAGTTCTTTACTTAATAAATTACTGTATTAATAGTCATAATATAGCTATTTTAATTTGTTATTATAAATAAGAACAGATGCAAAAATCAGTATACAAATATAAGAAAGAAACAAATAATGCATTACCTTTTTCATTTTACATGTAAACAAAAGCATTCAAATAAGAAAAATAATAAATTTAGTGTGTTCATTACAAATAAATTGATTATTAAAACTACAAAAGCAATTCAATCAAGAGCAGTGAGTGATTCCCTCTTTCTTTTATCGTTAGATTAATATTAATGAGATAGCTATATTAAGACTTACTCTAATGCACGGCTCTTATATAATGTCAGATGTTTTCCCCCAACAATTCCCCAAACGTTCACTTAAGACGTAACAGATCACTTAAATACTGTAATTCTGTGTATTTGTCTATATTTATGGGGATTACGCCGTGTCGGATGTGTCTTTATGCGAGCGCTTTGAATGACAGTCAGTGTGAGAAGCGAGCGGAGAAAAGCTAGGCTACTCCTCTCAGAAAACGTACAAATAAAGATAATTTTAGGTGTTTAATTACTATAATTAACTAAATCACTAGAAAACCTCAAGTTCAACTAAAATCAACTTATAATGTAATTTTTCACTTTTTTGTGTGTACTGTAGCTCAAAATTAGCCTGTGCGCCAGCCGGGTCACATACTTATTTATTAAACAAAATATTTACATGGCCAGCTGGGTCACATACTTTTTTGTATTGAGCATAATGATTGCATGTTTACTGTGTGCTTACTTACATATGTATTCAAATATTTACAGGTAATAGGACTTATACTGTCACTGACACTAATTACATAATTAAACATAATTATTAAACAATGACTCTGAAGAAATACTAAAATTTTCAAATGTGGAATATAGGTGGTTTATTAAGCGTTGCTATGATGAAGTATTTTTATAGAACAGTCTGGAAGTTAGCATCGCACAGGTTCCCTCGACAAAAACCCAATTTTTCCATTGCCGTTTAGATTATAGAAGACGGTAAGCTCTGTGCCCAACAAGTTTTATCATGTTAACACATTTTATTCATCGATAATCATGATAATAAATGACCAGAACTTTTATGAATTTTGAAGCTTAAATACAATCGCTAGAAATAAATAGTTAAATATAAACAAACTACACCATGGTCACATGACTTCAGTGCCATCGTTAATCTTCGGACGTCTCTTTCAATTTATTTAGAAAAAAAATTATTAGAATAATTTCTAAGAGAATGATTATAAACACAACAAGGCTGTAAAATTGGACTAGTGAGTAGATTATTTTTCTTGTTTGGTTATTGATGACGTTAAAAATGTCTGATTCAGCCACAAATGCAGCTACCGCTTTTAAGACAAATGAAAGCTTTAAAAAAAACTGCAAGGGCGCATTACTGATGTATTTTATGTCGTAGAATAAAACATGAAAATATCTTGAGTTTGTGTAAACCCTATAGACCCTATTTCAGGTGTTTAATCAGAAACCCTTTCAAAAAACCAAATGGCTTTGGGGTGACAGAAACGGAAACTTGTTTCCGCATTTTGGCCTGGAAAGATACATCATCCCTGCAGCACTTTATATATATATATATACATATATATATATATATATATATATATATATATATATATATATATATATATATATATATATATATATATATATACATACACACACACACACACACACACACACACACACACACACACACACACACACACACACACACATATATATATATATATATATATATATCCATATATATATATATATATATATTTATATAACAAGCAACTTTGTAATTCCGTTGTGCCGACAGGAAAACAATAACGTCATCCTATAAATACCACAGTGTTTGTATGACCACAGGCAGCCCACCTAGAGAGGAAGTGACATTTTGTATTGGGAAACAGTCGCAGGAGGTCCTGCGTGTAAAGAGTGATGTGCCTTTGTGGTCCAGGTTAGTCGGGGCAGACAAAAGCATTTGAAAAAGGGAGAGTCTTTAATGCAGCAACCCCTCCTTCTCCTCCATATCGACTCTCGTTAATCCACCCACACCGTCCCTCCATCTGTCAGTGTCAGCGGTCAGTGATGGCTGGAGTCAGAATGAAGGGATTTGGCTTGATCAGCACACTGCAGGAGAAGGGGAATCCCCACAATGATTCTAATTATAAACTGTGTTGTGTGTTTTGATGGCGCACTTTGCATTTCCTCTTTCCCTCGTAGAGCTTGTTTGTGTAGTTGCAGCTTGTTTATACAATCTTGTCAATGAGGTTATGAGGTCGTTTTTAGGTTTGTTACAGCATTTTCATTTCTTATGTCACGTTAGTGATGGATAAATGACTGAATTAAATAGAAATGCAGTTAATTCTGTCAGTGTGTGACTTTAAATGTAGTCTTGCAGACTGTAGACTCCTAACATGAACAACATCTAATGTTACAATTATAATGAATGTGAGTGTTTTTGTTTAGAAAAGAGAATCTAGTCCAGGATGTTGATCCATTAATACAGCGTTCCAGTTGTGATAGTGATCATGAAATGGCCCAGTATTGATATTAAATATTGTTTAACCAATAAAAGTAGAGGACTGGAGTGAACCTTTTGTAGAGTATAATAAAAAAAAAATATGATACAAACCACCACCTGTGTGGAATTGATACGATTTTTAAATGTTTTTTTTTTTTAAGTCTCTTTTTCTCACCAAGGCTGCACTGATCAAAAATATAGTAAAAAATGAATTATTATAAAATATTTTTACAATTTAAAATAACAGTTTTCTTTTTAATAATTTTAAAATGTTATATATTTCTGTGATGACAAACCTGAATTTTTGACACTGACACTGACAACTGGAGTAATGGCTGCTGAAAATTCATGACACAAATAAAATAAATTTAAAAAACACTACAACAGAAAACAGTTATTTTAAATTGTAATAATATTTCACAATATTACCTCTTTTACTGTACTTATGATCAAATAATAACAGCCTATCTATCTATCTATCTATCTGTCTGTCATCTAGTCTGTCTGTCTTCATTCCTACCAGTATTTTACATATATTACATTATTTTTTTCATGTTTATTGTGTGTTGACGTATTATATCTATCTATCCCAAACTTTTGACCAGTAGTTTAGATATTGTGCATTATTTTTGCATGTTTATTGTGTGTTGACGTATTATGCATTAAAATATTTGTGGGTCATTGTACTCCTATTTAGAATAATTACATAATTGCATAATTATTTGCGAGTTTTAATTGCAAAACAACAAGAAAGTTCACAAATTATATAATTTAATTCATTCAGTTAAGTCAAGTCAAGTCTAGTCACCTTTATTTATATAGCACTTTTAACAATACAGATTGTGTCAAAGCAGCTTTACGGTATTAAATATGAAAATAGTGTGTCAATAATGCAGAAAGACAATAGTAAACACTCAATTTTCAGTTAAAGGGAGTTCATCATTGAATTCAGTGATGTCATCATCCAGCTCAGTTCAGTTTTGTGCAATCAAGTCCACGATATCACTGGAAAATAAGAAAACTTGAAAGAAACTAAGAACAGAAAAAAAAACATTAAGGAACCAAAACTCCATCTGTGACAGAATAGAAGAAAAAACTTGAAAGAAACTAGGCTCAGTCAGGGGGATAGTTCTCCTCTGGCCAGACGAACCAACAGGTTGTTCCATGCTGCAGCAAAGTCAGATTGTGCAGAGGACTCATCTTGTTCCTGTGGTCTTGTCCTGGTGGCTGTCTAGGAGACAAGGTCTTCACTGGGGATCTGTCTCTGGGGGTCATCTACTGTAGTTTTACTGGTCTGCGCTGACATTCAGGGCTATCTATTTAACCACCATCCCTTGATACACAATCCTGACACAGAAAAACACTGGATACAGGTTACTGCTGTGACCATCTGATATGGATACATACTGAATCTGGTGGCTACAGTGACCTAAGAATAAGAAATAAACAGACTAGTATTAGCGTACATCGGGTGTTATGGGAAGTGTTCCCGGTTCCGACTGACCTAATCAATGCAGCATAAAAATTCTTTAACGGATTTGAATATTAGAAATGTCTTGTGTGCTATGTGTATGCCAGGTTAAAGAGATGGGTCTTAAATCTAGATTTAAACTGACAGAGTGTGTCTGCCTCCCGGACAATGTTGGGTATATTATTCCAGAGTTTGGGAGCTAAATAGGAAAAGGATCTGCCGCCCGCAGTTGATTTTGATATTCTAGGTATTATCAAATTGCCATAGTTTTGAGAACCCAGCGGACGTGGAGGACTATAATGCAATAAGATCTCGCTCAAATGAGATGCTTAACCATTCAGGGCTTTATAAGTAATTAGCAAGATTTAAAAATCTATACAGTGTTTAATAGGGAGCCAGTGCAGTGTTGTCAGTCCTGTGTCTAGTGTTTTCCTCCCCCACGTGGTCCATCTTATGTTTATGCCCTTATTTGGTCTTCCTGTTCATGCCCAGATTGTGTTCATTTGTTTCCAGGTGTTCCCTCATTAGTTTCCATGTGTATTTAAGCCCTGTGTTTCCTGAGTCCTGCATGCTGTCTTGATCGTCAATCCCCATGTCCTACATGTGCTTTCCTTAGATAAAGTCAATAAAGTCAATAAAGACAGTTAATCCTGATTCTCCTGCGTTATCCTCGTTCCACGCTCATTGTTCCTCGCCCCTCACCGTAGGCACACCATGACAAGTGTTGACAGAACCTGGCTAATATGGTCCTACTTCCTAGCTCTAGTAAGAACTCTAGCTGCTGGATTTCGGACCAGCTGGAGTTTGTTTATTAAGCATGCAGAACAACCACCCAATTAAGCATTACAATAATCTAACCTTGAGGTCATGAATGTCTGTATTACCATATCAAATATTTGTGTCTAATACTCTTTTATTTAAATTTAATTTTTCTCACAATTACAACATTACATGCAGTTAATAATTTATCAGAAACTAACAATTACATTATTTCGATTTTTAAAAATATAACATATTGTAATAATCTACAGTATAAGCATATTTAACAATAGGTCGAAGACGAATAATTCCAAAGTGTTTATAAGTGATTTTGGTCTGGCCTGTAGATACAATATGTTGTTCCATGTTCCATGTTTACACTCATTAAATTCAATTCATTAAATTAATATATGATGCAAGTTATTTTAATAATTTATTTATTGTAATATACAGTACTGGTCAAAAGTTTAAAATAATATTTTTGGAATGTTTTTGTTATTTTATCAAAAATGCAATAAAAACTAATATTGTAAAATTTAATTACAATTTAAAAGAACTGTTTTCTATTTTCAGCAGCCATTACGCCAATCTTCAGTGTCACATGATGATTCAGAAACCGTTCTTAATTATTATCAGTTATTATTTGTGCTCAGCATTTATTTGAAATAGAAATCTCTTGAAATATTATATTTTAACTGTTGCTGTCACTTTTGATAAATTGAATGCATCTTTGCAGAATGAAAGTATTCATTTAAAAATAAATAAATAAAAATCTTACATTTTACTATCATACCAAACTTTTGAATGGTAGTTTAATTTATTAAGGTTACCACAAAAATATTAAGCAGCAGAAACTTCAGCATTGATAATAAAAGTCTCTTGAGTACCAGATTAGCATATTAAAATAATTTCTGAAAAATCATGTGTCACTGAAGACTTAAGTAATGGCTGGTAAAAAAAAAAATCAGCTGTGCCAGAAATAAATTAATATTTGAATAAAAATAAATAAAAAAAGTTGACCATTAGTGCATTCATAATTAGAATTAATTATTCCAAAGTGTTGACCATTAGTGCATGTGTTATTAGAAATTCAAAAACTGAGTGAATGTATACGGTTAATGTATTTCTTTATTTCCTATTTTATTTATTTATTTTTACTAACAATAAAAAAGAGTTGAAAATTAGCCTATTTTTGCATATGCAAAGCTGGCAGATGAGAGATCTGAAATATGCACATGTGTCGCCTAGCCCCATATAAAAACTGATGCATTTTGACGGGTGTAAGAATTGGACACTTTTTGGTGTGGACGCTAATATAGTCATCTTTATAGTTATCAGTGTGAACAGGCCTTAACAATACATTTATGTGTGTACACATCTGTTGTGAATCCATAGAAAGAATTGTTGAGAACTGGCCACATTAATGCGCAAAGTTAACAAAATTATTACTGAACTTGAAATTGTTGAAACTACAGTATACTGTATCTCTGCCCACTTATTTTATAACATGTTCAAAATGACCTCTAAGTGTATTTACGGTGGTCTTGCTGTGAATCTAGACCTAAATATGGTTCGGCTGTAATCTTATACCTGTCTTAAGAGGCAGAAATAAGTTTGACATATTAAGGCCCAAGATTTCAGGTCGGTGTTCATCCAAACCTTCCTAGTTTGTCTTCCTACACTCTTTGTTCACTGTAATGTGCATGAGCTCTGAAGCATTTAAGCAACACATTAGCGCTGATTGTTTGTGTCTCATGGTGTAAAGTGTTCTGCATCTGCCAAATCCCAGTGCTGCTCTGGGCCTATTTATACAAAGATGAGCTAAGCCTGCAGATCATGAGGCTCAGCACAGCAGCTTACCATGAGACCACCATATCAGACAGCAAAGGCTCAGAATGCTTAAGTGATCACTACAGATGTTATTAATGGGTCTGCTTCATTCATAAAAGATTTGTGTATGTTTTTAGTCTTTCACATAATGATCTATTTGTGTAACATTTTTATAGGGACCATATTAGAGTTGTTTTATATTTATCCTTAATGAACAATTGTCACGATGCGTCTACTGTGGAGGAGACGAAGGAGCGCGGATACGAAGGGGATTAACATTCAACACTCATTATTTATCCAGATACAGGAGCACACAAAACAGGCAGGAACACACTTTAGTAAATTTTTTCTGTCATCTAACACTCAAATAAAGTTAATCTGAACACTTTAACACTGTACACTCATTAACAGTTAAAGGTAATGTATTTTAATATGATCTTATGAATGTTATAAAGTTAAATAAAAAAATTTAATATCTAAATGATCAATGTAAGATTTTAAATAAAAACACACTATTTATCATACATCATCCATAAAAAAAAAAGAATAATTGTTTTATAGGTACTATTTACTATTTATCATTCATCAGCCATAAAATGAAAAGAATAATTGTTTTATAGGTACTGACCAGCTATTTACTTTTTGTGCATAATAAATAATATAAAAACTTATTTATTAGCATTTCACAACATCTAATATATATATATATTTATATATATTTATATATATATATATATATATATATATATATATATATATATATATATATATATATATATATATATATATATATATATATAAACTATAGATTTATAAAATATTTATATATATATAAAGAAATATTGTGTGGAATATGTTCCTTGCTTTTGTCTCTGGGTTTTGAATTTTGTATATATATATTGGATACCTGCCACCCTGTACTTTTAATATTAGCATTTATGATACATTTTGGATATTTGCTTTTGTCTCTGGGTTTTGAATTTTGTCCAAGGAGTGTGAGTCACTCAGTGTTTTGCTATTTAAAAAATTCATATACCTATAAGTATTGGGTATTAGGTACACTCTCTCTCTCTCTTGTTGTCTCTCTCTCTCTCTCTCTCTCTCTCTCTCTCTCACACACACAAACACACACACACACACACACACACACACACACACACACACACACACACACACACACACACACACACACACACACACACACATACACACACACACACACACACAGTATTCCTTCTTTCAGCAACAAACTTGAGATTATACTTAAAGTATAACTCGATTATACCTTGCTATATCTGCTTATCCTGCCCCATTATTACCTCATGGTCCGATTTGGTCTACTTTGAAACACTAAAATGTGACCAATTATTAAAATCATTGTCAACATGATCTCTGTAAATTTAATAACTTAATCTCTGTATTTGAAACATCATATGGGCCATAAGTACTGTATTATTGACCATATAGTCTAAGTCACAAAGGCTTTAATACCAGCCATATACAGGCATCTTCTTTCTGTGTTTTTGAGACTATAAACACCTGGAGTTTTAAAGGCCTCTGTGCCCTTACAAAGGACAGACTGGCCCCATTTCCTCTGTGCAGAGGATTGTGGGACAGAACGTACCAGCAAATAACACAAATTCTCCGAAACCCACTGTATAGGAGGGTAGAAGATCAATCGTGAGGTTTGAGTTTAGACAAAAGTGCTGTTACAGAAGAAGGAAAAAACCCTAGGACACAGTGAAATTTGAAGGAGTGAGAGAGAGATGGAGAACAAATGATAGAGAAAAGGAGGCTGGAGAGAGAGAGGAGAAGGGAGCGCAGGATATGGCTACATCATGTCAGTCAGTGGAGGGAACAGCTGAGAATGTTATATATGGCAGCTGGAAAGTGTTTGGAAGCGGGTGTGTTTATTACTGTATTTACACGCTGTGCTATGACCGTACCAGCCCTTGTGTGTGTTTGTGTCTCACTAATCAGTGTGTTATCATTCAACATGTTTGCACGTCTCACTATGAATAGGTATTCATTAGAGCCTTTTGTCACGAGTCATTGTCACCTTTGCCATCTGGCTCTGTTCATACTCTCACTTTGTATTCCTTCTGTTTTTTCTTCCTTTTTCACAACCTGCTCTGGCTCACAGGAAGACCAAGTTGTGCTCCAGTGCACCGCGACTGTTCTGAAGGAGCAGATCAAACTATGCCTTTCCTGTGAAGGCTTTGGGAACCGTCTGTGCTTTCTAGAGACAACGTCAAATGCCCAGGTATAGTCATCAATAAAGTGTCAGGGTGTTGATATTCTGGGCAGGAAAGCCACTCCTCATTACAAATATCTGGATTAAGAACTATTTTAATGTACCCCCCTTTTTTTTTAACTATATCGCGGTTATTTTATTAATAATAATTGTATTATATATATAGATATATATATATATATATATATATATATATATATATATATATATATATATATATATATATATATATATAATAGCTAAATAACAGTTATTTTTGTAAGGCAAATAATACTTAAATATTACATTATATATGCAGGATAGTTTATTAGTATTTTTGTATTACTTATTACAGTTATCCATTTTACCAAACGTGTTTTGTCTGTATCACACCAGTTGTCAGACAAATAATACTCTACTAAAAATGTGAAATAATGGTAACTTTTGCATAATATATTTAAATTTATATATATCTTTACTAAAATGATTAAATTTTTATCAAAAATGTATCTTAACTTAAATATGGCATTTTATATACGGTATGTTATTTTATTATTATTTTAATATTCCTTATTACAATATTCAGTAAACCAGATTATTTTATGCTAACTTTTGTTTAATTTCTACATACTTTTGTATATACATAGATAAATAAATTCTATATATTTTTAATAAAAGTTTTAAATGTATTAAATTATTATTGTAATGTTTTATTTGTTTTTTGTACAGAAATAAATTGCACATGCTTGAAGACAAATAAAATGTGCTGTGCTGCTTATGTTTACAAGCACTGGTGAAAGCACAAACAAAAATGTATTCATTTTAGTGTTTAAAATGCAGCAGTTAACATTTTTCATCACTAAACATTATTCCTATGATGAGTCTGTAAGATTATGATGCCAGTGTAACAACCTTATTTGTTTTGTTTTTCTGATCTATTAATTATGCATGAGTCAAAACATTGGTGTGTTTCTTCGTCTTCATCTGCAGAATGTGCCGCCTGATCTGGCAATCTGTGCCTTTGTACTGGAGCAGTCGCTGTCAGTACGAGCCCTGCAGGAGATGCTGGCCAACACCGTGGAGATGAACGAGGTGAGAGTCTCCATGAAGGAGAGAAAGAGAGAGAAGGATGGAGAGGTGGAGAGCAGGGAGCGATTCGAAAAGCAGAGGGTCAAAAAGAAAAGGAATGATAAACAAGAATATTACATCCTTTTACAATTTACAAGTACATACAGTAAGATGTAGCCTGTAGAGCTAATAAAGAAAACTTACAGTAAAAATGTGGTTTTAAAAATAAAACGTGAGAAAGTAGTGATTATAGTAGTAGTAGTAAAAATCACTAATTTTTTAAAAGAAACATTGTCCATCAGCTACACAAGCAGATAAAGTTACAGCAGGAGTTCGCATCTCACTCGGTTCCCCTGAGCCCATTGAGTTTTAACAGACCCCCTAAAGCATGCAGTGAGTTTGGTGGGGGGGAACTGAGAATGCATGGTGGAAAGTCACATGAGAGAAGGCAATGCCTCCATCGCGATATGATTGGATATGACTGGTTATGATGTGATTGGTTTATATCCAGCCTCTTGTGTTCGTCCGCGTTCCATGTTCGCGAATCAGTCTGAACGAACAATATAATGCCGTTAATGCTAAGACTAATTTAAAAAAGTAAGCAAACAACTCACACACTCATATAACCACTTTGTTACATCAAAAAATGGCATGAAAACATGATCTGTGGAAGTTTTTAGTGACCAATCAGCTAGGTGAAATTAAAGTAAATCTCTTTGTCTGTGATCAACATTCACCAAGCTTTGATGACTGATGATCCGAAAAATAAAAAAATTGTTAAAAGTTAATTTGATATATATATATATATACTTTGTAATAGCAATAGTAACTTTGAGGACTTTGCCTTCAGAACACCACCACACACCAATGATAGATTAAAAATATATATATATATTTATATATATATATATCTTTTTGTCAGAACCACAAAACTAGTCATAAGGGTACATTTTTTGAAACTTGAGATTTATACATCATCTGAAAGCTGAATAAATAAGTTTTCCATTTATGTATTTGTTAGGATAGGACAATATGTGGTGAGATAAAGCTATTACAACTATTGAAAATCTGAGGGTGCAAAAAAAAAATAACTAAAATAATAATCAAAATATTGAGAAAATTGCCTTTAAAGTTGTCCAAAATTTAGAGCATGCTGCTAACGCAATGCTCTACCACTGAGCCACAGAAACACAACCTATTGATAAGATTAGTATTGACCAAGTTCTGAGGCTGTCATATGTGGATCATCTTACTTTGTTGTTTATTTTCAAGTTTCAATATGAAAAATAACTTTTACGTTGATTCAATGGATTTATTGCATTTTGGGAAAAAATTATCAGTTTTTATAAAAAAATCTTTGAAAATCAAAATCTGGATGCTATGTGAAAGTTAGTTAAATAGTGGTTTTAATCTTGCCACTTTCTTGGTAAGAAAACACATTTTTACTCAAATTAATCCAAATGGATTTATAGCGTTTTGATCACATATTTGTTTTATCTACACCAACAGTATTTTGTTGCTCTTAATTTTAATCCTTCTCTCTTGTTAAATTTTGGTGCATGGGGTCATCTAAAAGCCAATTTATTAGAGGAATAATCTGGTGTTGGAGGGTAGATTTGTTAGTGTAACTTAATTTCCTGTACTTTTTGTCTCTCTTCTGACCCTTCGTCTCCTATTCAGTGGATGAAATAATGCTGTAGCTCTTCTTAACCCCTAAATACATGTCTCATCATAACCTCAGCACCCTTCTCTCCTCTGTACAGAAGTCTCCTATTCAGTGGATGAAATAATGCTGTAGCTCTTCTTAACCTCTAAATCTTTACTTCTGTCTGACCTTTGACTACTGTCACCTGTTCTTCACTTTTTCTGGTTTGGTTGGATTTGGAATCCCATTTGCTCTCCAAATGGCATTTCAAATGACACCACGTCCATGTGTATAAGTGTGTACATTTGTGAGAAAGAGAGAAAGAGAGAAAGAGAGAGAGAGAGCATTCCAGTGTGTAAGATGAGCTCAGTGCCACTGAATCCTGGATAAGGATACGATCCTCAGCGTATGCCCCACAGCACTAACATTCATTCCTTGCTAACATAAAAGCTGATAAGCATGAAACCTATGGGCCACACAGATATGTCCATGTTTCAAAGGGATAGTTCACCCAAAAATTAAAATTCTGTCATTAATTACTCACCCTCATGTCATTCCAAATCCTTACTACGTGTCTGGGAATGTTGTAGTTCCATTTCCATCTATGTAGGGTTTTTTCATTTCGTTTTTTAAAGATATTTCGTCAAAAATATCTTTATTTGTGTGTCTTTTGGATTTGGAGTCGACTGACTAATTAAAGACAGAATTTAAATTTTTGGGTGAACCCTTTAATAACGTTTTCAGTGAAATTACATATTTAATATGCTGTCAGACTGCTTTTTTTAAAGCTGTATTTTTTTTTTTTGCATATCTCTCTTTGTTAACACACGCTGATTCAGATTATCAGCCCGTTAGAAGTGAGCTCCGTGCATGAACTGTGTTCCCATTGACATGGTCCCTACACAGTGTTCATTGCTCCCTACTCCCTGAGAAGGGGAAATCCTACCTCAAAAAGTTACTTCACTTCGGAACATTCATTCACAGATTTGCACTGCGCAACTTCACCACACGGACAAGTGTGAAATCATATACCTCTGTAAGTAAATACAATTTAAATTCATGTCTCGAACACTTCAATGCACTTTGAATTGAACATATACGTTCACTTTGAATTGGAATCATGGCGGAATATCCTGTGATGTCCACTTCGCAGGGCACTTACGGTCGAATAGAACAAACGTCTGAAGCATAAGAGAAACATAGAAAATGTGTAGAGCAGGGGGGCGCGAGTACTGGAATTGAGAATAAATGATACAAACCAGCTTAAAAAATGTCTAAAATCCTTTGATTTGTGGATCAAAGAACTTAACATTCTTCATTTGCCTGAAGAATATTGGTAAAATTCAGGCAAATGAAGTATGTTAAGTTCTTATGATCTGTCACAGTAATACCACAGAACCTGTGGGGTAATGATTTAAAAATAATTACCCCACAGGTTCTGTGGTATTACTGTGACAGATCATAATAGCTAAAAGTCATCAGCATACAATAAAGACCTCAAACAAACCTTGTAACCATTTCAGCATATGGAAAAATAAATTGGTTACATTTATGAAACATATAGATTGTATTTATAGAGATTGTGTTTGCATGCAGTACAAATAGACTTCAGTGGCATTTTAGTGTCATGCTGAAAATAACTAAATAACTACATATATAAGATTAACATCATAATATTTTAAGAATAGAGTCAAAATTACGATAATAAAATCATGTTATATTGCGTGATGTTAATGTGAAAATTACACTCTGCCAAAAAAAAAAAAAAAGTCTGTGCATCCAACCCTTCATTCTTCACATTTAACAGGAAAAACAACAATAGGCTTATTGATGTTTTTTAAACTCTAACTGATG
Source organism: Cyprinus carpio (assembly GCF_018340385.1). Lineage (NCBI taxonomy): Eukaryota > Metazoa > Chordata > Actinopteri > Cypriniformes > Cyprinidae > Cyprinus > Cyprinus carpio. The sequence continues at coordinate 12,427,095 of NC_056614.1, read as the reverse complement.
GATTTCATGAGACATTCGTTTGTGTTAAATTGTTCAGATTTTTTTTCTAAATGCATTCAAATATGTAATTATGTTTATTTCGTGCTGCAAATATTAAAGAGGATAATATTATTGATTCACATGCCACTATAGGCGAATATAGTTATCTCACTACAAATAAAAAAAAGCATAAAACACATTTATTGTTTGTATTTTATCTTAAAATTGACAGAAGGGTGAGACTTCAAAATTTGAGTGCAATTTTTTGGCATATGGGCCCGGGGATGACTTGCTGTGTACACACACTGCCAACACACACTTTAGTTCAGACAAATTGTAAAGGTGCATGTCGCATCCGATGACCCCGAAGAGTTATATTTATATGATAATTCACAAACTAAATAGTGACAGTTGGCCAATCAGAACTTGGTACTGTAACAAGCTGCTCAAGTTTTCATCATTTGCACGCCAAATGGTTCAAGCGTAACTTTTGAAGTTCTTTTTAAAGAAGACAACAAAAAAGGTATGATTTTTTCTTGATTGTAATTTAAAGACATTCCCCGACATTATGTTATTGTGCTGTTTGTGTAACTCTGAGGGATTGAGAGATGATAGTAGAGCTTATTGAGTCATCGACCTTCAAAAACCAAACAAAAAACTCGTCTTGAGAGTCCAAAAGCATTCACTGCGTGATGAAGCCTGTTAGAATACAGTTAGAATGCCCTTATAATTCACGCAATGAAAGAAAAAAATACCTATGTATGAGTTTTTACGTTTTTATATTCATTGCACAAGCACAGAACTTTTCTGAATATCAGCACGTGCGTGAGCACAAATGTGCTATTTATTTTATACAACAGTGCATAGCAACACAGTGTTTTGTTCCTTGAATTAATCAGATTTTGAACAAATCGAGTGAGCCAGTGATACAACAGTCCATTCAGATGGACTCACTTGTTTCGTTTCTAATTGAATCAGCCGTTTTGAACAAATCATTTGATTTGAATGATTCAATTAATAATTTATTAAAACATGAACTTACTGCCACCTACTGGCGGTTTTGTCATCATTATTTATCCATGACGGGCCTAAACCAGACAAGGTGCCAGCACTCCCAGCACAAAAACACATTTAGCAAAATATTGACCAAAATTCCTCCATTTCAGGCACCATAAGAAAAAAAACTTATAAATAATAGTTCATTTAATAAGGCAAATTTTTCATTATATAAAAACCGCTGAAAAAGAAACTGACCACACCACCCCCTCCTGAAATATTTTTACAGTTAGACCACTGGGTATATTACATATACCTATGCAATTTATAGTCCTGAAACATAGGAATTCATATTTTCAAGGCATTCAAGAAACTTCCTGTGGGTTATTACCATGGCAGTTTTAGTTTTAGTTAAATTAGGTTTATTTTAAACATTTTTGTTTTTACTTTTATTGACGCCTGAGCCAGTGCTAATGTACAAAGGCAAATGAAGAAGTAACATGCTGACCCATTCTAGATGGACACAGCTGTTGTGGTGAATTCACCCAAAAATCACAGTTCTGGCATGATTTACTCACCCTCATCTCATTTGGAGCAACTTAAGGTTGATAAAAAATGTTAGAATTTTCTTTTTTGGGAGAACCGTCTCTTTAAGGTCTGCTATGGTGCTCTCTCTCTCTCTCTCTCTCTCTCTCTCTCTCTCTCTCTCTCTCTCTCTCTCTCTCTCTCTCTCTCTCTCTCGTTTATGTAATCATACCCATAAATACTATGAGACTATAGACAAAACTCACTAATAGCAACAATAATCGTGTTCTCTTGCTTTTAATCCTTTCTGGATGTTGAGAAAAGGTAAGCTGTCCACAGGATGTGTTTGTTTTCCTCATGACGGCTGAATGTGACCTTTGACCCTTTGACTCTACGGTTCATTAGTTGTTTCTGTACTTATGTATGCTCTCTCCATAGTACTGTAACCCACTTTCTGTGAAAATAAACTTACAGTATGTAAAGAAAACCTCTGGTACTTTATTCCTCTGTCCATTCATAACAGTTTTTGTTTTCAGTTTACCTCTTCTTATGTCTCTCTGTTGTCGCCATGTGAAAACGGTGGAGCCCTTTCCTATGTAAAATGCTGCTGTTTACCATCCAATGTAGTCCACTTTGCTGAGTCCTTACAGCACTATTTGAGTACAAAGAAGTTGTTTTAAATTTATTTCCTCTTTTGTTCCTCAATCTCCAGTCATTTCAGGGAGGAGGACACCGAACGCTGCTCTATGGCCACGCCATCCTCCTGAGACACTACCACTCTGGCATGGTGAGAGATGATTGACAGGTTCATTATTTACTGATGTTTAATATGACAGCACTAATTTTCAGGAGATATGTTTTTTACCCTGAATTACAGTATCTCAGCTGCTTGACGACATCACGTTCACTCACAGACAAGCTGGCCTTTGATGTGGGCCTTCAAGAGGATTCTACAGGTACATGTAATCCACTGTTGATTGATAATAATAATAATAATAATTGTATTAATAATTGTATTTCTTTTTCTTGAGCTTAACAACAACAACAACATAATAATAATAATTATTATTATTATTATTAATTAATTAATTTATTTAGTAGTACTAATAATTGTATTTCTTTTTCTTGAGCTTAACAATAACATAATAATAATAATAATAAGTATTATTATTATTATTACTTTTATTATTATTATTATTATTGTTATGAATTTATTTATATAGTAGTACTAATAAAGTTAAACAATTATATCATTATTATAAATATATTATTAATAATATTCTAAATATATTTTTTATCTTGTTATTATTTGTAAAATCATAAATGACAATTGCATTTTAAATAGGCATAATTTACATTAATAATATTATAAGAACAGTCTTACACTTTACAACTGTAAAATCCAAAATGCAAATATAGTTGGGTCGACGGTAGCAGCCAGTAGCGTCACATTTATTAACAGTTCACTATCAAACCCCAGACTTTAGGGATTCGAAAAGCAACAACAATGCAAAGTCCAATCCCACTATAGAAAGCCAGGAAAAAGAGTATTGTCTGAACAGTGTGAACCAGATGGTAAAGCTAACGATTGTCTGTCTCCCACGTATCCTCCACAGTCTGCAAATGGCACATTAATATAACCATGAAACACACTGTGTGCCGGCGCACCTCAATGACAGTCAGCTCTCTGGCTATGCACACTTGAGAATAATCAAAGATTCAATCAAAAAAAATAAAAATAAGACAGACAAGAACACCCAACACACAACCATTCACACAAACAATACCCACACATGACACAAACAAAAAGTCATCACAACAGTCACATTGTCTTACTAAACCTATATTTGTATGCATTTGTTTAGCTTATAGCAGTATTTGTAATAATATGTATTTTGAATTAAACTGAATTGAATTGATTGCTTTTTACTGGACAAATTCTTTGCATCTCTGTATGTTCAGGGGAAGCGTGTTGGTGGACCATCCATCCTGCATCCAAGCAGAGGTCAGAGGGTGAGAAGGTCAGGGTAGGAGACGACCTGATCCTGGTTAGCGTGTCTTCAGAGAGATACCTAGTAAGACTTTTTAGATCCTTAGTGACCTAATAATAATATCAAACATGATTCTCTGTGCAGCTGACAGCTGGTATCTCTGATAAATTTTGCAGCATCTGTCGTACGCCAGCGGGGACCTGATGGTAGATGCCTCCTTTATGCAGACCTTATGGAACATGAATCCAGTCTGTTCAGGCTGTGAGCTGGCAGAGGGTAAGTGTTCAGCAAATACAGAGAATTCCCAATCAAATAATCACAAAATGTTCTGAAATATCTCTGTAATTTGTAGAGACAATGTAACCTATCTGACTGTGTTCAGGGGCCTCATTAATAAAGCATGCGTACGTTAAATCCACACCAATGCTCGTATTTGTAAAAACGTGAGCAGATGTATGCACTTTTTCTTGTTCGAGTACTGCAGGTTTTTGGAAATGTAAGCTGTTCTTGCAGCTCGCTGTTCTAAATGAAAGAATTTGGGTGATGACTGTGATCTTTTACATGTTAATGACATTAATTAGGAGTCGTTTACAAGATATAGAGAGCTAAAAGCATTCAGCTGTTCACAAGATCAAGATCATTTGTAATTCATAGATTTCGCATTTGAAAAGAGGCTTACATGCATTTTCTGCACGTACGTTCATTCTATGAATCACACGTACGCATATTTGAAAAATTATCGTAAGATCATATTTAGGATGTTTTCTGTGCAACGTTTTATAAATAAAGCCCCTGGTCTTTATATTTGCTCTTTTCAGGGTACTTAACTGGAGGTCATGTCTTAAGATTGTTTCATGGTCACATGGATGAGTGTCTGGCCATCTCAACACCTGATCAGGGAGAGGAGCAGCGCAAGTAAGAGAAGAATATATATATATATATTTAATTATTTAAGCAAGCTGTTTTTATTACTGTACTGTCTGTATGTAGAGTAAATGAAGTGTTCTGATTGGCTAACCTCCTCATACTGTGTATTTCACACTGAATGCTTAAAATAAATGATAGTAATGTCATTCTTTCTCTAGGATTGCACAATATGAAGGAGGGGCAGTATGTAGTCAGGCCCGTTCATTGTGGAGACTTGAGCCTCTGAGAATTGGGTGAGAAAATCGCCTCTTAACTGTGACATAATTATAAATTTTTTGCATATATGTTTTGTAATACACATCTGTTATTTCTCTGCAGTTGGAGCGGTAGCCACATGAAGTGGGGCCAGGCTTTCCGCGTACGCCACATCACAACGGGTCGGTACCTGTGTCTGGATGAGGAGAAAGGTCTGATGGTTCTGGATCCAGAGAAAGCCAACACTAAATTGTCTGCCTTCTGTTTCCGTGCATCAAAGGTAGGTTTGACCTTTTATAAATAAAGAAAAGATCTGCTTTTTATTTTACTAGTTATCAAATTCTAATGGCATTTCTCATTCCTGGAGAACAGGAGAAAGTGGAGGGGGCTCAGAAGAAGCGAGATGTGGAAGGAATGGGTGTTCCTGAGATCAAGTATGGCGAGTCCATGTGCTTTATGCAACATCTTTCCACGGGGTTGTGGCTCACATATGCTGCTTTAGATGCTAAAGCGGCTCGCCTGGGAACCATGAAGAGAAGGGTATGAAGCTCGCTGAACTACAAACCACATGATACCAACTCACACACCTGATGTCAAGCCTTTCAAACTGTTGTATTTCTTATGATCTTACATTTAATCCAAACTCTTTCTTTATCTTTCTCTCAGGCCATATTACATCAAGAGGGCCACATGGATGATGCACTGACTTGCTCTCGCTCTCAGATGGAAGAGTCTCAGGCTGCTCGTATGATCTACAGCACCACAGGCCTTTTTACACAGTTTATCAAGTATGACTGTACAATCTAATGTTCATTTATACTGTATATTATACTGCCATTGAATGTTGTGTAATACTTTATAGGCAGAATAAGAATTCAGTGATATTGTATTGTTTGATAAAAAAAGTAAATATAAGCAATATGACATTTTATTATGCATTACTTTGGTGCAGTATTGTATCTTAATTTTTTTTAATAAAATAATACTTTTATTAAAAAATAATACTATCAATAATCAAAAAAAAAAATACAAAAAAAAACAAATAATAAAAAAAAATAAAAAAAAAAACAATTTAAATTAGGTTATTTTTTGAACTGAAATATTATATATATATATATATATATATATATATAAAAGTACATGTATGAATGGGTTAAATGTATAAATTACATTTTCAACATTGATAATGTTTCTTGAAGTAGAATATTAATTGATTTTTGAAGGATAATTTGATGTGAAAGTACATGTATGAATGGGTTAAATGTATAAATTACATTTTACAGTATATTAAAATAAAAAAAGTTATTTTAAATTGTAATAATATTTCACAATAACATTTTTATTAAATAAAATGTTTTGTATTGTTTTACAATAATGTTTTATGTATGTATGTATATATATATATATATATATATATATATATATACTATATATATATATATATATATATATTATATATATATATATATATATATATATATATATATAAAATGCAGCATTGATAAACATAAGAGACTTCTTTCAAAAACATTAAACAATCTTACTGACACCAAACTTTTGGTTTGCAAGTATGAATGTATTTATGTATGTCTGTATAAATAAACAATTTTTATTATTTTTTTTTTACATAATTTTATGAAAATTCTTAAAAAAAAAAAAAAACTTAGCATCCTCTTCTCTCTCTTAGCCTATTCAGACTGATTATTTAAGAAAATATTTGTTGACAGTTGCCTTATATTTTCTTGTGTGTGTGAATGTACATGCATCCTCTTCTCTCTCTTGTACATCAGAGGTCTGGACTCTCTGAGTGGGAAGAACAAATCCCCCGGTCCGGTGTCCCTGCCATTGGACGGAGTGATCCTGTCCTTGCAGGATCTGATCCATTACTTCCGGCCTCCAGAGGAGGAGCTGGAACACGAGGAGAAACAGACCAAGCTGCGCTCTCTACGCAACCGACAGAACCTCTTCCAAGAAGAGGTGTGTGTGTGTGTGTCTGTCTGTCTGACAGTCAGTCCTGATCCACTTTAATTAATGCCTCTTTTCTGTTGCAGGGGATGATCACCATTGTGCTGGAGTGTATCGACCGTCTGAATGTCTACAACACTGCTGCACACTTCTCTGAGTTTGCCGGAGAGGAAGCTGCTGAATCCTGGAAAGAGATTGTCAACCTGCTCTATGAACTGCTTGGTGACTGAATATAAATAGATATAAATTTAATTTTTTCATGTTTTTGAAAGAAGCATCTTATGCTTACCAAGGCTGAAATTATTTGATCAAAAATACAGTAAAAGACTTATCTTGTACAATATTACAATTTAAAAGTACTGTTTTCTATTTTAAAATGCAATTTACTCCTGTGCTTCAGAGTCACATGATCCTTCAGAAGAAAAAAATGCTGATTTTGTACTTAATTACTATCAATTATTATTAGTATTCAGTTATTAATATTGGTTATGATTGCGTTTTAAGCCTAGTGAAAAATAAATATACTAACATTTATTTAAAATACATTTATTTCATGCTAAATATACTACAAATACCTTTACATATTTATTTACTTAATATTGTACTTTTACAGTACTAAACTGGTATACTTAAAGTCTGCAAAACTGGAACAATTTTGTACTCAATGCACTTTAATTGTGAGGAAGCAGTGCTGAAGTCCAGCTAAAGATATACTGAAGCATATTTGATTGTGCTAAAGTGGAACTATTGCAAGTATACTTAAGGTAAACTTTAAATATCTTGCATTTAAAGACGATACTATTTAAAAATCATAAAATCCTCATCAGTAGTGTCATTAAACCACATTTTAGGCTTAATATGAAGAAATGTGCATTGTGCATAAGTAGTACTCCAAATAAAGTTGAATTATCATTTTTATATCAGCAAGTCAGCAGTAAATATGGTAATAAATGTATTTTAAATATATAACTTTTTAACTAGGGAAGATATGTTAAAATAGAAAATAGTCATTTTAAATTGTAATAATATTTCAGATTTTTTTTTTACACTTTTTACTGTATTTCTGATTGACTAAATGCAGCCATGATGAGCATAAAAGACTTATTGAATAGCATCTTAAAAGCATACTTTATTAAAAAATACATGTATTTTTTCTGTTTCATCCATTCTTCATTTGATTTCTTTTTTGTTATCAGATTGATGGATTATATTTTGAATGTGTCTCTGTTTTCACAGCGTCATTGATAAGAGGAAACCGTTCTAACTGTGCTCTCTTTTGTGATAACCTTGACTGGTTAGTTAGTAAACTGGATCGTCTGGAAGCTTCTTCAGGTATATATAAAACCTTCCTCGAGCACACAGTCAACAAATGCCTCAAAATGACTAACAACCCGTCTTTAAACCTTGCCACATACTTCTTGCTCTCATACTTTCTTATCTGTTGGTCTGCAGGCATCCTAGAAGTGCTGTATTGTGTTTTGATTGAAAGTCCTGAAGTCTTGAACATCATTCAGGAGAATCACATCAAGTCGATCATTTCTCTCTTGGACAAGCACGGTCGAAACCATAAGGTCTGACTGCAAACGTGATTTAGGTCAACTAACATTTATCATTTTGCTACGCATTGAAGATCTCACTGACCTCTGCCTTTTTACCGGACAGGTTTTAGATGTATTGCGTTCTCTCTGTGTGTGTAACGGTGTCGCTGTGAGGTCCAATCAAAACCTCATCACAGAAAATCTGCTTCCGGGCCGTGACCTCCTGCTGCAGACTAACATCGTTAATTATGTATCAAGGTAATATCTGTTGGTTTTCATCCAATTAAAAATGCTGCATTGCACCTTGTTTTCTTTTACTGCAGCTTTTGTTCCTGAAGGTGCACTTAATCAAAGAAATTGAAAAAATTAACTACATAACTGTGACTTGCTTCTTGTAGCGTGAGGCCCAATATCTTCTTGGGGACTTGTGAAGGTTCTACACAGTATAAGAAGTGGTACTATGAGGTGATGGTAGACTATGTGGAACCATATGTGACAGCTCAGGCTTGCCATCTGCGTGTTGGCTGGGGTCTGACTGAGGGCTTCAGTCCATACCCAGGAGGAGGAGAGGGTTGGGGTGGCAACGGTGTGGGTGATGACCTATATTCTTATGGTTTTGATGGCCTTCATTTGTGGTCAGGTTAGTGTGATGATCTTCTATATTCTATATGTGTGAGTGTTTGTGGTCTTTAAACCATTATTTTTGCTCTGTGTAGGTCATGTGTCACGTCAAGTCGCTTCACCTAGCCAGCACATCCTGGCAGCAGATGATGTTGTGAGCTGCTGTCTGGATCTGAGTGTGCCCAGTATCTCCTTCCGTATCAATGGCCATCCAGTCCAGGGAATGTTTGAGAACTTCAATGTAGACGGCCTCTTCTTTCCCGCCATTAGCTTCTCTGCTGGAGTGAAGTAATTAACATTATTGTTTTGTATTACTTAACCTTATCTTAAAAGGATAGTTCATCCAAAAATGAAAATTGCCCCATGATTTACACGCCCTCAAGGCATCCTATGTGTATATGACTTTCTTCTTTCAGACAAATCCATTCGGAGTTATATTAAAAAATGTCCTTGCTTTATAATAGCAGTGAATGGGTGTTATTTTTCAATAGTACAAAAGAAGTCCAATAAAGTGCATCCATCCATCATAAAAAGTGTCCCACATGAAAAAAAAGTTTCCCACAAAAAGTGTCCCACAGTGTCCCTCCGGGGGGTTAATAAAGGCTTCCTAAAGCAAACTGATGCATTTTTGTAAGAAAATATCCATACTTAAAATGTTATGAACAGTAATCTCTAGCTTTCGATTTTGCACATTAATTATTTATGTTTATTAATTGTTTTAAAGAAATTAATACTTTTATTTAGCATGGGGTATATTAAATTGATCAAAAGTAAACATTAAAAGCATTTATAATGCTTCAAAATACTTGTTTACTCTGTATGCTATTCTTTTGAACTTTACCAAATTATCCTGAAAAAACATTTCCACAAACAAATATTGTAAGAAATGTTTCTTGAGCACTTAATCGGCATATTAGAATGATTTCTTAAGAATCATGTGACAGTGAAAATTATGGTGGTCCAGCAGTGCACAACACAATGAAATCTCCACAACACAATGCATAGGACTAATCTCATTGTGTTGTGCTAATTTAGTTGTGTTGCGGCTTGTTTCCATTGTGTTGAGCTAATTTCGTTGTGTTTCGACTTATTTCTGTTGTTTTGTGCTAATTTCATTGTGTTGCGCCTTGTTTCAGTTGTGTTGCGACTTGCTTCTGTTGTGCTGTGGCTTATTTCCGTTGTGTTGTGCTAATTTTCATTGTGTTGTGGCTTATTTCTGTTCTGTTGCTCTAATTCTGTTGGCTTGCGGCTTGTTTCCGTTGTGTTGTGGAGATTTCCTTGTGTTGTGCACTACTGGGCCACCATAGAAGACTGTAGCAATGACTGTAAAAAAAAAAATATATATATATATATATATATTATTTTTTACTAATATTTAACACATTGACTGTTTTTTAGTTTTACTGACCAAATAAATGCAGCATTGGTGAGCACTTTTCAACATAAAAAAGTCTGACCAAACCCCAAAATCTAGACAGAATAATTTATAAATGAAACAACAAAAAACTAAAATCACCTTTTTTCCATTTCGTTTTTCAGAGCTCGCTTCCTTTTGGGTGGTCGCCATGGGGATTTTAAGTTTTTGCCTCCTCCTGGTTACTCACCATGTTATGAAGCGCTTCTCCCCAAAGACAGAATGCGCATTGAGCCCATTAAGGAGTATAAACATGACTTTAATGGAGTCAGAAACCTGCTGGGCCCCACGCAGTCCCTCACACACACTTCATTCACGCCTTGTCCTGTTGACACTGCTCAGGTAAACTAAACTAACCACATACAACTCCATTGTTGCTTGCCAAAAACTCTTTGGCTCAACAGTCAGTGTAAGTATTGTGTATGTAATGTCATTTGTAGATTGTTCTACCTCCTCATTTGGAGCGGATCAGAGAGAAGCTTGCAGAAAACATTCATGAGCTCTGGGCTGTGACTCGTATTGAGCAGGGTTGGACCTATGGAGTGGTGAGCGCCTTCTTTCTCTGTCTTTCTCAAATAAACACCAACGCAAGCACAAGCATACTGTACATACAAAATCAACATCCTTATTAAAGTTAAATGCTCTCTCTCTCAGTTCAGGGATGATAATAAGAAGTTGCACCCGTGTCTGGTGGACTTTCAGAGTCTTCCAGAACCCGAGAGGAATTATAACCTCCAGATGTCTGGAGAGACCTTGAAGTGAGTGTCTGTTGAATTATCAAATGTCTAAAGTTCATTGCTTATGCATCCATCTGTCCATCCCATTTATTCACCAACTTTTTTCTCCTTGACCTCTCCAGAACCCTCTTAGCTTTGGGCTGCCATGTAGGCATGGGAGATGAGAAAGCAGAGGAGAATCTGAGGAAGATCAAATTGCCCAAAACGTAAGAAAACCAAAAAATGCACCCAGGTTATGGTCTTGTATAATGTATAGTGTTTTGGTTTTCATGTTTTTCTTTTTCTTGGTCAGTTATGTGATGAGCAGTGGGTACAAACCTGCTCCTCTAGACCTCAGTCACGTCAAACTGACACCCAATCAGAACCAGTTGGTGGAGAAGTTGGCAGAAAATGGGCATAATGTTTGGGCACGGGACAGAGTGAGACAAGGATGGACCTACAGCATTGTGCAGGTAGAATCATGTCACAATAAAACATGTTTCTAAGTGAGAAAATTCTCTGTGTCAGAGGTTATTTATATATTATACATAATTAATATACTTTCAAATATAATTTAATTCAGTGATGTAAATCAGAATTTTCATCAGCTGTTACTCCAGTTTTCAGAGTCATGATATGATCCTTCAGAGATCATTCTAATATATTGATTTATTACCAGTGCTGAAAACAGTTTTGCTGCTTAATATTTTTTGGAACCTGTGACATTTTGTTTAGGATTCTTTGATGAATAGAAAGCTAGAAAGAACATCAATGATAGTAAATCAACATATTGGAATGATTTCTGAAGGATTATGTGACACTGAAGAAAAAATAAAATAATACACACACACACACACACACACATACATTACATAAATTGTATCTATACTGTATATCTAAATAAAAATAGACTATAGATATACAGTATATGATCCAAAGTAACTAGTAACAAACTACTTGAGTAGTTTTTTATACAATACTTTTTGACTCTTACTCAAGTAACTATTCAGTAACTATTCAGACTATTACTTTTACTTTTACTTGAGTACAGTTTTTGGGTACTCTATCCACCTCTGTTTGTTTCCCATATCTTGACTGACAGCTCTCGTGTTGCCATGTTGAGAGAAATCGGGAGTAAGTGCAGAGCGTTGTATGTGAACATGATCTTACTGTAGTTCAAGACTAAATATGAACATTATTTACCCTTTTCACTGCACAAAAACAGATGCAGTATTCCTCAAAATGAATAAAAACAGTCAAATGCAAACTCAGAATATTATATAAACCTGTAATAATTAAATATTTTAAATAAGACAAATATCATTTATGTATTTAATCCCATTTTATTAACCAATGTCCTTGCTACTGACCTTCGATGATCTAATTCAACCATAGTAATAAGCAGAAATGACACATTTGTGTTTCATTTTTAAGATTTGTTTAACTTAAGTTGTTAAGTTTAGGTATTGGGTAGGATAAGGGATGTAGAATATGGTCATGCCAAATATTTGCTATATAAACACTAATAAACAACCAATATGTTAATAATAAGCATGCTTATTATTATTATTAACTCAAATTAAAAACAACTCAGTGAGAGCGGTGCAAATAAAGTCCAAACTAACAGAAACTGTGGACCTTTGTTGTGTGACTTTGACTTTGTTGAATTTCTGTGACCTGGAATTCAGTTAATAATACTTCAAAAACTTACTCTTGTTACTAACCTTGTGACCCTCAGGACATTTTGAATAAGCGTAACCCTCGTCTGGTACCTTACAACCTGCTGGATGAGAGAACCAAGAAGACCAACAGAGACAGTGTGAACAACGCCGTGCGTACTCTGATTGGCTATGGATACAACATCGAGCCCCCAGATCAGGAGAGCAGTGAGTCTTTGGTCTCCTGTCATCTCCTATCACTATTAGGATCACAAATATGGAACAGACCTTAATGAAGTCATTGCCCAACTTCAGATACATATAGTGCTTTGTGAAAGTATTCATACCCCTTAATTTTTTTCACGTTTTGTAGTGTTGCTGCCTTCTGTTAACCTGCTTTTAATTACTTTTTTTCCCACATCAATCTACTCTCCATACATCATGTTAACAAAGCATAAACAGAATTGTCACAACTTCGTTAATTTACTAAAACTAAAAAAAACTGACATTGCATAAGTATTCATACCCTTAGGTAAATATTTTGCTGAAGCACCTTTACAGCCTCAAGTCTTTTTTTGTTTGATGCGACAAGCTTTGCTCATCAGCATTTGGCAATTATCTGCCATCCTTCTCCTCAACTCTTCACCTCTCAAGCTCTGTCAGGTTGGATGGGGTGGGCCGAACACACATTTTCAGGTTTCTCCAGAAATATTTGACTGGGTTCAATCCCAGGCTGTGGCTGAGCCACTCAAGGACATTCACAGAGTTGTCTATAAGCCACTCTTGCTTTGTGCTTAGGGTCATTGTTCTGCTGGAAGGTGAACCTTCTGCCCAGTCTGAGGTTCTGAATGCTCTAGACTAGGTTTTCATTAAGGCTATCTCTATATTTTGGTGCACTGAGTGTTTCTTCTACTCTGATGAGTACCTCAGTCCCTGCGGCTGAAAAACAGCCCCACAGCATGAGGCTGCTATCAGCACACTTTACTTTTAAGATGGCACTCTGCAGGTGATGAGCAGTGCTGGTTTCCTTTAAAAGTAATGTTTGGAATTGAGGTTCATCAGACCAGATAATCTTGTTTCTCACAGTCTGGGGGTCCTTTAGGTGCTTTTCTGCAAATTCTAAGTGTGTATTCATGTGTCTTCACTGAAGAGAGGATTGAGTTTGGCCACAGCCCCATAAAGCCCAGATTGGTGGAGTGTTTCAGTGATGTTTGTCCTTCTGTAGATTTCTCCTATCTCCACATATGACCATAGAGCTCAACTAGAGTGACCATCAGGTTCTTGGTCATCACTCAAACCAAAGCCCTTCTCCATCAAATTGCTCAGTTTGGCCAGGAGGCCAGCTCCATGAAGAGTCCTGGTTGTTTCAAACTTCTTCTATTAAGGGTAACAGAGACTACATGCTTCCGTGAATCTTCATTGAAGCAGAATGCTTTTCTGAACTCTTCTCCAGATGTGTGGCTTGACGCAAACCTATTTCTGAGCTCTACAGGCAGATATTTTGACCTCAGGGCTTGGTTTTTGCTCTGATATGCATTATTAGCTGTTAGACCTATTATTAAGACATGTGTGCCTTTCCAAATCATACCCATTCAATTGAATTTGCCACATGTTAACTTCACTCGAAATGTAGTAACATCTGTAAGCAATATGAATGCTCCTGAGCTAAATTTCAGTTGTCCCATATAAGGGTGTGAATAATTATGCAATGGAATCATTTAAGTGTTTTATTTTTTTTTTAAATTGTAAAGATGTTAAAACCCTGTTTTTTGCTTTACCATTATGGTGTATGGGGTCTAGATTGATGTGGAAAAAAAGTAATTTAAATCAGTTTAACATAAGGCAGCAACATAACAAAACGTGAAAAAAATTACTTTTGCATGGCACTGTATTTGTTGGGAATCAAATACTCTTTGCAGTCCTAATCTCTCTTTTCCCCTACAGGTGGTCATGGTGATGAGAACACACGTGGAGATAAAGTGCGTATCTTCAGGGCAGAGAAGCAGTATGCTGTTACCTCAGGAAAATGGTACTTTGAGTTTGAGGCCGTAACCACAGGAGAGATGAGAGTTGGCTGGGCCAGACCGAATGTCCGCTCTGACGTTGAGCTTGGTTCTGATGAGCTGGCCTATGTCTTTAATGGAAACAGGGTCAGTGGTGTCATATTAATCTCGTTCTGCTGTGTTATATGGCACCAGGCTGTAGGCCATCTTTCCGGCTAATTGGACCAATACATATTGTGTGCCGCACAAGTTGCTGACAAACTATTTTGAATAGCTGCAATAAACGCTGAATTACTCTCCTCTGCTCTTCCTGCAGGCTCAGCGATGGCACATTGGTAATGAGCCATTTGGCCGCCAATGGCAGTCTGGTGATGTGGTCGGGTGCATGATAGACCTCACTGAAATGAACATCATGTTCACTCTTAATGGAGAGATGCTGATCAGCGATTCTGGCTCTGAAATGGCCTTCAAAGACATTGAGATTGGAGACGGTGAGGATTTAGGCTATAACATTGTTTATCAGTGGGGTTTCAATGAGCTGTTTTGAAGGATAATGTGTTTTGTTTAATAAGCTTTGTCATTTAGCTGGTCAGGAAAAGTCTGTAGTTAGTTTTTGAATGAGTCTCACAAGGTTCAGATCAAACATACATATCAAACCTAAAAATCTGATTAAAAAAAATTTACAACTAAAAATTACTTCTGATTACCACTGATTGATTTTTTTTTTTTTTTTTTACATTTAAAGAAAGGGATTGCAGATAATAAATAGATTATATTTTCTTTTTCCCATCAAACAAAAAAACAAAATGAAGACAATTTTGAAGATTATTTTTTTTTTTTTCTCCAAAATTACAAACCAAAATAAAAAAAAAAAGCATAAAAAAATAGTGTATATGATTAATATGCTACATTTTAAGCCATTCAATAGCTTTGTACCCATAAGGGTGGAAAAAAGTTAATTTACCATCCTAAAGCTAACACTAACGCTACTACCAGAACCCCCATGATAAAAAAATTAGCATGATTCTTAAGTCACAATATGATATTATTGCAATTTTACACATTTTGCGACATGCTGAGCATCACAACTCAGTACGGTACATTATGATGTAATTCCCCTTTTCAATGGAAAAAGTCCCAAAAGTAGCTGATTTATTGTCAACTTTGCCACCCTTTGCTAAGGCTAATGCTAACTCTGGATGTTGGAGTGTGAGGTGAGTCCTCATGTTCGTAGTATTTCTGGAGTGTTTTATTTTTTATACCACACTCCTCGCAAATCTTTTGTGTCACATCCATCTCCTTCATCTCTTCCGTTAAAAAATCCAAAGTAAATTCAAACTTTGGATTTAATCACATTTCTACAAATACCCCTAAAAAAATAAACTTCTTCTCTTTGTTCTTAACACACATACCTCTACTAAATCAGCTTCTTCTCTTTGTTCTTGTGCCACCCCCCCCCCCCACCCCAACACACACACACACACACACACACACACCTCTACTAAATCCGCTTCTTCTCTTTGTTCTTGTCCCTCCAGGTTTTATTCCAGTCTGCACTTTGGGTCTTTCTCAGGTTGGCCGTATTAACCTGGGTCAGAATGTTAGCAGCCTACGCTACTTCGCCATCTGTGGGCTCCAAGAAGGCTTTGAGCCATTCGCCATCAACATGAAGAGAGACATCACAATGTGGTTCAGTAAGAGCCTCCCTCAGTATGTTCCAGTGCCCACCGACCACAACCACATTGAGGTACTGTATTTAAGCAATTTGTGTGTCATTTAGTTGAGTTTAAAGGTATAGATAAAGTTTATCAACCTTTTTACTGTCCTCATGTGACCTGTAGGTCTCTCGTGTGGATGGAACCGTAGACAGCGCCCCTTGTATTAAAATAACCCACAAGACTTTTGGATCCCAAAATGCCAACACAGACATGCTGTTCTTCAGACTGAGCATGCCTGTAGAGTTCCACCTGACCTTCAAGGTGCCAGCAGGCACTACTCCCCTCACACGAACCCTCACCATCCCTGAAGATGAGGTGCTGGAGGTGGACCCCGACTCTGACTTTGAGGTGCTGAAGAAGTCAGCCAGTCGCAAAGAGCAGGAGGAGAAGGAAAAGGAGCCATCTGTGCCCAAAGATATCCCAAGCATTAAGGAAAATGACAAAGACACTGCATCCGAGAAAGGAAAGAAGAAAGGGTGAGATATGAGGACTTTTTTAAGTTTATGCTAATATTTGTATATTTAAAAATGTAAAATGTTAAAAAAACACCCTCAAAATTATTCCCTCAGCTTCCTGTTTAAAGCTAAAAAGGCAGCCATGATCACTCCTCCTCCACCTCCACCTATCATGCCCCGTTTGTTTGAGGATGTGGTGCCTGACGATCGTGATGACCCAGAGATCATCCTCAATACGACCACAGTCAGTCTTCATTACAAGATCTGTTATATATAACACACTCTTCGCTCTTGTTTTATTTACTTACGCTTCTCTCTCCCTGTCTCAACTGTGCAGTACTATTACTCAGTCCGTATCTTCGCCGGTCAAGAACCTAGCGGGGTATGGGTGGGTTGGGTCACCCCAGACTTCCACATGTATGACCTCAACTTTGACCTGTCTAAGGTCCGCACTGTCACTGTCACTGTTGGAGACGACAAGGGCAATATACATGACAGGTGAGATGATATAAAAATTCAGCTCACTGATCTGCCATGTCAAATTACTGAAATGTGGGCCAACAAGGACAAATACAAGAAGCTGCAGTGTGGAGAAGCATTTATTTAAAAATAAATGTTCGGTATAGTGAGGTGATGTAGGTGAATATCGATTCTGATGATGTAAGAACAATGCACCAGTGGCCTAGTTCAGTCACCGACCTTCAGAATCAGTTGGGAGCAAAAAAAAAAAGAAGAGATTTTAAAGTGTAATGCCTACATTTATCATATTTTCAGTGTAGTATTTTGGATGTACAACACACAATTAAAACTATTGGATCTAGAAAAATAATTAAAAAATAAAATAGATTTTCAATAAAAATCTAAACAACCTTGAAACAAGATAAATGTATTTGAGGACCGAATTAAAATGTACATATATTTTTCAGAGAATATATTTTGAATATCTTGTGCCATTAGCAAATAGTTCTTATTTTAAGCACAAACCTTACTATTTTTTGACAAATTTATGCTTAAAATAATGAACAATTTCTTTGCTAGAAATTGGGTAAGAAAAATACTTAATGAAAAACATTATCTGCAAAGAAGATTTAATTTAAATTATTAAATTATGATTTTTTTAAGCAAATGTATACCAGCTTAAAAAAAAAATATTTTTAGTGTCTCTTATGTTTACCAAGGCTGCAATTATTTTATTTAAAGTACAGTAAAATATCATTACAATATAAAATAATTATTTTCTATTTTAATAAATTATAAAATATGATTTATTGCTGTGATGTCAAAGCTCAAATATGTCTGCAGACTTTACTTCAGTCTTCAGTGACACATGATCTTTCAAAAATCATTCTAATATGCTGATTTGATGCTCAAGAAACACAATTTATTTGAAAAGAACAGCATTTATTTAAAATAGAATTAAAAAATAGAAATGTATATATCCTTTCTAAATAAAATTACCCATTACAAAGAAAGAAAGAAAGAAAGAAAGAAAGAAAAAGAAAGACCACAAACTTTTTGTTTGTATTGTATTATTTTATAATTTTGATCAAGCTACAAATATTTATTCATCACTCAAGAACACTTACAATGTTCTGTTTGCTTATCAGTATGAGGAGGAGTAACTGCTATATGGTGTGGGGAGGAGAGTTTGGCAGCAGCACCCAGCAGAGGTTCAGCCAGGAGGATCTGGTGATTGGTTGCTTGGTTGACCTGGCAACTGGTCTCCTGAATTTCACAGCCAATGGGAAAGAGATCAACACTTTCTACCAGGTAAGTGAACGAGGAACTGTAGTGGCACTTAAAAAGTCCCTGTTAGGAGTGCATTTTCTTAATTCAAGCTCATATTTATACATATGCTTTGTTAGGTGGAGCCCAACACTAAGTTGTTTCCAGCTGTGTTTGTTTTACCAACCAGCCAGAACATGCTGCAGCTGGAACTCGGAAAACTCAAGGTCTGCCCTATCCTCTGTTTCTGGCACTAAAAGTCATCAGCTTTCTTTTAGAAAAACCTTTACTAAACATTTGTAGCCTTAAATTTCTCACTTCCTTTCTCCATCCCATAGAATATCATGCCTCTTTCGGCAGCCATGTTCCGTAGTGAGCGCAAGAACCCGGTGCCCCAGTGTCCTCCTCGGCTGGATGTTGAGATGCTGACCCCTGTGATCTGGAGCCGAATGCCTAACCACTTCCTGAATCCAAAAGTGGGGCGAGTGAGCGAGAGGCACGGCTGGATGGTGGAATGTACAGAGCCTCTCACCATGATGGCTCTGCATATACCTGAAGAGAACAGGTACAGGAGAACAAGACAGGAAAAAAACTAAATTGAAAACATTACTCCACAGGAAAAGCCAGCCTTAGCTGGTTGGCTGGTCTATCTATGGAACCTTGCAACCATGTAGCAACCACCCAGAACACCCTAGAAACTAGAAACAACACACTATCAAAACCCTAGCAACCACATAGCAACACCCTAGCAACCACCTAACAATGACTATGAACACCCTAGCAACTACCTACCAACCACCCAGAACATTTTAGCAAACAAAAAGCAAAACCCTAGCAACCACCCAGCAAAAATATTAGCAACCATCCAGAACACATTAGCAACTGCATAGCAGCACCCTATTAACCACCAAGTTGCGACTTTAAACACCATAACAATCACCCAGGATACCCTAGCAACCATGTAGCAACCACCTAGAACACCCTAATAACCACCTAGCAGCCGCCCAGAAAGCCACCCTAGAAACTGCATAACAACATCCTAGCAATGATCATGAACACCCTAGCAACTGCCTAGCAACCACCCAGAACACCCTATAAACCACATGGCTATACCCTAGAAACCACATAGCAATCACTCAGCGTTTGTCTCAATCACCTCCCTAGCTCCCGAGCTCATGAATCAGTAGATCGTGTACAAGAATTCAGTCACTGGTAAGTTCCCTGACTCACTGCACACTGGGACAGTGATCACTCGAATTCCAGTGACATGATTACGTACAGCATCAATGGACAGCATAGTAGAACATCATCACTGGAATTAATAAACAACAGGCAGGGCCACTCTAATTTTTATATAATTTTTATTCTCTTTAAACATCGTTCTGTTACATGTTCTTACAACATTTCAGCCGAATATTAATTATAAATCATAATTAGATGTGTTCATTACCTGTTTAGTAATGTGTGTTTATGTTGAAATATACTAAAAAACGTTCCGTCTTTTCAAATCTTCTATGGTTTGTCATAATATTTATTGAGTTGGCTCATGTGGTTTATGTTTCACGCTTCAGAAATGTGATGTTATTTCCAGTAAGGGAGCAGTGTGCACCGATGCTCCCTAGTTTTTGCGGTGCATTGTGGCATTTTTCAGGGAGCTAATGTTCCAGTGTACTGGAATGATTTCGTGATTGAGACAGCCCTTAAAATGGCAGAATCCCTGATCAGTGCCCTCACTACTGAACAAGGGAGCTGATTGAGAACACCCTCAGAACACCCTAGCAAATAGCAACACCATAGCAGTGACCCAGCAAAAACCTTATCAACCACCTGGAACACTCTAGCAACTGCATAGCAACACCCTAGTAGTGACTATGAACACCCTAACAACCACCCAGAACACCATATTAACCACATAACAACACACTAGCAACCTCATAAAAAAAACAACCAAAACATGTTACCAAACGCACAGCAACATCTTAGCAATGATCCAAAAAACCTTAGCAACCACCCAGAACACCATAGCAACACCCTAGCAAACCACACAGTAACACTCAGAACATCCTGACAACCACATAGCAACACCTTAGTAACTGCGTAGTAGCCACCCAGAGCACCATAGTAACTTCCATAATCTGTGGAGAAGGGGGCGGGAGAAACAACTCTCTCCAATACTTTCAGTTGGACTGCAGTATTCTATATATTTGTGTTCCACAGATGAACAAAGGTCTTAGGGGTTTGGAATGACATGAGTAATTAATGACACAATTTACATTTTTCTGAGAAACCCTTTAACATACTGCACCATTAAAATCTTCAAAATGTCTTTCTGGCCAGGCTTTCTCAAGCCAACATCAAAGTTTGTCTTGCCAATTTTTTAAATCTAGTTGCATGTTGTTCAATAGTGGATGTGTTTCTCTCTCATGTGCAGGTGTATCGACATCCTGGAACTGTCTGAACAGCATGACTTGCTGAAATTCCACTATCACACTCTCATGCTTTATTGTGCTGTGTGTGCATTGGGCAACAACCGTGTGGCCCATGCCCTCTGCAGCCATGTGGACGAATCACAGCTCTTCTACGCTATCGAGAACACCTACCTGCCCGGCCCTCTCCGCAGTGGCTACTACGACCTTCTCATCAGTATCCACCTGGAGTCAGCCAAACGCAACCGCTTGGGAACCAATCGTGAGTTTATTGTTCCCATGACAAAAGAGACGCTCAGCATCACGCTTTTCCCGGATGCAGAGGCGGCCCAGGACCTGCCAGGAGTGGGTCTCACAACCTGCCTCAGACCCAAGCTACACTTCTCCCCCATCAACTTTGTGGGTACTGACCCAGATCTGTACACCATAAGCCCCATCATCCCTCTGCAGGTACAATGAGGATACCATGGCGTTCAAAACTGATTGTTGGTAGACAAATGATCTCTTTGTTAACATCTGCACTCTTTCGTTCCTTACAGGAGCTGAAGACCAAGGCTCTAAGCATGCTTACTGAAGCCGTGTTCGACGGCAGCCAGGCCATGCGTGATCCTGTTGGGGGCAGCGTTGAGTTTCACTTCGTTCCCATTCTCAAACTGATCAGCACCCTCCTCATAATGGGCATCTTCAACAATGAAGATGTCAGACACATTCTCAAGATGATCGATCCCAATGTGTTTGGAAAGAAAGAGGAGGTAGGAGAGACAGAGGAACCAGAAGAGGATGCTGCTCCCAAGAAGGAAGGAGAGGAGATGAAAGAGAAAGAAGAAGCGGATGAAGGAGAAGAGGAAGCCGTGGATGAGGGAGTTGGGGAGGAGGAAGAGGAGGATGAGGAGCTAAAAGCTCTAAAGAAGGAGGAGGGACAGGAAGGAGAAGAGGTTGAGAAGGCAGTAGAGGAGGAGGAAGGAGAGAAGGTGGATGGAGAAAAAGCAGAGGAGGAAAAGGAGACAGAAGAAGTTGGCGAGGAGGCCAAAGAGGAGGAAGAGGAGTCTCCAGAGGAGGGACTACTTCAAATGAAGCTGCCAGAATCTGTCAAACTGCAGGCAAGTATCTATCTATCTATCTATCTATCTATCTATCTATCTATCTATCTATCTATCTATCTATCTATCTATCTATCTCTGTCTGTCTGTCTGTCTGTCTGTCTCTCTGTCTGTCTTTGTGTCCGTCCGTCCGTCCGTCCGTCCGTCTGTCTGTCTGTCTATCTATCTATCTATCTATCTATCTATCCATCTATCTATCTATCTATCTATCTGTCTGTCTGTCTATCTGTCTGTCTGTCTGTCTGTCTGTCTAAACTACTTATTGTTCTATCTATCTATCTATCTATCTATCTATCTATCTATCTATCTATCTATCTATCTATCTATCTATCTATCTGTCTATCTGTCTGTCTGTCTGTCTGTCTAAACTACTTATTGTTCTATCTATCTATCTATCTATCTATCTATCTATCTATCTATCTATCTATCTATCTATCTGTCTGTCTGTCCTGTCTATCTATCTATCTATCTATCTATCTATCTATCCACGTCTATCTATCTATCTATCTATCTATCTATCTATCTATCTATCTATCTATCTATCTATCTATCTATCTATCTATCTATCTATCTATCTATCTATCTATCTATCTACCTATCTATCTGTCTGTCTGTCTGTCTGTCTGTCTAAACTACTTATTGTTCTATCTATCTATCTATCTATCTATCTATCTATCTATCTATCTATCTATCTATCTATCTATCTATCTGTCTATCTGTCTGTCTGTCTGTCTGTCTAAACTACTTATTGTTCTATCTATCTATCTATCTATCTATCTATCTATCTATCTATCTATCTATCTATCTGTCTGTCTGTCTGTCTGTCTGTCTGTCTTTGTGTCTGTCCGTCCATCCGTCTATCTATCTATCTATCTATCTATCTATCTATCTATCTATCTATCTATCTATCTATCTATCTATCTATCTATCTATCTATCTATCTATCTATCAAGTACTTATTTGTCTTTCCTTCCATCTTTCTCTTTGTTTATCTTTTTGACTGTCTGTCTACACATTTTTATATGCCTAGAATATAAATTTCATATTATTGTATATACTGTATATTATGTATATTTTCTCTCGTTTGTATGTTTTATTAACACTGCCTCTGTGTGTTTCTCCCTCTCTTTCAGATGTGTACCCTTCTACAGTATTTCTGTGACTGTGAGCTCAGACACAGAGTTGAGGCAATTTTGGCATTCTCTGATAAATTTGTACAGCAGATCCAGTCAAACCAGCGTGAACGATACAATGACCTAATGAGAGCATTTACAATGTCTGCTGCAGAGACCGCTCGCAGGACCAGAGAGTTTCGCTCCCCTCCTCTGGAACAGGTATAATACACAACTCTTCACTTTAAACCCACTTATGATTTTAACTGCTTTCAGGGTGACTAATCACTGACTGTGTGCATATATGTAGGTTTTCCTGTTGACTAACTTCAAGCACAGCCCAGAAGAAGAGGATTGCCCTGTGCCAGAGGAAGTGCGGGAAACCCTCCAGAATTTCCACGATGAGCTGCTGAATCACTGTGGTCAGTGTTCAAAATATCTCACTGTATGGCCACATTACAACAACTAAACACCAAGCAGCCGCTGTTGCAGAATCATCTTGTGATCAAATTCTCTACAACTAATTCGGTTTCTATTTTTTCTTTAAAGGATTCAAACAAAAAAATTGTTGATTTTTGTACCTCAGGTGTCCATGTAGAAGAAGAAGCAGAAGAGGAAGAGGTAGAGGCGTCTCTGAGAGGGAGACTGCTCAGTTTAGTGGAGAAGGTCAAGACCTTAAGGAAGAAAAAGGAGGAAGAGGAGCCAGAACCAGAGGAAGAGCCCAAACCTAGTGAGTAAATGAAGTAAAACATCTTGAGAAGGTTGTTCAGATCGACCTCATCAAATGAATGCAATTATAGATCAATATTTTTGCTTTTAGATCAAAATTTTACTATTTTTAGTGTTAGTCTAACATTTCCAGAACATTTTATGTCTCAGGTACTTTACAGGAACTGATATCCCACACAATGATCCACTGGGCACAGGAGTCCTTTATTCAGAACCCTGAGCTGGTGCGGCTCATGTTTAGTCTTCTTCATCGGCAGTATGACGCTCTGGGAGAGCTGATCCGTGCCCTGCCAAAGGCCTATGCCATCAACGCTGTGTCCATTCAGGACACAATGGACCTGCTGGAGTGCCTGGGACAGATCCGTTCCCTTCTCATCGTCCAGATGGGCCCGGAAGAGGAGAGACTTATGATTCAGAGCATTGGGTGGGTAATTCGAAAACCTGGATATATATCCTTTTTTTAAAATCCTCTCATGCACACACCAAAGCTGTGTTTAATTGATACAAATATGGTAAAAACAGCAATACTGTGAAATATTATATACTGTTATCTATTTTAATATATTTTAAAATGTAGTTTATTCTTGTGACGACAAAGCTGAATTTTCTGCAGCCATTACTCCACTCTTCAGTGTCACATGATCTTTCAGAAATCCTAATATGTGACCCAGGACCACAAAACCAATCATAAGTAGCACAGGTATATTTGTAGCAATAGCCAACAATACATTGTATAAGTCAAAATGATCAATTATTCTTTTATGCCAAAAATCATTAGGATATCAAGTAAAGATCATGTTCCATGAAGATATTTTGTAAATTTCCTACCGTAAATATATCAAAATTTAATTTTTGATTAGTAATATGCATTGCTAGGAACATCATCTGGACATCTTTTAAAGGCAATTTTAAATTTTAGATTTTTTTTGCACCCTCAGATTCCAGATTTTCAAATAGTTGTATCTCAGTCAAAATTTTGTCCTATCTCAACAAACCATACATCAATGGAAAGCTTATTTATTCATATCTTTTATATATCTTTTATTATTATTTTTAAATAGCTTCTTTTTTTTCTTTTTTTAATTCAGATGTATAAATCTCAATTTCAAAAAATTAACCCTTATGAGTGGTTTTGTGGTCCAGGGTCACATATGATGATTTAGTGCACAAGTAACTACCTTATAATTATCCATTTCAATCAAACTGCTTAATATTTTTGTGGAAACTGATGTTTTTTTCAGAATTCGTTAATAAATAGAAGGTCTGAAAGAATATCTAACATTAAATATAACATTGTATTTGCTGAATAAAAGTATTGATTTCTTTAAAAAAAAGTTTCTGACCCCAAACGATACTACCTTGTTTGTTCAAATGCACATTGTCTCTTGTCTCATAGGAACATCATGAACAACAAGTTGTTCTACCAGCACCCTAACCTGATGCGAGCTCTGGGCATGCATGAGACGGTCATGGAGGTTATGGTCAATGTACTGGGAGGTGGAGGAGACTCTAAGGTACTTTCCTGTTTATATATAACTGTTTTTCTTGGACAAGTATCCGACTCGGTCATTGAAACTGATGTAAAGGGACACAAACTTTTTTCTGTCTATAGGAAATACGATTCCCGCAAATGGTTACCAGTTGCTGTCGCTTCCTGTGCTACTTCTGCAGGATCAGCCGTCAAAACCAGCGTTCCATGTTTGACCACCTCTCATACCTGCTGCAGAACAGTGGCATTGGACTCGGTTTGTGGCTTTGTAAAACTTAACTGACACAGCATATTTGTATTATTGCTAGGCCTGTTCACACCAATAATAACTATAACAATAATTCTAATTCTATGAGAACAGGGAAATCCACAGCACAGCTATAACAATATAACAACACTGAGGAAAGATTTCATTGAAATCACTTTCAGAATAATTGTTTCTAGCTAATGAATGATAAAAACATTGAAATCCACCAGAGTTCAAAAAGCTTGCACATTTAAATCGGTAGATGACATAACTGCAGTGTGCACTTATAATAAATAGAGCTTCATTGTGTGTTGATGTGGATGCTGACATGGTTATCATTGTAGTTATCGTTCTTGGTAACACTTTACAATAAGAATCCATTTATTAACGTTAGTTAACATTAAAAAAGACTGATGTTGTAGAATAATTTATCATTGTTAGTTAATTTCAACATTTACTAATAATTTTTTTTAAATCAAAGTATCTGTTGACATTGGATAATTCAAGTAACATGAGTAAACAATCAACAAATGCATTTTTATTAACTAACATTGACAAAGTGTTACAGAGTTTTGTAAATAAATACCTAATTCATATATAAACTTAAATAATAATAAAAATAATAAAAATTATTGCAAAGTGTTACAGAATTTTGTAAATAATTACTTAATGCATCTACGTAGGTCCTTAAAAAAAATAATAATAAAAATAATACAATTTAGGACCATAATATTACTCTTTTCATTTCTTTTAAATATATATATTTTAATTTATGTGTTGCTTTTTAGGAATGCGTGGATCTACTCCTTTAGATGTTGCCGCTGCATCATGCATTGACAACAATGAGCTGGCACTGGCTCTGCAAGAGCAAGACCTTGAGATGGTAATGCTCTGAATAAACTGTATTTTGTAGCTAATGATTTTATGGTACAGTGCGATTAAAAAAAATCTCATGTTTAATGTGCTACTCAGGTGGTGACGTATCTGGCTGGATGCGGCCTTCGAATGTGCCCCATGCTTCTGTCTAAAGGCTACCCTGACATCGGATGGAATCCAGGTGGAGGAGAGAGATATCTGGACTTCCTACGGTTTGCTGTGTTTGTAAATGGTGAGCATGTTAAATCGAATTGAATTTCTAACTCTGTTTGAAGGCGTTCATTATTAAACTTTGTGTCTCCCCCTGCAGGTGAGAGTGTAGAGGAGAACGCCAACGTGGTTGTTCGTCTGTTGATTCGTCGGCCTGAGTGCTTCGGCCCCGCTCTGAGAGGAGAGGGTGGTGCAGGTCTGTTAGCTGCCATTGAAGAGGCCATTAAGATCTCTGAGGACCCTGCCAGAGATGGGCCAACTCCTAAAAAGGACAGACGTTTCATGTAATGAATGCTTGAATTTTCCTTTTCATTTAAACAATTTAATATTAATATAATTTTATCTATATACTCCATTTTTGTCCCTTGTGATTGGTTCACAGGTTTGGAGGGGAGGAGCAACAGGAAGAGAACAGAGTACATCTTGGAAATGCTATCATGTCATTTTACTCTGCTCTTATTGACTTGCTGGGTCGCTGTGCTCCTGAGATGCATGTAAGTAAAACAACTTGAATAATTTTTAATAATGGAGTCTATGACAAACGTAATGTTTTTGATTTTAATTTTTTTTTTTAAAGAAGTCTCTTATTCTCCCCAAGGCTGCATTAATTTTATCAAAATATAGTAAAAGAGTAATTTTGTGAAATAAAAATGTTTTTTTCTATTCTATGATGTTTATTTTTATGAATGGTAGTGTATAAGATTAAGGTCATATTTTTACAGATTTCATATGAATTTTAATCTTGTTTTTTTACCCACAGTTGATCCAAGCAGGTAAAGGTGAAGCTTTGAGAATCAGAGCTATCTTGAGATCTCTCGTACCCATTGAAGACCTGGTGGGAGTCATTAGCCTTCCTGTTCAGATCCCCACCTTTGGCAAAGGTACACAGAATGGTCACCACGTGACCATTTCTTATTTTAATCTTTATTTTTCTGTCTGTTTACTTTTTACTTTGAGATACAAACAGGCTTCCATACAACTTCTGTATACTCATCTCTTCTCATTTTTTCCTGTGCTATTGTTCATAGATGATCAGATTGTTGAGCCAAAAATGTCAGCGAGTTTCGTGCCAGACCACAAAGCCTCCATGGTGCTTTTCTTGGACAGAGTGTACGGCATTGATAACCAGGACTTCCTGTTGCATGTGCTAGAGGTGGGCTTCCTGCCCGATATGAGAGCCTCAGCCTCTCTAGATACGGTGAGCTATATATAATATAATACAGTACAATACAATACAATACAATACACAGATCACTGATATTAATTGTGATCCTCCAGGCGGCATTCAGCACCACAGAGATGGCTCTGGCTCTAAACCGTTACCTGTGCTCAGCTGTGCTTCCTCTGCTCACAAAGTGTGCCCCACTGTTCGCTGGCACAGACCACCGTGCCATCATGATTGACTCAATGCTGCACACCATCTACAGACTGTCCCGTGGCCGTGCCCTTACCAAGGCCCAGAGGGACGTCATCGAGGACTGTCTTATGTCTCTTGTCAAGTTAGTCCAATCTGCAACGTCCACACTCAAATGTTGAAATGGCAACTTAAAATGTTATAGCTAAAAAAAGTAATGTTTGTGTGTTTTAGGTATTTGCGGCCATCTATGTTGCAGCATCTGTTGAGAAGGCTGGTGTTTGATGTGCCAATCTTAAACGAGTATGCCAAGATGCCCCTCAAGGTATGCAAGTATAGTTCGTTTAATTAGTAGCATTGATTTTTTTGTTTTTGCTTCTTGTGCTCATATTTTGTGCTTTATTTTCATTTAGTTGTTGACCAATCACTATGAGCGCTGCTGGAAGTATTATTGCCTGCCAAATGGATGGGCGAACTTTGGAGTCACATCAGAGGAAGAGCTGCATCTCTCCCGCAAACTCTTCTGGGGCATCTTTGAGTCCCTCGCACACAAGGTTTGACAAACATGGATAGTCTCCACAGACAAGTTCGAACTGAAATGCCTGTGAACACTTACATGCCATCTCATCTCTGTAGAAATTTGATGCAGAGCTGTTTAAGATCGCCATGCTCTGCATCTGTGCCATTGCGGGTGCCATCCCTCCAGACTATGTGGATGCTAGCTATTCATCTGTGACTGAGAAGAAAGCATCTGTCGATGCTGAGGGAAACTTTGACCCCAAACCAGTGGAGACTACAAAGTGAGAAAATTATCAGCTGGTTCAATTACAGTATTAATTTTGCATCTTATTTGACACATTTATATATGAGCAGTGTGTATATCAGGTATCTGATTTAATGTATTTATACAGATTTATGGTAACATTTTAGTTTAGGGACCAATTCTCACTATTAACTAGCTGCTTATTAGCATGCATATTACTAGCATATTGGCTGTTTATTCATACTTATAAAGCACATATTAACACCTCATTCTGCATAACAATTGTAATAATCCTACCCCATACCTAAACTTAACAACTATCTTACTAACTATTAATGAGCTGCAAATAAGGAGTTTATTGAAGCAGAAGTTGTAGTTAAATAGTTAACAATGAAAACAGTAATTATTATTGAGTACTTTAAAAAATATTATTTGTGTATTAGAATATTTTAATATTTATGGCCTGGTTTCACAGACAGGGCTTAGACTAAGCCACGATTAGGCCATAGTTCATTTAGGACATTTAAGTAATTTTTTTTTTATAAATGTGCCTTTACTGGTGTGCACAAAGGCAAAGGTACTGATATGTTTTAAATCAGTCAGTGAACGTTTCTCTCAGTTGAAACCGCTCAGATTTACATTTTAGTCTGGAACTAGGCTTAAGCCTTGTCTGTGAAACTAGGGGATTATGTTATGTAGTTGTATACGGTAGTAGCATTGAATTGGGGTAAAAAAAAAATCCATCCTTAGCTGATCACATTTAAACTCATTGACATTAACAGAAATAATTGTTTTTGAATGAACAACAGCAGCTGAACAATTATGTTTACTTTTTGCAGCACCATCATTCCTGAGAGACTCGATGCCTTTATTAACAAATATGCAGAGCACACGCATGATAAATGGGCCTTTGAGAAGGTTAGTATCAGCATTCATGCTCATTTGTGAAAGCCAAAAGCATTGTGGGACTGGGAATAGGCTTTGCAACATTTTGCTTCCATCTTCCAGATCCAAAACAACTGGACCTATGGTGAGGTTCTAGATGAGAACAGCAAAACTCACCCCATGCTGCGGCCATACAAGACTTTCTCAGAGAAGGTCTGAATGGATGTTCTTTGAATCTTCTTTGTCAGTTGGCCGTTACAGTTGGTTTTCCAGAAACAAGGTCAACTTCTCTTTTGAATTCTCTCTCTAGGATAAAGAGATCTATCGCTGGCCCATTAAAGAGTCCATCAAGGCCATGCTGGCATGGGAATGGACTCTGGAGAAAGCCAGAGATGGAGAAACTGAGAAAACTGAAGTGAAGACCAGCAGGAAGATCTCCCAGACTGCTCAGGTAACAGAGAGATGAAACAAAGAACATGGAAATTACATGTTTTATGAACCCATTATCCATACCTATATATTCCTGTCCTGCAGGCCACCTATGATCCCAGCCAGGGATACTCTCCCCAGCCAGTCGACCTGACAGGCATGGCCTTGTCCAGAGAGCTACAGGTATATTATTTATATTAATTCAGTATAAGACTATAACTTTGGTATTCAGAAACCCATGTGATTGATTCACTTCTCATGTTTCCCTCTGTTCAGTCCATGGCAGAGCAGCTTGCTGAGAATTACCATAACACTTGGGGCCGCAAGAAAAAGATGGAGCTGCAAGCCAAGGGTATAATTGTTTGTTTTATTCAGCGTATCATGTTTACTGCACAAAATAATGTTCCGATGTATTGTTCATGAAATTAAGCCATGGGCTGTCTCCTATTTTTTGTGTTTTTTGTGTTAATAGGTGGTGGCACCCATCCTTTGTTGGTACCATATGATACATTGACAGCCAAAGAGAAGACGAGAGACAGAGAGAAAGCCCAAGACCTGCTCAAATTCCTTCAGCTTAATGGATACGCTGTCACCAGGTACACAACTGATGCCGTACAACAAGAATGTAATAGTGCCTAGAGTCTAAAATGACCATTTCTTGTTGCTGTTATTTGGTAGTAGTTGAAGTTTCTTATGTTTAATTAAGAATGCTGAGAGCCTGTGAAAAAAGATTATTTTACGCACCAATTTTGTAGACTGTACTTCCCAGCATTGGGGGGGGGTGCTGAACGATAAGAGCAACAAATACATAATAAAATGTAAAACTGCAAACACTTTAATAAACACTAAAGTAGTATTTATAGATCCTACCTTAATAAACCAGGTCGTGTGAGTATACAGAAGGGTTACAGCAACATATACCCCAGCAAAATTATCCCTCTCCATGCCAATGTTGGCTCACATGCCATACATTGCAGACCCCTGTTCTAAGTTCTTGCATGTTTTAAAATCACATAATACACAAATTATCAGAAAAACTGCTTCTCTTTCTCCTACCTTCATAATTCCCTGTACAAACTGGTCAAAACACCATTTTTCAAATTGGAAGGAATAGCTAAATTAAGTAACAGTACATACCAGGGATCAAAAAAAAAGTTTTATATATATATATATATATATATATATATATATATATATATATATATATATATATATATAAATGACATTATTTAAGGTGATATTAATGTGCTTTGTCCTTATTTGGTTTTCTCTCTTCCTCGCTGTTTTCTTCTCTAGAGGTTTGAAGGATATGGAACAGGAGATTTCCTCTATTGAGAAGCGTTTTGCTTATGGGTTCCTGCAGAAGCTGTTGAAGTGGATGGAGATTGCCCAGGAGTTTATTGCTCATCTTGGTATACATTCATAGATCCATACATCCATTTCGTAGATCTAAAGAACTGTAGATGTAGGTTTGCACTTGAAGTTGTATTTTTTTATTTTACTTGTGTATTTGTTACTCCAGAGGCTGTTGTGAGCAGTGGGAGAGTCGAGAAATCCCCTCACGAACAGGAGATTAAATTCTTTGCCAAGGTGAGACACCTTTGACCGGAATATGAGTGCATGCTGAATAAAAAAGCTCAGAGATACAGACTTTCCATCCTACGGATCACAGCCTCTCAAACTTTGCTCTTCTTCTTTATATTCTCTTCATGTAGATTCTACTTCCGCTGGTAAACCAGTACTTTAAGAATCACTGCCTGTATTTCCTGTCCACACCTGCTAAAGTCCTGGGCAGTGGTGGCCATGCCTCTAACAAAGAGAAGGAGATGATTGCTAGGTAACTAATGCTACAGAGCTCCATTTTCTGTGGTAACCAGATTTGATGTACCTTGAAGATTTCATTTGATTATGTGAATGTTTGTTTTTAAATGATGTTAGTTTTGATGTTGCGACCTGTCACATCCTCTCTGCTCCTCACACTGTGGTTTTCTCTCTACCCCTTCCCGGAGTATTTTCCCACGGGTTCCCTCATCCTTTTTTTTTTTTTACATTTATCTTTTACGGATCACATTATTTTGCTCTTACTTTTTCATAATCTTAACCTCACCCTTGTATTCCTTTTCATGCCATTTCCTCTTTCCCAACCCTCCATCCCTCTTTTTTTCCCTTCCTTTTTCTATCTATGTATTTTCTATCTCAGTATCTTCTGTAAGTTGGCCGGTCTGGTGAGACACAGGGTTTCCCTCTTTGGTAAGAATCCTGCATGATGACCTGATTGCACATTTCATTTTTTCACCGCATCATCCCCTTTTTCTTTAATGTTTTACATCATCAGTACATTCATTCCTAATAGTTCCACTTATTTGCTTTGAGTTCTCTTTGGGTTTTCTTTCTTTCTTATTCTTTCTTTCTTTCTATTTCTCTGGGTGATTGTCTAATGATTTGCTGTGCTTTGCTTACGTTGGTGCATCATTTGCAGTGTTGGCTCAGTATTCCTATAGTAAGAATCATTATCATAGGAGTACTGTACTTCTGAAGAATATCTGCTCTGGCTTAATTCTATCACTTCATGCTATATCCGTGTCATATATTGTAGCATAGTATCCTCAGTCCACATGTTGTGGGTGAAAATAAAAGGCCTGTGTCATGCTCTGAATGTTTGTGTGTGCAGGCACTGATGCCTCAGCAGTGGTCAATTGTCTCCATATTCTTTCCCGCTCACTGGATGCCAGGTATGTTTGTTGACCACATGATTCCGTGTTTTACTGATGTTTACATCCTTAATTAAATTTCATGCTTACTATTCTTTTATTTGTGTCTTGTCTTTTATTTTGTTTTCTCTTCCAGAACTGTGATGAAATCTGGGCCTGAGATTGTGAAGGCTGGTCTGCGCTCTTTCTTTGAGAGTGCTGCCGATGACATTGAGAAGATGGTTGAGAACCTTAAACTGGGGAAAGTGTCTACCAAAAACCAGGTCAGATGTAAATATAGCCCTGTCCTCCAAGATGTCCCTTTCTTCTTTGTCAAAGTTGTTAAATTGGGCCGTTGTCTGTCTCTAACAGGTGAAAGGTGTATCTCAGAACATTAGCTACACCACCACTGCTCTTCTGCCAGTGCTTACCTCTCTGTTCGACCACATCGCCCAGCACCAGTTTGGAGACGATGTCATGTGTGAGTTATTTTCAGAGGTTTTAACAGAGTCTTTTAACTTGACTGAATTCAACTTACATAGCAGAGTACATTTACTTAGTTTATAAATAGATTAATTAATTACAGTAATAATTAACATGTAGGAGGAATTGTATTGAAAAGGCTGTGCTTATTTTTCTTTTTCTACAAATTCTGTTTCAGTTTAGTTTGCTTCATTGAAGTCAAATAAAAAATAGAAAAAATGAAAATGGCACAAGTAACTTAAATGCAATTAAATTTAAATGAAGTACAATAATAAATTGTATAAATAAGTAATATTATATAATTTAATTTAATTTTACATTTAGTTATTTAGCAGACTCTTTTATACAAAGTGACTTACAAATGAAGACAATGGACGCAATCAAAATCAATGATATGCAAGTACCATAACAAGTCTCAGTTAGCTTAACGCAGTACACAAAGCAAGGGTTGTTTTTTAATTATATAATAAATAAAAAGAAAACAGATAGAATAGAAAAAGAATAGAGCAAGTTAGAGGCCTTTTTTTGCTTTTTGTTAATTGTATAATACATAAAAAGTAAAGGCTAGTGTTTTTTTTTTTTAAAAAAAAAAAGATTATTAGTTAGTAAAAAATTAAATATATGAATAGAGTGCAAGTCTAAAAGGGGCAAGTTTTTTTAAAGAATAGAATTATAATAAATTAATGCTTAATGACTAATAAATATAATTTGAAATGATGAATGTTATAAATTAATAGTATAATCACATTTAATACAATTTAATTCAATTAAAATAAGTAAAAATCATGTAAATAAGTAGTTACCAAATTTAATTTTCTTTAGCATAATTAAATGTAATATATTAATATATATAGTTATATTTAATATTATAAATACATTTAATATTATAAATGAATATTTTTTTTATAAAAATAAAGTAAAATAACAGTAGTGTAAATGGCATAAATCAGTAGTATTACCAAATTTAATTTAATTTAATTTAATTTAATTTAATTTAATTTAATTTAATTTACAGAAACTCAGCAACAAAATACTGAGGTAACATTATTAATCGAAAGTTAGAACATACACAATTAGAAAAAAAATCTGCAAATAATTGTGATATTTTAATTGTTATATACGGTGGATCGCTCACTGTGCCTCATATTGTGTATCCCTTCCTTTATCACTCAGTGGATGACTTGCAGATATCCTGTTACCGTATCATGTGCAGTATCTATTCCCTGGGCACTGTAAAGACCCCTCATGCTGAGAAGTAAGAAGCAGCTTTGCATAAACATGTTTGTATCTATATGAGCCATTTTTACAGAATGTGTTATGTTAATGAATGTTTTTGTTGTGATATCACAGCCAAAGACCAGCTCTAGGAGAATGCCTGGCTCATCTGGCTGCTGCCATGCCTGTTGCCTTTCTGGAGCCTCTCCTCAACGAGTTCAACGCATACTCGGTGTACACTACCAAAACCCCACGAGAGAGAACAAGTCAGTAGCTCACTCTGAATGTATTCCGTCCTAACAGTCTAAGTTTTATGATCAACTAGCGCTTCCTTAACTGCCTTATCATCCATGTTTTAGTCCTGGGTCTGCCCAGTCAAGTGCAGGAACTGTGTCTGGACATCCCTGAGCTGGATGTGTTGATGAAAGAGATCGGGGATCTGGCAGAGTCTGGGGCCCGTTACACAGAGATGCCCCACGTGATTGAGATCACCCTGCCCATGCTGTGCAACTATCTGCCCCGCTGGTGGGAGAGAGGACCAGAGAACTTCCCAGAGCAGGAAGGACGTCTGTGCACAGATGTCACCTCGGAACAGCTCAATCAGCTCCTGGGTAGCATCATGAAGATTGTCGTCAATAATCTGGGCATTGATGAAGCTTCATGGATGAAGAGATTGGCAGGTGAGAGGAAGCAAAACATAGAGTCTTCAAAAAATGGCAGTCAATACCAAGAATTTACTTATGGAGCTCCTCATGATATTCCTCCACAGTGTTTGCTCAGCCCATTGTGAGCAGGGCGAAGCCTGAAATGCTCAAGTCCCACTTCATCCCAACCATGGAGAAGCTGAAAAAACGTTGTGGAAAGGTGGTGGCCGAGGAGGATCAGCTGCGTATGGAGGGGAAGACAGAGATGGATAGTGAGCAGGGAACCATTCGTGATGAGTTTGCTGTGCTCTGCAGGGATCTGTATGCTCTTTACCCGCTACTCATCCGATACGTGGACAACAACAGGTATCTTTCATCCGCAGGAAGATTTTATGGTCCAAGTACTATTTTAAGTATTATTTTTGTTACAAGATTACCAACCGAAGTAACTTCAGATACTTTAAAGCCTTTGTAGTAATAAAGGCCCATTCATACCAATAACAACAACTATATTAGCGTCCATACCAATGGAGTCCAGGTACCGTTTTAGGCTTTATTTTTGTTACAAGAGCACCAACAAATGTACATTTAGACACTTTGAAGTCTTTGCAGAGTAAAGGCCTTTCACACCAAGAACAATAACTGTAGTAGCGTCCAAACCAATAGATGATAACATTCTGTTTATTATAAGCGCATGTCACAGTTTTGTAGTCTGCTGCTTGAAATACATAAAGGGATAGTTCACCCAAAATAAAAATTTTCTGTTGATTTACTCACAAGGAAGGAAATCCAAAGAAAGTCCAAGATGTAGGTGATTTTTTTTTTCAGTAGAAAAGAAGATTTATCTGAAACCAAGGTCCTTGGTATGATGGCCCAGTAGTGCACAACACTCTGAAATCTCCACAACACAACAAAATTGCCACATAAAGCAGACTAATTTTATTGTGTTGTGTTAATGTCGCTGTGTTCTGGCTTGTTGCCATAGTGTTGTGCGAGTTTTGTTGTGTTGTGGTTTCTTTGCACTGTGTTGCAAATTGTTTTCGTTGTGTTGTGGCTTGTTTACATTGTGTTGTGCTAATTTCCTTGTATTGCAGCATGTTTATGTTGTGTTTTGCTAATTTCGTTGTGTTGCAGCTTGTTTACATTCTGTTTTGCTAATTTCATTGTGTTGCGGCTTGTTTACGTTGTGTTGTGTTAATTTCATTGTGTTGTGGCTTGTTTCCATTATGTTGTGTTAATTTCATTGTGTTGTGGCTTGTTTACGTTGTGTTTTGCTAATTTCACTGTGTTGCGCCTTGTTTACGTTATGTTGTGGCACGTTTCCATTGTGTTTTGCTAATTTCATTGTGTTGCGGCGTGTTTACGTTGTGTTTTGCTAATTTCATTGTGTTGAAGCTTTTTTACATTCTTTTTGCTAATTTCATTGTGTTGAAGCTTTTTTACATTCGGTTTTGCTAATTTCATTGTGTTGCAGTTGTTTACTTTGTGTTTTGCTAATTTTGTTGTGTTGCGCACTACTGGGCCACCGTACCTTGGTGATTCATAAAATGCAAGTCAATGAAAGAGGCAAATCAAGATTAATATCTGTGGCTCCTGACAATATACTGAGGTCTAATGAAGCCAAACGATCAATATTTACAACATAATTGGAAAAAAAAAAATCTTACAGTCATTAAAACAATATTGTTGCTCTGTAGCTGTGGTGTGGACTTCTCTATTTTCATAGAATTAGAACTACTATTAAAGCTTTATGGTTACTGTTATAGTTATCATCCTTTGTGTGAATGACTGTGGTTCTGGAGATTTGGTTCTTTCTGTCGTTTAAAGGGCGAGGTGGTTGACTTGTCCTGACCCTGATGCTGAGGACCTCTTCAGGATGGTTGGAGAAGTCTTTATCTTCTGGTCCAAATCTCACGTAAGTCTGTTTTTCCCTTTCTATAATTAAAATCCCATTGTATTGTCTCATGTCTAGTTTCTTCTCACCTCTTTGTCTCCTTGTCTCCTCCAACACGTCTTTAACATCTTATCTCATCTTGACCCTTCTCATCTCTTCTGATTTCTTTTCATCTTGTCTTCTCTTGTTTATTGTACACTTCTCTTATGTCCTTTTGTTTCTTCTCATCTCTCCTCCCATTTATTTCCACTTTTCTAATAACTATTTTATTATTCTTTACAGAATTTCAAACGCGAGGAGCAGAATTTTGTGGTGATGAATGAGATCAACAACATGTCCTTCCTCACCGCTGACAGCAAAAGCAAGATGAGCAAGGTGAGTTTGTCCACTTACTGCTGCTCACAACTGTGCAAAATTTACATTTGAGTTTAAACATAAAATAAACGTAAATGTAAAAGTTGTGTACCTTCTCCATCATGTCAAAATGTTATTTTATAATTGATTTCTAGAATTTCTTTTAATTAAATGAAAATTTTTAGATTTGTTAAAAATCCATTTCTTCAGACGACTGCTGACCTCATGTCCTGTTCAGGACAGACACTGTTTCTACTCTCACAGTGGGTTTATAGATCCATTGATGTTTTTCCTGTCTGTGAGGGTTTAAGTTTTAACAGAGCTGTCTCTCTCTGTGTCCTGTCTCGCTGTGGATTCGGGGTGTGTAGGGCGGAGACGGAGAGGTCAGACCGTGTTTCTGCACGATAAAAAGAGCTGTGCTGATCGCATGGCGCACAAGCAGGGCTTTTCATCAAACTCCCACACACTGGCAAACACACATTTACACAACAGCCAAAAATCCATACCCTCATTCACAGCCAGTGTGTGTTAGGTTTGTTGATTCCTTGTTTGATGAAAGCCCTCAGCCATAGACTTTAGTCTCAGGATCATGGCACCCCTTTTCAGCTGGATCTTTAACTCTCGCTGGATCTGAGTTCCATCATCCTGACAGTGATTTTGATTGATGTGCATCTGATGGATTTTGACTGCTGCAAGTTCTTGCAGACTTGTCTGGTTCCTTTTCTTTCTTTTAGTGCTGTTGTCCAGTTTGATGTTAATGTTTGATGTTACTGTTTTTTCCCCACAAGCTCTGGTGGTGATGCTCCCTCACTAGGAGCAAAAAACTCATTATCAAAAATACATTGTCAAACCATTACCCATCACTTAATCTTCACCGATTTCAGGGAAATGTATGAGCTCATTGTTAATGTAGGGAGGGAACATGACTTTTCCTATAAAGGGAACAGTTCTCATTACATCTCTCATCTAATATTTCCCTCCCTTTGTTTAATTTACTGTATCCAATTAAATGGTACTCTCTGCTTCTTTCATTTGATTAATGTGACTTTTGTGTCCATTCTGTTGACAAGTTATTAATTGACATGTTACCCAAACCCAACTCACTTGCTCACTTCCCTAAAAAGTTTGTCTCTGTTAGGTGTTAGCTAGTACATTGATACTATTCAATTTGCAGGATACCACCTCCTCCTCTGTGCTGTGAGACGGCCATTACTGTAGCACCATCTGTTATCTCCTCTCCATGGGTGCCCCTCTCTGCTGAATACATTCAGAATACATTCATTTCATCTCTTTTGGTCTCATCTCCCTACTGATATCTGCTCTCATCTAGTCTAGTTTCTTCTCATTTTTTCTTTTCTCATTTCTCTTGTCCTTGTTTTCCTCTCTTGGCTTGTCTCATCTGCTTTTATCTAGGGCTAAATGATTAATTGAAATAAAATTGAACATGGTTGTTATCAAATGTGTTTATTAAATTACAATGACTGTGATTTACTAAAACAAACAATATACACTACGTTTTTCAAAGTAAAGCTTAGCACTGTCTTCATTTACACGTGAGCAGCTCATGAGCCAGTGTTTTTAGTATCTCCATCTCTGCATGTGCTGAGTTTGCATCTTTTATAACATGCATTTAAAAATGCAACACAAAATACCAAAATGTTACCCAGATTTAAAGGGGTTTAACATCTGAACATAAAGAAAATGAGACACAAATATTAGTATTGTAATTTTACAGTAGTGTAAAATATATATATTTTTATCTTTACAGTGAAGTGATTGTATTACAATAATATTTCTTCTATATATTTTGTTATATAATAATTATAAAGATGATGTTAGTAAGTATTATTTTATAGTTATATTGAGATATATTCACAGATTTTTTAACAAAGGAAGTGCTGCAGCTCTGATGTCAAAATCTGTAAGACTAATTTGCCACAGGTTCCTTGAGATTTTTAAAGGGGTCATATGATGCAATTTAAAATTGTCCTTTCTCTTTGGAGTGTTACAAGCTCTTGGTGAATAAAGAAGATCTGTAAAGTTGAAAAGACTGAAGTCTCAAATCTAAAGAAATATTCTTTATAAAAGTTGAGACTCGTCCACGCCCCCCTTAAACGGCTCATTCTAACACGCCCCCACATCTCTATGTCAGTATGTGGGAAGGTTTGCATAACACTGCCCAAATGTTCACACAAAGAAAGAAGGCGTACCTTTTATTCTCGTTGTAGTATTGTTGTTGCCGCCGCCACCATGTCATATAGACGCTGTGTGAAAAGCGAAACTACTTTGTTTGGGCTTCCAAAAGAGGACGATATCCGCTTCGTCATGCCTGGAGCTGATCCGTGCTGGTTGCTGAGGAAATACATCAACTTTGCACTCGGCGAATCAAAGTGGTGGACGAAGCGGTTATCGTCCTAGAAATCATGCTTATATCACGTTTATGAAGAGTTTTATGTTTATGTCTCGTCGCTTCGGCCGGACAAGGCATCACAATTTGTTAAGGGATGTAACATTTCCGTCACATGCTTGAAGCATTCGACCAAACACAATGCACTGGATAGCTGGCCAATCACAGTACACCTTGCTTTTCAGAGCGATGAGCCTTGTAAAAAATCGACTTTCAGAAGGCGGGGCATAGAGGAGAAACAATTATGTACAGTATGTGGAAAATAATGTGTTTTTTTTTTTAACCTTAAACTGCATAAACATATTTCATTACACCAAATACACAAAATAATGTTCTTTTTAGCGGCATCATATGACCCCTTTAAAATTAGGCTTCTTTTAAATTGCTGAGTAAAATAAGGTCTTATTAATAAGGTAAACATAACTTGACGGTAGTTTGGCATTTTGTTGTACAGTGTAAATTGCACACACTCACACCCTAAACGTTCTTCTGTAGTTAGTTATTAAACATATGAAGAGTTTATTTGCAAAAACAGACAACTTCCTTTTTTACGTTTACAGTATGGGTGTGTGTAATTCACGTTTTAGACCAAAACATCAAAGTATTGCTATTTATGTTTGCCACTGACCTTATTTCACTCATGAAATTAAAAAAAACATTATAAAAACCAATAGACAAAAAAAAAAAAAAAAAAAAACAGAGGGAACCAGGGACAAATTAGTCTTCCAGGTCTTGATGTCATAGCTGCCGAACTCTATTTTGCAGCCCTACCAACAGGCACAGCAAACCTGGAGCTCTTTAAAATTAATTTAATGAAATGAAATACCCCCGCCCCCCGAAATGTGCAGCCCTAGTCTCATCTCTCTTCTCCTCTTATCTTGTCTAGTCTCCTCTCTTCTCCTCTCATGTCTCGTCTTGTCTAGTCTCTTCTCATCTTCTTTTTGCTCTTATCTTGGATCTCATCTCATGCTGAAAAGCCAGAGGGAGCTCTTGTTGTAGAAGGCAACAGTCATTAATGACGTCTTACAGGCACAGACTCAGAGAGTGTGTGTGAGGGATGGAGCGGCCCCAAAGCCTAGTGTTGTTTTTAAGTGTGCAGTGCTAAAGGTTTGGCAACCTTACACCACTAACAATGAGACTGCTGTATGTTTAGCTC
Source organism: Cyprinus carpio (assembly GCF_018340385.1). Classification (NCBI taxonomy): domain Eukaryota; kingdom Metazoa; phylum Chordata; class Actinopteri; order Cypriniformes; family Cyprinidae; genus Cyprinus; species Cyprinus carpio. The sequence goes on along the minus strand of NC_056614.1, from coordinate 12,386,206 downwards.
TAACATTTCCTAATAGACTGACTGATAAAACATGTCCTTGAAGCATGGTGTTATTTTCCCTCAGTGCTAGTTTGGTCAATTTCCCCATTTCCTTCTTAATCTATAAAACATAGTAAGTAGCCACCATTAACACATTATTTAACCAAGTAAAAGCTGTAGCTAATCATCAACTATTCAGAAAGCAAGACACTTACAGAAGGGAGATGTTTACAGAGAATTGTTTCTGTTTTTTAGTTTATTCACTTAGAAAGCATCCTTCTAATGACTGTTTTTGTCAATCAAATCAGTCTTTCCTAAAACAAATCCATATTCTTTTCCCAAAACAGTCTGTTTGCGGCAAAAACACGTCTTTCTATGTAAAAGCATCCTTGTGTCAGTCTTAACTCTGCAGAGTTTTTATAGGGTGGAGGCTCAGATGTTGAGCGGACCAAGAAGAAGCGCCGCGGGGACCGTTATTCCGTTCAGACCTCGCTGATTGTAGCGGCCCTGAAGAAACTGCTCCCCATCGGCCTCAACATGTGCTCCCCTGCAGACCAAGAGCTCATAAACATGGCCAAGATCCGCTACTCTCTGGTATTTAGCCATATGTTTAGCCATATAGTTTGATTAGGACAGTTGATTTACTGCCAAACAACACAAGAAAACTCTTATACTACTGTTCAGAACTTTGCTGCTTAATATATTTTGTGCAAATCTTAATTTATTTGAAAGTCATTTGATTTAAAAGTACAGCATTTATTTGAAATACATTTTTGGTTGCACTTTATTTTACAGTATGTGTACTTACAGTGTATTTATCTAAGAAAGTTCTGGTAATACAAGGTAACTACATGGGGTAGGGTTAGGGGTAGGGTTTAGGGGTAGGTTCAGGGTTAGTACCTAGTTATTACATAGTTATTGTAATTACTATAATAAGTACATAGTATGTACATAAGGAACAGGATTGTAAAATAAAGTGCTACCACATTTTTTGTATCATTATAAATGTCTTTATTGTCACTTTCAATCACTTTTTTTTGATTAGTAAAAAATGAATATAAAAAAAACTATTTCTTTCTTAACCCAAACCTTTGAAAGATAGTGTGCAATGAGTACTATCAATTTTGCTGACTCTTTGGTGATTTGAATGTTACAGAAAGACACAGACGAGGAAGTGAGGGAGTTTCTGCAGAATAACCTGCATTTACAGGGAAAAGTAAGTACAGACACAGCCAAGTGAAGAGAACGTCTTAAGTATAGTATAAGTGTCTGTGAGTACACATCTCTGTCTGTTTGTAGGTTGAGGACCCATCTATGCGCTGGCAGATGTCTCTGTATAAGGAGACCTCAGGTAAAGCTGAAGACGCTGATGCACCGGAGAAGGTTGTGAAGAGAGTTCAGGAAGTTTCGGCTGTTCTCTATCACATTGAGTTGGTGAGGCCTGTTTCCACGTATACATGAAGTTACACGCTTATTTTCCTCAATCTTAAGCCATTTCTTCCTCTTTTTTGTCTTCCTTCAGACTGAGCGTCCATTCAAATCCAAGAAGATGGTTTGGCACAAGCTTCTGTCCAAACAGCGTCGCAGGGCAGTAGTGGCCTGCTTCAGAATGACACCGCTGTACAACATCCCCAGGTAAGACACATATAACCTTACTTTAATGCTGTCCAGGAGTATAGTGGGATGCACAGACTTATTTTTCCTTTTTTTTTCTAGGCACCGGGCATCTAACATGTTCCTTAATGGTTACAAGCGCAATTGGATTGAAAATGAGGGCTACTCTTTTGAAGACAAGATGATCGATGACTTATCTGTAAGTCTGTAAATCCATTTACACTCCCTGAGTAAACCCTCTTGAGAGCAGTTTGTTAATAGTGTTGTTTTTGCAGAAAGCAATGGAGCAGGAAGAAGAAGAAGAGGAAGAAACCGAATCAAAACCAGACCCCCTTCATCAGCTCATCCTTCACTTCAGCCGAACAGCTCTCACCGAGAAAACGTAAGCAAATCGCTCTGCAGTTTAGTGAACGGAATTTCTTGAAGGGATTTCTTGACAGTATTTCTTCTTAATTAAAGTCAGAATTATCTATATAGCGCTTTTTATAATTCACAGAAATAAACAGGAAAAAAAACAGTTTCAAAATCGATCAGTTATGAAATTACTTTAATTTCAGATGCAAGGCAGCTCTACCGAAGACAGTTGCAAATATTCAGTTCAAATTAGTACAAAGTTGATTCAGTTTAGTTTTTATAACAGTGTTGCAACGGTCGTCAATTATGAAGGAAATTCAGTTCAGCTAATAACAGCTCCACATTGTCATTATTCAATATAAGTTATTTCAATGTTGAACTAAGAGCTTAAATTAGTTTAACAGTGTCAGTGTTGCTAAGATAATCAAATATTAAATTCAATTCAGCTGTAAAGCAGCTCTACAGAAGGCAATAGTATTCATATTCAGCTCAAGAAATTTTAATATTGATTCAGCTCAGTTTAATGACGGTCAATAGCCCCTTTCACACCGCAATACAAGTAAATTGCCGTAAAATTATCGAAACGACTTTACCAGTGAATACAAAAATGCACTGTTCACACAGGCAAGGACGTTTTGTCATTTTACCAGTAAAGCGCCATTCACACATCAATTTTCAAAATACCTGTAAATTCTGTGACATCATTACTGGAAATGACCTCTAAGTAGCTGCGCCCCCTGGTGTTGTGTTCGTAAACATGGAGGGGTATACACAGTCAGTGTTTTTGTTGATGTTTTCATTTTTGCATCAAATGTTCACATTCATGCAGCTGCATTTGGCATCGTATTGGATGACTTCAAACCGAACTACACTGCGCAGAGTAAATGTGTCATCTGCATCAGAATGTTATGATTGGCCCAGAGTAGATGTCTTATGTCAGTGCGTTCTGAATTCTTACATGCTCATACCGGCAATCTTGTTCTGTGTTCACACACAATTTAACTTCTCATATTGTTAAATTAGTTCTGGCATTCGTTCTGTATTTTTTAAAAGGTCCTGTTCACACTTGATCTCTTAATGGTAATTTACTGTAAAGACTGCATGTGTGAAAGGGGCTAATGTTGCAAAGTTAATTAATTTTGACATAATAATCCAGCTCAATTCATTTAAAAAAAAAGACTTTTTTGATCTCATCTGATAGTGTCAGAACTAAATAGTCAGGTAGGAGTCAAACTGATCATATTTCTGACATTTGTTTCATCCTCACTGCAGTAAACTTGAAGTGGATCATCTATATATGTCATACGCTGATATAATGGCAAAAGTAAGTCATGAATCTAACTTTAAGACTTTTATGTCTTTGTTTAAAGATGTAATGCGAGCTAACCTTACGTATCTCTCTGTTCAGAGCTGCCACATTGGTGAGGAGGACGAAGGGGGAGAGGAGGGGGGCGAGGAGCCATCCTTTGAGGTGCGACAGACAGAGATGGTATGGGGGGGCCTGGGGCTGGGGCCATGGGAGTCAGCGGAGCCAGCAGCTACAGCTACAGCTCCTTCCACGCACTGAGTGAACACGTCCAGAACCACTGCACCCCGCACACTCGATGCCTCTCACTGTGCCTCTCATCCTTTCAACTCTCCTCTGTCTCTTTTTCTCTTTTCTCTTTATACTTGTTGTGGACTGATCTGTGCACTCCTTTGCTGGATTCTGAGTCTTTGCCTCTTTAACAGTTTATCTTTGTGTTATTGCATGACTTGAGCGAGTGCAGAGAGATGGCTGCACACAAAACAGATGAAAAAAAAACAAAAAAACAGAACAAGACATGCTGAACACATCACAGTTTTGACCAATTTGGCTTCATTTGTAGACCGGCAACAATAAACAGGAAGCTAATAGAGGTGTGAATAGTTTTTCTAGCACTTTCTCCCAGCTGGGAGGCCAATAATGCAAAAATATTAGCAAAATAAGCTGCCTCAGCCCTCAAAACAGCGTTGTTGTTCTCTCAGGCTGTTTAGAGTAGTGTAGTATAAGCGCTGTTGATGATTTCTGCAGTGTGTGTTTGTGTGTGAGATTTAAGTACGCACTCATACACACACTCACCAAACACCTTAACTGGTCTCCTAATACATTACCAGTCCCACCTCTCCAGAACCCTTTCTTCTCTGTGTTTGTAGGCAGTCGCCTGTAGTTTTCCATTCTGTCTGCATCTTTTGCATCTCAGTTTTACTGACCTACTAACCCTGAGGGCTTGTTGACTTTTTTGTCCTTGCTGATACGATTTAAATTCAGAAAATATATCTTCACCTTCTTACCTGGCCAAAAAGATTCAGGATGTGGGAGCTTCACTTGCTCCATTCCATAACCTTGTGAGCTCACCCAAAAATGAAATTTACAGCTTCATTTATTTCCCCTCAATCCATCTTAAGTGTATATGACTTTCTTCATTCAGATGAATCCAATCGAAGTTATATAAAAAAATGTCCAGGCTCTTCCAAGCTTTATAATGACAGTGAATGGGTGTTGATATTCAGTAGTCAAATAGAAGTCCAATAAAGTGTAACCATCCATCATAAAAAGTACTCCACATGGGGGTAAATAAAGTGTATTGAAGAGAAGTGAACTGATGCATTTTTGTAAGAAAAATAACCATATTTTAAACGTTATAAACCGTAATCTCTAGATTCTGCTAACTGTCGTATGAGACATACATGCTTTTTTTCTAAAAATCATAAGGTTTTTGTATGATCCTCATTGTATGAATTTATCTAAAATCACCGCCTCAAAAAATAGTTACACTTTCCCTTCATGCTCAACCATAAATGGCTTCAACAATAAAATTTAGTTTTTAGAAAATTTACAGTATGTTTAATAATTATTATTATTGACTATTGTTAATATCCAAATAATGCAAGAATAATTTGAAAATAAACATAAGACTTAGGGCCAGATTTACTAACAGCTTGCGCCAGCGCAAACCATCTTTTGGTGTTAAAATATTATGGTCAGGATTTACTAAAAGTGCGCAGTGAAGAATTAGAGCTGAAAAGGCGTGACCAGTTATTTTTGCGCCTGACCTTATTGGATATGCATTTCTACGAGTTTCCCTTTCAGATGCAAAATAAAAATTAAAATGAATCACACAACGCGATTTACTAATATTTGAGCTTTACCATTATTTAACGCCCAAAAAAACATGTCTTAAAGCTGGCGGTAATTTGCGCTGCTCTTGGTAGATTGTGCTGGTCATTATGGAAATGATCTGTCTGTGTTCTTTAATGTGCGCATTGTCAGTAAATCACCTGCAGAATTTTACCTTCCCATCAGCGCTTTTATGGAATTGCGGTCTAACACTAATTTGCCCTGTTTATTAAATCTGGCCCATAATATCTATTGTTTACTCAAATTACACAGATTAATTTTGGCTTTAATAGTATTTTAACATCTGTCTGTCATCTAGTAATCATGATAACTGCGACATGGCATGAACGCTGCATAATTGTAATAGGAGTATTATAGAATATGTGTGTATTGGTGGTGAAGGTTTTATGAAGGCTGACAGAATTTTCTGGATTTAGATCAGGCCTGTATGTGATGACCTTGTGTGTCTCCAAAAGTGTCTCCATGTCTTTTGTTTTGAATTGGAACAAATCTTTTTCTCTGTACTCACCAAAGACTACAGTAAAAGCCTGCACAGACACACACAAACACATTCAGAGCATCACATTACAGAAAAAACACACTTGACATATTTCCATCTTAAACAACAGGTAAAAAACACACAATTAATTACAAAGACTATCAATACAGTATTAAATCACACAAATTGTAGGACATGGCCTGGCTCTCAGGGCGGGGTGGGAGTGGGTGGGGCTTCATGCTGGGATTGGGACGCTTGGGTGCTTTTAGGGGTGGGTTCAGCTTGATGCATTGTATGTACTTGTATAATCCTTTTTGTCAACAGGGTATCATCACCACCAAATTTCAAATGGGTCACTTCGATAAATGTTCAACTCTACAGAGAACATTTTCATCCGTTTATTGTGAGATATATTATTGTTGTGAATATGCCGTAACAATATGCTACATATACAGTGTAATATGCTAAGTAGTCTCTAAAACATTGAAAATTAATAACAGTCTCAGACAAGAATTCATGATACAATAACTTCTAAAAAGTAGCCAATACTGTAGTATACTCAAATGCTTTTAGTTTTGGTTTCACTAGTGCAGTTTTAACATAAAAATAGATCTTTTATACACTACCGTACAAAAATTGGTAAATTAAAAAATAAATAAACATAATACTTTTATTCACCTATTTTATTCATGTTAAACTGATTGAACATTTAGAGTGTTAAGAAGATTTGTACAGTATTTCAATCAAATGCTGTTCTTTTGAACATTTTATTCATCATAAAAAAAAAATATTAAAAAAAAGTTTCCGCAAAACATTGAGCAGCACAACTTTACTTTTATTTATAAATTGAAAAATACCTTTTTTATTTCATACTTTGCTGGCATAAGCTGATTTAGCAGTTGTGGTGTGAGGGTTTGTAAGAAAGTACAGCACCCAGCTGTATAATGTAGTTTAAACAGAGGGAAGAGCCAGTAGTATCATACAAATTTGCCTCACTGTTCAGGGAGAGCAGGTCTGCTTGCTGTAGTCTAACGTTTGTGTCAGTCAGCAAACGTGAACGGCTCAAATAACGGACACATGACTAATAGCACTTGTGGTTTGGATGAGAAAGAGTGTGTAAGCTGTGTGTATGTGGATGGATGAAGAAAACAAGCATAAGTGCTAATTAAGAAGTGTAAACTGGTATTAAAATAGTCAGTTCACCACGTTCTCATTAATAATTTTAATACAAGACATTTTCTCAGGTATTCAGGGAAAAACCAAAAATAGAAACTCAAAAATAGCTTTTTTAAACTTTACAAAATATAACTTTTTTGAACTTTCCTAGATGAAATTTTAATCATCATCTTGTCATATATTACATCTAATTTGGTATTAAAATAGTGTAATGCTTAGTGTATGAGTGTGTGTGTGTGTGTGTGTTGGATGGTCGTGGGGCAGGGGTATTTAAAGCCAGGCATCATTATGACTGGACTGTTTGTGTTCATCTAATAGGAGAAGGAGATGGAAAAGCAGAGGCTTCTGTACCAGCAGTCCCGTCTACATGACCGCGGAGCGGCTGAAATGGTTCTGCAGATGATCAGTGCTTGCAAAGGTACACACACAATCACTTACAACACATGTATTTGGACTATGACAAAATAACATGCAATGTTTGCATCCAGCTGCCGCTGATCGCAGCACAAGTATAACTAGGCTGCAGGTGCAAAGCATACTCAGGTTTTGCTGAGGAGCCGAGCTGGTAACCCGGCCGCTCAGTGGTTGTACAGCAGCTGTGGCAACAGTACATGACGTCTCCATTCCCTCCTTCAGGGAACGAGGGTTACAAACTTAACCGAGACGTTCCCTTTCAGTCGGTCACGTCGGTGACTGACGAATTGGGATCCCTACCAAAGCGCCATGGATGCTGCCCCTTCCAGTGTCCTGCGCGAGTCTCATGTGCCCCTTTTTGGTGTAAGCTGGGGTTCTTAACAAGAAGGCCAGTCACTGTTGTCATAACACTACCCACTTAGTGAGATTAGATAACACTGAGAAAACATACCCATTCCACTTGGAACTGGAATGTTGCAGAAGCACTATCTTTCCCGAAAGAGGGTTTGGAAGCATTTATACATATGAACAACCGTTTAGGTGCATATGGAAGATTAGAGGTGATTGTTACCTTCTTGCAAGAGGCAGAAAGCCTGTTGGGGAAACACAGGCTCTGAGGCTATACCGTGAACTTTACACATATGGGATCCACTTAGGTCTCTACATATGGAACCTAGCCCTCTACCAATTCTCACGAATTCATTGAATGAGGGCCTGACATTGGACGTTCTACATTTACATTTACATTTATGTATTTAGCAGACGCTTTTATCCAAAGCGACTTACAGTGCATTCAGGCTAACATTTTTTACCTAGCATGTGTTCCCTGGGAATCGAACCCACAACCTTTTGCGCTGCTAACGCAATGCTCTACTACTGAGCTACAGGAACACCTGCAAGCGCTGCCCCACCGGAGGAGGCAGACCCAGCTTTAGCTTTGCTGTGTCCCGTCTGAGCCTTGAGATGGTACATAGACCAGACACAAAGCTTCAGGACCTCAGATCAGCTCTTTTATCTGTTATGGAGGCCAGCAGAAGGGGAATGTCATCTCTAAGCAGAGGTTGGCCCACTGGATAGTGGACGCCATCACCCTGGCTTATCAGGCACAGGGTGTGCTCCTAGCTCGTAGCACATGTTTTCTGGGATTTGTGATATCACAAATACCAATGAATGGGACAAGACCTGGTTGAGGTGCACTAGAGAAGGCAACGAGTGTTATCACTATGTCAGAGACACGCTAGCTTTCCCAAGGCAGACGAACTTAGAGTGGTTACAATCATCTGGGTTTAAATCGCGCTTAAATTGATTTGATTTTGACACAATATTTACACTGAAGCTCGCAGCAGGTGGCTATGGCAAGGGGCATGACATTTCCCGACCAGGTGCCGAGTGGAGCCAATCACAACACACACTGGCCCAGCTAACCAATCACACCACATTACGTATTTCAGAAGGCAGGGCTTCATTTGATACAGAAACTATTCAAGCCGTTCATGCCAGACTGGGAGAGAGGTGTTGTAATAATGTAAAATATGTGAAAAAAATGAGTTTTTCGAACAACCTAGTATTAGAGCCTGTTCTAGTACACCCCCAAAACAAAATCAAGACGTTGTAAAAGCATAATAGGACTCCTTAAAAAGTTATTTAGAATTTTCTATTCATCAAAGAATCCTGACAAAAAATAAATAAAAAATATGATTCCACAAATATATGGAGCAGCACAACTGTTTTAAACAACACAATCACAAGAAACATTTCCGACTTACCAAATCAGCACATTAGGATGGTTTCTGAATGTTCATGTGACAATAAAGACTGGAGTAATGGATTCAGCTTTTGCCTTTATAGGAATAAATTACATTTTAAAATATATTCAAATGAAACACATTTAAAATTTTAATAATATCTATGAATATTAGTGGTTTTACTGTAGTTTCGATCAAATAAATGCAGCCTTGGTAAGCATAGGGGACTTTTTACAAAAACAAAAAATCTCATTGGCCCCAAACTTTAGAACTGTAGTGTAGATCTTTATACTTTAAATTCCCTTACCAGTTTGACTTACAATCACACTAGCTTTGCTCTCTTGTAATGTGTTTTAGGTGAGACGGGAGCCATGGTGTCCTCTACTCTCAAACTTGGTATCTCCATCCTCAATGGTGGCAACAGTGATGTTCAGCAGGTCAGCTGATAGTACTCTATCTATTAGTCCAAGTAATATACCTGTGTAATTTCTTAAATGAAGTTACCATGCTAAGCTTAACAGATTAACTCAATGCAACATTGACAAAACTGTCTTGATGTCTTGTGACAGAGGATGTTGGACTACCTGAAAGACAAGAAAGATGTGGGCTTCTTCCTCAGCCTACAGGCTCTCATGCAAACCTGCAGGTACATAGGTGTCACTTTCTTTTATTTTATTGTTAACTTTAAAATGATAAGTATTATTTCTTTGATAATTATTGAACTATAGCAATATGTGCAACAAAAAAGTGTCTTCTGCAGTGCTGACTATTGGTATTCAGCAGACTGTAGATGTATATAATATGGCTTTTTGTTTGTTGACAGTGTTCTGGATCTGAATGCGTTTGAGAGACAGAATAAGGCCGAGGGTCTTGGGATGGTGTCAGAGGAGGGCTCAAGTGAGTCTAACATCACTGAGAACATCTCATAGATTTGCATCCTCCGATCTCTCGCCTTTTTAGTTATGAGTTTAGGACCTATTCACACTATATCTGAATTTTCAGCATGAAAAATTCAAAACATTCACAACATGATTTAAATGAGAACAGGAGTATATACTTACACACACACACACACACACACACACACATATATATATATATATATATATGCTGATTTATGATACTACTGTATGATGATCTGTGATGTTCTTTTTTTCATTCTTATATTTCTTAATCAGTATTTTTGTCTTATTTCTTGTATAAATATCTATCTTGAGAAGACAAATTGTATTGGATAATTCGACTTGTTTTCAGAAAATATATATTTTTAATGTTTATTTTCTTAGCCCATTGGCATTTTACATGTTTGAAGCATAAATCTAACAAAAGGTGCATACTTAAAAAAAGAATTTGAGAAAAATAAACTTAATTCAATATGTATTTATTTAAAACAAGTATTAATATTTCAGCTTTGCCTCTTTAAATATTTGTGTGTGTGTGTGTGTGTGTGTATATATATATATATATATATTGTATGTATGTATATATATATATATATATATATATATATATATATATATGTAAGTGCAAAAACTGAACAAAAGTATTGATTAAGGACATTATTTATTGCAGTTTTGTACTTTATGATGTGATTTTTTTGGTCCACAGGTGACATTTCCACTCTGTATGTGTAAGACTTAGACTGTTTGTGTTAGAGTGTTTAATGTGCATTATCTTTGTTTCTTACAGAACCATCCTAGTGTATCTGTTTGTATTAGTCTGTTATATTTCCCATGCCGGAAGCCTACAATCCTAAAATGTCCAACTCACTGCCTCTCTCTCTTTCTCCCTACCACCATCACTCCATTCCCAATCTCCCCGTATATGCCTCTCCTCTCCTTCTTTCCTCCTTGTTTTTCAGACATCAAGCTAGAACGTGGTAAATAATCTTGTCTCTATATATTTATTATCACTCCCTCTTTCCTTCTGTCCCATCTCCTCCTGTCTTCCTCCTTTTTTCAGCTCTTACATTGTGAAGATATCCTTTCATTGGTGTGTAGTTTACCTGCATTTCATTTCGCACTCAAGGGAACTTAAAAGAGAACTCTTCAGTCATTGCAAAGGTTTTGGGGCAGCCAACTCCTTTACGATTCTTATAAAACAAGAGATGGATTCCACATTATGTAACTGTAATGCAATTCTTCTGTTTTCAGAGAAGTTTTCTTTTACAGCTTGTCCTGTTATATGCAATGGCTGTAAAGTTTCTTTGCCCTTGAGTGCTCCGTCACAGATCTACTGTAACTCCAGCATTCACTGACTGATTGAGAGGAAAGAAAGACATTTGTCTTTTCTTTTCTGATCAGTTTTCTCTGAAGAGATCACAGAGAACTGTGGTGACCAGTGTCACCAAAACCATGAAATGATTTGCAGATGCAGGAGACTCCCCAAGTCCTTTATCCCCTAAAATGAGCCATCTAGCATTATTTGAACCATTCTTTCAAATAATGAGGTGTTGTGTTTACTTCAGAAGGACAAAAGCGTCTGACATGGCACAGTATTCTGTAGAAATTATTTAGTGTTTAGTCTCTAGAGCATTTTTTAACCTTCATTAATGGTCATCAGTAGCATTAACAAAACTCATCCATTTCATTCTTATAAAGTTTGCCCAGATTTGCTCTCCATAAATTGCTCTCCATAAAATTGTCCAAATCTTGTCTTACACCTCTTGTGCTTTGGACATGAATGATCGAGTCATTTTGAGTACCAAGTCATTTTGAGTAGAAGTGTGCTATTAGTTTATTAAGTAGGTTTACAATCAGCAGTCCTTAAAGTCCTCTAACTTTGTCTTAAGTCCCCCATGGTAAGATGTTATTTTGGGATGTTGTTTAAAATAGTAAGTATTACACATAATACTAGTGAAGTGCATGAGTACTCAGAAGTGACTCAAATGATTGATACATTAAATGATAATTGTACTTGCGAAAACAAGGAAAATAGAGACCTTGTTTTTAGTTTTTTACAATTACGACATTTTTTTGCCAGTGTTCAGCAAATATGAGAATGCATATATGAGGATGCATTCACTCTAAAGACATACCGATCAGACAGCCCATCTTGAAGCAAGCTCTTTAAAAAATAACTATTTAAAACCATGACAATAAAAAAATGTGACAGAGTTCTAAACCACGTCAAGTCAGTTAGAATGAAAAAAGTATGCGCTTATGATTTTTGTGTTCTTATCTGCAGGCAGCACAAAATGACCACTTTTGAGTATTTGAACATATATATATGATTTTTCAAGAATTGCACTAAGGAACATTTTTCTTAGTAGATATCTTAAGAAGATTTTCATGAATTTGACCCAGAACACTCAAGCAAATGCTTATCAATGTTAAACCTAAATTGAGTGATCCAGTTTTGAGAGCTTTATGGAGAGCATTTCTCTTGAAGGGTTAAACAGGCCTTCCATATTAATGGAAGCAACTGAAAGTTTAAATTAACAGCTTGCTGATTTAACATTCATTCATGCTTTATAGTTGACTTGACTTATATCCTACTAGCCAGTGCATCCTGAAACTATAGATGGCCAAAATGTAATGCATGATTTCTATGACCAAAAAAAATAAATAATAATAATTAGAATTACAACAGTATTTGTATTCATTATTATAATTGAATGAAATGATACTGTAATTGACAATACATTTGCATAAGTTAATTATTTGAAATGTGTTTTAATGACATAGCAGTGCACTTAAAAAGATGTAACCAGTGTTTTTTAATTCTAATTTAAATTATTTAAAGTTTTGAAATGTTTTAATTGTTTCAATGTTTTTTTTTTTTTAGCTAACCTCGTTTCCAGATACTCACTCTCGGACTGATGTATATTGGGCACTAAATCTGTGTGATGTGTATTAAATGTATTACTTCCCATTTCTTGACATCTTTGAATGTATCTTATTCAGAAAAAAAAGCTTAAGTTTTTATAAGATAATCAATTTTTTCCACACAATGGTATTTTTCATGTTTTTCTTATTAGTCTTACTCTTGTCAAATAGCATCTTATTCCATCACATGTACTTTGTAGCACATGACCTTTGGCTCATCTCTCCCCTCCACTTCTCTCCCACACCTCCAGGAGTGCAGTAGATCTGTTTTGCATGATTGTGGGTCTGTGTGCTGTTTTTTGTTCAGGTCTTGTCTGAGAAGACCAAAATTGTTCTCCATTTGTGTCCTTCATGAAGATCTCACTGTGTAGTGTGTCATTTCAGTGTCGTTGTGTTTATCCATGTTCCATGTTTGTTATATCCCTGTTCCATATTTTCAATGTGTGTGTGTGTGTGTGTCTACTAGTGTTGCCATTCTGAGAGAGGGGAGGGCTTTAGTCTGTGGATTCAATGTGGACATCAGGTCTCCGCCTCCCCTTTCCACGTTTGCTGCTCTGCTCTGCAGTCAACAGCTAAACGGATGTGCCACCGCAGGTCTTTGTGGTTCACTAACATGCTAATAGCTGGGCTGGAAGTGCTGTGAAGTGGTTATACTCACAGAACACATACACCCTAATCACCCTGAAAAGTGAAGGGATAGTTCACCCAAAAATGAAAATGATGTCATTATTCACTCATCCTTGTGTCGTCCCAAACCCATATGCTGTTATTTTGTTCTATGAAACAGAATTGATAAATGTCAACTAGCATTCAAAAGTTTGGGGGTCAATAAAAAATATGCAGAGATTATTCAGAAATGATGCATTAAATTGATCAAAAGTGACAGTCAAGACATTTATCAAATTAAAAAGATTTCTGTTTTAAATTAATGCTGTTCTTTTGAACTTTCTATTCATGAAAGGTCCTGAAAAAATGCACAGCACAAACATTTTCACCATTAATAACAATAAGACAAATTTCTTGAGCAGCAAATCAGCATATTAGAATGATTCTAAAGGAACATGTGACACTGAAGACTGGATTAATTATGCTGAAAATGGTTTTTACGTCACAGAAATATATTAAAAAAACCAAAACAGTTATGTTTAACTGTAATAGTATTTCACAGTGGTACTGTTTCACTCTATTTTAATCAAATAAATGTAGCATTAGTGAGCATAAGAGGCTTCTTTTAAAAACCATTAAAAAATCGTACTAACCCCTCACTTTTGAATGGTTTTGAATTAATCTACATGCTGTAAAATACACATATACATAGTTCAAACCTACTGTATATACTAATATCATCAATACGTTAGTATATCAATATACTATATTATATACTATCTATCATAACAATATACTAAGTATAATTCAAATCTGTTATCGTTTGAGACTTACTAAAAGTACAATTGCAGGGTATTTTAATAAGTACATAAATATGATGTTTTTGTAGTATACTTAGCATGAAATAAATGTATTTCAAATTTATTTTAATATATTTATTTTTCACTTCCCTTCTGCCGGAACTCAAATGGCATGGAAAATAGCATATGGGTTTAAAATAACACAAGGGAAGTAAACAATGACAGGAGTTTTATTTTGAGGTTAACTAGCTCTGTAATATAAACAAGAAAAGAAAATTGTCTATCTGCATAAGAATGGTCTGGTCATATTCCTATCTAGAGATATTTTGTCACATTTTAGTTCACAAATTAACCATTTTAATCTTTGAAATTAATTATAAAAACAATTTATGTCTATTAATTCACCACTTTATTTTCGCATTTAGAGGTCTCTAGTGTAGTTCAAACTCTCATCCAGTAAAGCACTGTACAGGAGTTCTTCTCACACATTCATGCTGTGTGTATGTGTGTGTCCCTGTTTAGAAGAGAAAGTGATGGCGGATGATGAATTCACTTGTGACCTTTTTCGCTTCCTGCAGCTGCTCTGTGAAGGCCACAACAACGGTGAGCTTCCTGAGATGTAGACTAATACTTCCTCCCCCACTTCTGTTTACTCGCTGTAGTGTCTGAAGAGAAAATCATGAAATCATAAAAAGATTTGTTCCCAAAAACAAGAATTCCTCATCACATCTCAAAGCCCTTGCCTTTACATTTACAATTTACATTATATTTATGCATTTAGCAGACGCTTTTATCCAAGCGCAAGGCTAACACATTTTTTGACCTAACATGTTCCCTGGGAATCGAACCCACAACCTTTTGCGCTGCTAACGCGATGCTCTACCACTGAAATTAATAAAATTAACAGAAAAATTGCTGTTTTTTTAATAAAATAAATGCAGCCTTGGTAAGCACAGTGACTTCTTTCAAAGGCATAAAAAAAAATCTGCAATGAAATGAAAATGTGTGAAATGCCTAATTATTTAAAAGAACAGCTGGTTTTGCATTACCATCTTTCTCCAGATTTCCAGAACTATCTGCGCACGCAGACAGGCAGCACAACTACGATCAACATCATCATCTGCACGGTTGACTATCTGCTTAGACTGCAGGTATAGCTTCATCTCACCTGTCTTTCTCTACATATACAAGCACCAAAAGTATTTGGACACTTAAAAATGTGTTAATGGCATATAAAGTGAATATTTGTCCTCACTCTGTCTTCTTTTCTGTCTCAGGAGTCTATCAGTGACTTCTACTGGTATTACTCTGGGAAGGATATCATTGATGAACCAGGCAAGAGAAACTTTTCGAAGGCAATGACGGTGGCTAAACAGGTTTTCAACAGCCTGACAGAGTATATCCAGGTACTGTTGTCACCACTATGTGCAGTCGAGCTCTTTCAAACTTGCAAATTTCCATCTTTAACATAGTTTATCTTTTTTTTTGTCTGTTTCTTCACCATAGGGTCCTTGCACTGGTAATCAGCAGTCTCTGGCTCACAGCAGATTGTGGGATGCCGTGGTGGGCTTCTTGCACGTGTTCGCACACATGATGATGAAGCTAGCACAGGTAGGAACACACATGTTGAGCACACACACACACACACACCCCTAACGTGACTGATAAATCTTATTATATTGATCAATTTTATTGCACCTAGAAGACCCCGGATATTACCTGGAAAGGTTCCATCAACACTGAATCAGTATCATCTGTATGTTGGTTTATTTTGACATTAAAATACTTGTCATTGAGTTTTGCCTAATATGAAATCAAAACATAATTTCACCAGCTTTACACAGAGGAAATCAGAGAAAAAAATGCATTTATTTTTTTTATTTTTTAAGTATTGCTGCAAAAAATGTTTGTGAAAGCGTTTTTAAGAACAGGAATATTTGGATGTTAAATGTTGCAAATGTACATTTTTAAAGTATTTAACTTGCATTGAGCTTATAATTTGTGCAACAGAACAGAAAAGTCAATTGCATGTCATACATGTACATACTTACATATTCTATTTAAGTATGGTCAGAGTCAATTAATGAAGAATATTTTCTCTGTTTTGGAGGTTGCATTTTTTTCTCAGTACTAATGTTTAATTATGCATAGTCTATTTTTTATTTAATATTTGTTTTAATAAGTTTCTGATCCATTTACTAATTTGGTGTTGACTGTGGTTATTAACTCCCTGAGTCAGTTACTACCTGTTTATATCATAAATTATTGAGTTATTAAAACATAGTATTGGAGTATTAAAACATACAAGGAGACTTGGGTCCAGTTTTACTAAACAGGGCAAATTCCAAATGCACTTCCGAAACAGTGCTGATGTGTGTGGAAAATTCTTGAAGGGTTATTTACTAACACATGCACAAATTAAAGAACACAGAGGCAACATCTCATTTACATATCGACCAACGCAATATACTAAGCGCAGCGCAAATTAGCGTAGTCGTAAATAAAGAATAAATAAAGAAAGAAGCCACAGTTTGTTTAAAAGAACAGGAGGCCAAAAAATGAAGGGTTGCAAGAAGTTTTGATAGACCTGGTTTTGTGTGACTCCTCCTAGTTGAGGGTTCCAAGTCATCTTTTATTTCCTGAAGCAAATTAAAAATAACATGGCTTGGCAAATGATATGTTCGGAGAATGTGTTCTTTTGGCATTCCAAATAAATTAACACGTTCTCTGTTCTCTGCGGTGTCTCCTCCTAGCAACAACAATTGCAGCCATTTCAAGCGCAAAATAGTTTGACATGCTTTTTTGGGGCGTTAAATAATGGCGCAAATACCAGTAATTTAACGAGCTTAATCTTAGTAAATTGCTTTGCATAAATTGCGAACATTTGCATAATTTTTTTTTTTTAAATTAGCGAAAATTTCGAAAGGGTCAGGCGCAGTCTTAAAAATAACCATGTCTTTTCAGTGCTAAAAGTGTCTTTTGTAAATCCTGACTACTATTTTAATGCCAAAAGACGGTTTGCGCTGGTGCAAGCTGATAGTAAAACTGGCCCTTGGTTGTTAAATTTAAATCTAAATGTAACTAAGATTTTAATTGCAGTTTAAATAGTATAGAATTTGTCTGATTGTGTTGTTTATCGGTTTATTGGTTGATCACTATTTCTAAACTTAATTATATTGGATTATCAAACGGATTGTAGTTCACACTGTTGTTATTCTATTATATAAATGTTTAGTCCAGTATCGCCACTAATCCATGAATGTGGAACATGTTCAGAGTGTGACGTGAATGTTGATGCTCTAGTAATCTTTAATAATGCGTTGTTTCTCATAACCTCTCTGTTGTGTTGTTTGATTTTGTTATGTGTGTTACACATCTGGTACCTGTGTACTGCATTTTTGTATTTCTTAAAATTGAGAATCTCTCCCACTCTCTCAGGCTTCAAAAATGTAGGTGAGGCCTACATACCTGTCTCCAGTCTGTCGAAAGATCAGTGCCCACCTATAGGTGAGGCCTACAAAAGGCCAACTTAACTGTAATGTGCTTATTATTATAGGTGAGGCCTACAAAACTAAAACTAAACAATAATAATATAAATTTAAAAATATATTTGTTCAAAAATATATTTGTATAAAAAATAAATAAAAAATAAAAAAAGTAGACGTGAAAGACTATAAAAACAGACATTCAAATAAAATAAAAAATGGAATGAGTGAATGTATCTAAGAGAGTGGGGGATACAAAATCAATAAAAAATACAAAAATGTACTAAAAATGTTGATGGGTAACATTTTTATTCTGATGTGTAACCCTGCCAGATGCACCCTGACCCTGGACTCCGAAATGGCGTAAGGATCTTTGTTTTTGCTTCCATCTTACACACTTGTGCACTGCTTTCCACACACGTACACAGTACACAGAACAGTTTCTTCTTTGCTTCCTGTTTCCGTTGTATTGCTTATGCGTCGGCACGTTTTCTGCAAGTGTTTTCACTTGCATTTTTTGTCATGTACATTCCCTCTGTCCCCACTGTATCAGTGTTGAATTTCTGAAAGCAGTCTTAAACTGGTTGGGTTTATTTTGATATACTGGAGCTGAGGGAGGTGTCACTTTGCCGTGTTCCTGCTGTTGCTCACTTGTAGAGGAAATTTATTTCCTTCGATCTGCACTGTGTTACATTTTTCATATACAGACATACATACAGTCTCAAGAAAATCTCTACAATACTGCGCAAATCTCACAAAACCTGTCAAGATCACATCTGGGTCAAAAAGTGTGTGTGTATGTGTATTTTTATTTTTTATTTTTTAATTAAAATTAGCCTAAACCTAATACATTTATTGAACTATTGTATTATTAACCTATGAATATAATATAAATTTGTTTCTTTGAAGCAATAGACCATTTCTTTTTTTCTAGCTTTTGATTTTGCAGTTTTGTGAGATTCATCTAATCTTTCTTTATGTGTATGTGCAGGCCTTTGTGCTATTTTGTTGTTAAACATGTTAGTGCGTATACTGTGTTTGCAGGTGTGTGTGATATTGTTCTGTATGAAAGACTGTTTATGTGTCTGCTGGCATTCCTTCATATGCTTAGACCATGGATATAAAATGTGCTTGCAAAGAACCTAGATATTTATTGTTAATAATAGGAATTACATATTATGCCACTTTATGGCAATATTTTGCTGATACAAAGTCATAAAGAATATGATAATCCTCATCTATGCCAGGAGCTGGCATCTGCTTCAGGCTGTTTTATCTTCATATCCGTCTTTAAATGTCCCTGTGTTAGATGTTAGGTTACAGTATGTGATGCTATGTTTGTGTCTGTTTATAAACGCAAACCCAGGATCATTTCTGGAGTAGAACACATTCTGAGGTAAGCTTAGAGTAGGTGGAATTTATCCCAATAGTGTCAATCCCCCCCAAATAAAATAAAGATTTTAGATATGCCTCTAAAATCAAATTTAGCCTGATCAGGATATTTGGTGTTCTCGCTATATCTCTTTTCATGGTTCCATGCTGCATATCATATTAAAAACTATGGAGTCCCAGCAATATATGTGAGCTGAAAGGTCCTTTTATGCTCTCTATCAGTGAGAGTTTGAGACATTTTTTTAGATAACCATTTTTTATTATTTTGTTGTGTGTCTGAATCTGGTTGTGTGAAACAGGACTCCAGTCAGATTGGTCTGTTGAAGGAGCTTCTGGATCTGCAGAAGGACATGGTGGTGATGCTTCTCTCTCTATTAGAGGGTAAGAAATATCTGTCCATCAAATTTAACTTTAATCTGTAAAACCATTTAAAGCATCAGTTCACTTCCAGAATAAAAATGTCCTGATAATTTACTCATTGTCATCAATGTCATCCAAGATGTTCAGGTCTCTCTTTTTTCAGTCGCAAAGAAATTAAGGTTTTTGAGGAACACTTTCCAGGATTTTTCTCGGTATAGTGGACTTCAATGGTGGCCAACGGGTTGAAGGTCCAAATTGCAGTTTCAATGCAGCTTCAAAGGGCTCTACATGATCCCAGTCAAGGAATGAGGGTCTTATCTAGAGAAACTAACGGTCATTTTCTAAAAAAAAATAATAATAATTCTCGTCTTGTCACATTGGAGAGGTCACACATGACATATGTAGAAGTACCGACTCAGTGTTTACAAAGTGAACATGCAAAGAAAGTCAAACGTCCTTTACAAAAAAAGGTAAAACGATGTCAGCTGATTCGGAAGTTAGAGGAGAAAATGAGATGGAGTTTTTCGGCTTACCCTACCTTTTTGAACCAAGGTACACAGACAAAGAACTAACGTGCATGACCTTTCCAACATGATTATGTAATTTGTGAAGTCATGGATGCGCATTGCAGAGCTAGTGCAAGACAAGCATTTGTGGTTAAAATGTATATACATTTTAATTTTTTTTTAGAAAATAAAAGATAATTTAGCTAGATAAGACTCTTATTCCTCAGGTGGGATAATGTAGAGCCCATTAAAGCTGCATTAAAACTGCAGTTTGGACCTTCAACCTATTTTGGGCGCCATTAAAGTTTACTATATGGAGAAAAATCCTGGAATATTTTCCTTAAAAAACTCTTTGTGACTGAAGAAAGAAAGACATGAATATCTTTGATGACATGAGGGTGAGTAAATGATCAGGAAATGTTTTAATCTGGAAGTGGACTAATCCTTTAAGTCATGATCTAAAGCCTATTTTTTCTTGTATTATTACAGGTAACATTGTGAATGGCACAATCGCTCGCCAGATGGTTGACATGCTGGTTGAGTCATCCAGCAACGTAGAGATGATTCTCAAGTTCTTTGACATGTTCCTCAAACTGAAGGACATTGTGGCTTCGGATGCCTTCCGT
Organism: Cyprinus carpio; assembly: GCF_018340385.1. Lineage (NCBI taxonomy): Eukaryota > Metazoa > Chordata > Actinopteri > Cypriniformes > Cyprinidae > Cyprinus > Cyprinus carpio. The sequence goes on along the minus strand of NC_056614.1, from coordinate 12,365,684 downwards.
GACTATGTGACGGACCCTCGTGGCCTTATCTCCAAGAAAGACTTCTCCAAGGCTATGGACAGTCAGAAGCAGTACACTCCATCTGAGATCCAGTTCCTGCTGTCTTGCTCTGAAGCCGATGAGAACGAGATGATCAATTTTGAGGAGTTTGCCGATCGCTTCCAAGAGCCAGCCAAAGACATCGGCTTCAACATTGCTGTGCTACTCACCAACCTCTCTGAGCATGTTCCTCATGACACTCGCTTGCAGAACTTTTTGGAGCAAGCTGAGAGTGTGCTCAACTACTTCCGTCCCTTCCTGGGCCGTATCGAGATCATGGGTGCCGGCAAGAGGATAGAACGTATCTACTTTGAAATCAGCGAGGCCAACCGCAACCAGTGGGAGATGCCTCAGGTCAGAGAGTCAAAGCGGCAGTTCATCTTTGATGTCGTCAATGAGGGTGGTGAATCTGAGAAGATGGAGCTCTTTGTGAACTTCTGCGAGGACACCATTTTTGAGATGAACATTGCCTCGCAGATCTCAGAGCAGGAAGAGGAGGTGATTGAAGATGAGGATGAAGAAGATGAGGAGGAGAGCAGTGGTGGCGGAAATGGAGAGGGTGAAGGAGAAGAAGGGAATGGAGAAGCAGCACCACCTGAATCCAGCTCAGCCTTTGCAGACTTCATCAAGAGCGTAATGAACTTCATCAGCCTCTTCACCTTCCGCAATCTCAGACGCCGTTACCGCAAAGTCAGGAAAATGACCATAAAGGACATGATTGTTGGTCTGGTCATGTTCCTCTATACTGTCCTCTTTGGCATCCTGCACTTCATCTACAGCGTCTGCCGAGGTTTCTTCATGCTCATCTGGAACACTCTCTTCGGAGGAGGTCTGGTGGAGGGAGCTAAGAAGATGACATTGACAGAGATCCTGACTAACATGCCCGACCCAACTCAAGATGAGGTCCACGGTGACCTTCCACCTGAGCCAGGAGCAAGAAAAGTACAAGAATCAGGTGGAGCTGGTGAGGGAGAGGAGGGAACAGGAGGAGGAGAGGAGGAAGCAGAAGAAGGAGAAGAGGATGATGGTGGAAGAACTGGTTTTGGTCCTCACGGCGGTTTAGGAGATATGGGAGAAACTGAACCAGAGGAGCCTCCGACTCCAGAAGGCAGCCCACTGCTAAAGAGGAAGCTGGTGAGAAGAAGAGTTTTGCATTTGCATTTTCATAGGCGAAATTTAGTCAGGAATTACTCAGTCAGGAAGGTAAAATATTTCCCTACAGTTTCCCAGTGGTTACAAGTTGATCACATGACTTCTGTGTGAGTGGTGCTTCATACGTACGTCACAACACTATAGACAATAGACTATGGACCTTTTTAACCTGTGAAATTTTGCCCAAATTGTACTAATGTGAACGCACCTTAAGAGTGAACATCCCTCATCATGTTTCCACATTGTTCTCCTTCTGTTGGTCAAATATAATGGTGTTTCTTGCTTTATAGACTCATAATCTCAATCTTTTAGTCTACATATTCTTCTCCTGTGGGCATTTCAGGTGAGTGAGGAAGGAGAGGGAAAAGCAGTAGAAGAGGAGAAAGTAGAGGAAGAAGCAGCCCCTGAACCCGAAAAAGCAGAGTGAGTAATGGGAATCAAATTATCAAAGACTTTTAATGGTGAATGTTGTGAAGTCATATTCATCACAATACAACCATTGTGTTGTTGTTGCTTCTGTCCATCAAAGTGCTGAAAATGGAGAAAAGGCAGAGAAGGAGGCAGAACCTGAGCCAGAAAAAAAAACAGATAAAGAGCAAGAGGTGAAAAAAGCAAAGGCTAAAGCAAAGAAAGGCAAGAAGCAAGAGGAAGAGGGCTTTGAACTCTGGAATGAACTTGAAGTCCAAAGAATTAAGTTCATGGTAATTACAATTATTTCACAGTCATGTAGAATGAATGTTGATTCATGTTTAATTCATTTATATTATATTACATTACATTATTAAAATTTTTCATTCATTACATTTGTTTCTGAACACATCTGAAAGGTGATCCACTTTCTCTTCTAGAACTATCTGTCTCGCAATTTCTACAACCTGCGCTTCCTGGCTCTCTTCATTGCCTTTGCACTCAACTTCATTCTGCTCTTCTACAGGGTCAGTATCGTAATAAAACAGGATTTTTCAAAATGAAGTCTTGGGAGCCCCAAGGGTGGTCTCTGAATTTTTATTTGATTTAGTTGATTATTTATTTTGCATTTTTAGTTAACATGCTGTTTTTTCACATTCACCTGATGTATTATGCATTCTACAGACTGGTCTACGAGGGGTTTAATTGCAATTTAACAGCAAAAAAAAAAAAATATAAATAAATAAATATATTGAACCCCTGCAATAAAATACTTTACAGCCATGTGATTTGCTGTAATTTGTTTCAAAAACACATTGGACTGAAGCTAGCCATTCGTCCCTAGGTATCTGACAGCCCACGCGGAGAAGAGGAGGAGTTTGAGGGTTCGGCATTGTTTGAGGGTTCTGGTGTATTTGAAGGCTCTGCTGTGTTTGAAGGCTCTGGTGTGTTTGAGGGCTCTGGGATCTTTGAGGGCTCTGCTGGAGAAGCTGAAGGTTCTGGAATGGAGGAGAATGGAGAGGAAGATGAGGAAGAAGGGTTTGTCTACTTCTTCCTGGAAGAGAGCACTGGATATATGCAACCCGCTTTGGCCTTCTTTTCTATCTTACACACTATCATTTCCTTCCTCTGTATCATCGGCTACAACTGTCTGAAGGTCAGGAGCCCTGGATTATGTCACTGGATTCTGTCATCATTTACTCACCCTCATGTCATTTCAAACCTGTATGACTTAATTTCTTCTGTGAAACAAGAAAAGATATTTAGTAGAGTGTCAGTGCTGCTCTTTTCCAAACAATGAAAGCATTAAATGACCACAGAAAGGACCAAAAAGTGCCCATGAAGTGTCCATAAATGTGGTCCATACAACTTGTAAACTATACTCTATATTCTTCTGAAGCCTTCAGTCGTGTATTGAGTAAATGATGACAGAAATGTCATTTTGGAGTTAAATATTTATATTCATTTGGTTAAGCTAGTGTGAGCTGCTAACGTTTTCGCATATGTGTAGGTTCCTTTGGTCATCTTTAAGAGAGAGAAGGAATTGGCCCGTAAACTGGAGTTTGATGGTCTGTACGTAACTGAACAACCAGAAGATGATGACATCAAGGGCCAGTGGGACAGACTTGTCCTCAATACACCGTAATACTACTACAATATTATAATTTATACATTTATATGTATCCCTTTGAAGACTGCGATCTGTAATTCCCTTTTATTCTCCACTCAGGTCTTTCCCGAACAACTACTGGGACAAATTTGTGAAGAGAAAGGTCAGGAGCGTACTATACTTGTGTGTGTAGATGTATTGAGAGATGTTGGTGACTGAGCGTGTCTACGGTGTGTCTGTATTGCAGGTGCTAGAGAAGTATGGCGATATCTACGGTAGAGAAAGAATCGCTGAGCTGCTCGGCATGGATCTAGCATCCCTTGATGTCAGTACTATGACACACGAGAAGAAGCCTCACATTGATCCCTCAATGTTCACATGGTACAGAAAGATGCAAAACACACTCATAATAAGTATCACCAAAATGTCAACCAAACAGCCAATACGAGTAACAAAAATTATTCATTACCACAAAAACAAATATGCCGTTAGGTAGGTATGGGAACTGCTCTAACAAATCCAATTGCTTAAAGGGTTACTCCACCCCAAAATGAAAATTTTGTCATTAATCACTTACCCCCATGTCGTTCCAAACCCGTAAAAGCTTTGTTCGTCTTCGGAACACAAATTAAGATATTTTTGATGCATTCTGACAGCTCTCTGACCCTCCCATAGACAGCAATGTAATTACCACGATCTACGTCCAGAAACTTAGCAAGGAGATCGGTAAAATAATCAACTTGACATCAGGTGTTCAACTGTAATTTTACGAAGCTACGAGAATAGTTTTTGTATGCAAAGAAAACAAAAATAATGACTTTATTCAACAATTCGTCTGAACGCAAACAGTGTAAGCTGTTCTGTGTCAGCAGCGTCACGCGGATATACTGTTTGTCATTTACGCTTTGATTTGAACGAAAACAACGTATCCATGTGACGCATGGCTCTACGGTGATGCCGAAGAGACGAATTGTTGAATAAAGTCGTTATTTTTGTTAAAGTCGAACTATTCTCAAAGCTTCGTAAAATTACAGAATTAATTTTAACAGAATTAAGCATTTACGGGTTTGGAACGACAAGGGGGTAAGTGATTTAATGACAAAATGTTCATTTTGGGGTGGAGTAACCCTTTAAACTGCTCCAATGATGACTTTTGAAGTGGGAATATTTGGAAAGTGAAATTTAGTAGCCAAAGAAAGAAAGAAAGAAAGAAAGAAAGAAAGAAAGAAAGAAAGAAAGAATTTTAAACTAAATGTTTTATTCACTACAGTTACAGTTCACAAAAGCTCATTAAAAATAGATTGGGAGCTACTACTCTTTATTTACAAATCACTTAAAAGCGGCTCATAAGAGTCATTTGTCTGGCAGTTGAACTATACACTGGTCAAGCACATTTTTTGGATTCACTAAAATGAACCTATTCATAAGAGGCATTTGTGTGAGATTCAGACATCACTGCTCTTAAACATGATGTAATAACAGGATGGAGATTCTGTTTCTCATTATAAAATGTAATGAATCCACAGGTTGACATCTATTGACATCAAATACCAAATCTGGAAATTTGGAGTGGTGTTCACTGATAATGTGAGTTTCAGTAAAGACAGCACTTTTTCTTAAGTTTTTTCAGTTAGATGAGGATATTTATAGAAACGATCATTAATTTGGATTCTGTTTTGCTCTTAGACTTTCCTGTATCTGGTTTGGTATCTGGTCATGTCACTGCTTGGCCACTATAACAACTTTTTCTTCGCCTGTCATCTGCTGGACATCGCTATGGGCGTCAAAACCCTGCGCACCATCCTGTCCTCTGTAACTCACAATGGCAAACAGGTACAGCTCTCAGATAACATCATATTTGACTGAGATTTTTAAAAAGTCTCTTCCAGATGTAAATGTTAATCTTGATGATGACTGTGGTTCAGCTGCTGATGACGGTGGGTCTGCTGGCTGTGGTGGTCTACCTCTACACAGTGGTGGCCTTCAATTTCTTCCGAAAGTTCTACAACATGAGTGAGGATGAAGACGAACCGGATATGAAGTGTGACGACATGATGACTGTTAGTGTTTCTCCACACATATCTACATGTGGTTCACTTATACTTTATCATTTCATGACTGACTGTGATCATGTCTTCTCTCTCAGTGTTATCTGTTCCACATGTACGTGGGCGTGCGAGCTGGTGGTGGTATAGGAGACGAGATCGAGGATCCAGCTGGAGACGAGTATGAACTTTATCGTGTGGTCTTTGACATCACCTTCTTCTTTTTTGTCATTGTCATCCTGCTGGCCATCATTCAAGGTGAGGAACGTTTTTAGAGAAATTCAGACACTGTGGACAATTTACCACTTTGTAAATTTAATGTTTAAAAAGTTTGGTCATAACATTATGAAATGATGTTTGTGTTGTGTGCAGGTCTGATCATTGATGCCTTTGGTGAGCTGAGAGATCAGCAGGAGCAGGTCCGAGAGGACATGGAGGTACTTTTTTTTTTTTTAACATAAAGGAATAGTTTATCCACGATTGACAATTTGCTAGAAATTGACTCACTCTCAGGCCATTCAAGATGTAGATGAGTTTGTTTCTTTATCAGAACAGATTTGGAGAAATTTAGCATTTAGCACTTGGAAATAATGGATCCTTTGCAGTGAATGGGTGCCGTCATAATGAGAGTTTAAAAAGGCTATAAAAACATCACAATAATCCACATTAGAAACAATACAAACTATGATTGGTGGATTATGTGTGGATTATGGATTACTTTGTTACGGTGGCCCAGTGGTGCACAATACACCAAAATCTCCACTACACAACGGAAACATTCCACAACACAACGAAATTAGCACAACACAATGGAAACATGTCACAACACAACGGAATTAGCACTACACAACGAAATTAGACAAATGTGTAGAGAATTTTAGATTTTCTCAATTTCCGCCCTACTGGGCCACTGTAATCTGTGGCCGAAAAAATCAGAAAAATGCTATTTAATTAAATATTTCCAGCCATGCAAATTATAGCCAGCTGCAAGCTCAGGTAACTTGCTATAAACATATCTGGTGCATCTGAAATCGCATGCTGTCTAATAGGTACTACATTTGATAAGGAAAGAACTAGTGCATTTAATATAGTTTGAATGTGTGTAATGTATAGACGGATGTACTAAATCCACCATATTGTCATTATCATTCATAAATTCTCTCCTGTGGCCTCATGCTGTAGTAATGTGACCACTGGATGCACACTTCAGAATATCTGCAAAAGTAGTGGGTCATCTTTGCCTATTGTTTTATGAATACTACAATTTCGAACATACTATTTATTTCACATACTGTTTTTCGGCTACGGTGTATTAAGGAAGTATGCACGTTCTGATTACATTAAATAGCTTTCTCAGCAAGATTTGATTCAAACTGTTACCTCGCAATGACAGTAGTTGACGTTAAAGGAGAAAAATTACTGTAGAATATGTTTTTGCTAATGTGTGCCACAGCGCCCCTTGTGGCAGCTGCTAAGAATGAAATATGTACTTGTCTTGCATTATGGATTGTGGTTTTAAATTTAAGATCCTTTTTTTTTTTTTTTTTTTTTCAAAGACTAAGTGTTTCATTTGTGGAATTGGAAGCGACTACTTTGACTCGACTCCGCACGGCTTCGAGACGCATACGATGGAGGAGCACAATTTAGCCAACTACATGTAAGTGTTTTTTTTTTTTCAGAAACAATGAAAACTAATGTTTGCTTCCTTATTTTTGAAACTATGTTTTTTCTGCCATGCAGGTTCTTCCTGATGTATTTAATCAATAAAGATGAAACGGAGCACACAGGACAGGTCAATGTTGTTTCATTCTTATCACTGTCCAAAAATGTCTTTCTGAAACAAGCAGATAAAAAACTTCATCTAAGATGGCAGACATCATAAATATATACACTACCATTCAAAAGTTTGGGTTGATTTTTATGCTTACCATGGCTGCATTTATTTGATTAAAATGCAGTAATGTTATGAAGTATTGCATTTCCATTTTAATATTTTTTCAAATGCAATTTATTCCTGTGATGGTAAAAGCTAAATTTTCAGCAATCATCACTTCAGTCTTCAGTGTCACACATTCCTTCAGAAATATTCTAATTTGGTGCTCAAGAAATGTTTCTTATTATTATCAGTGTTGAAAACAATTGTGCTTCTTCGTGTTTTTGTTGAAACCATGATTGACTTTTTTTTCGTGGTTTGATTAACAGGAAGTTTAAAAGAAAAATATTTATCTTTATCTCATTATGCCAATTATTTATTAACATTATAAATTACTTTACTTTCCTTTTTAATCAGTTTAATGTGCCCTTGCTATTAATTTCTTTAAAAAAAAAAAAAAAAAAAAAAAAAAAATTAATTTTCTCAATATTCTGCTGAATTATATTTTAATGCAGTGTATTAATTTGATTTCTCTCTTTTTTTAGGAGTCCTATGTATGGAAAATGTACCAGGAGCGATGCTGGGACTTCTTCCCAGCTGGTGACTGTTTCAGGAAGCAATATGAAGATCAACTTGGCTAATTCTACAGCCTTGAAAGTGTGTGTTTGTGTACAAGTATCATTTCAGGAATGAGAGTCAAAGAGGGAATTATTAAAATAGCCAAAAGAAGGGAACAAGAGATAAATGAACGACTGTAGCCTTGATTTGACTCTCCCAACCCTCATCTTCAGCCAACACATCACACAGACCACACAAACCCACTCATAATACTTAAAACCTTTGATTTCCCTGTTTGACTAAACGAGAGAGAAAAAGAGCTAAGACTGAGCATCAAAAGAATGTTTTTTAAACTGTATATACACACTACATGGCCTTTACATATCCACTAAAGACTTTTTAAATCACATCAAGCCAAAATGAACAACCCCCCCCCCAAACAAAGCCTTCCTTTCCTCTCTGTTTTGTCTGTCACTATCAATCTAAAAAATCTCAGTGCCTAATGTTGAATCTTAACAGTACAGTGAGGATTTAAGTATGATTTTATTGATTGTATGTAGCGATCTTTTTATGTGTAGAGTAGCTGTCTAGATCTTTTAATTTTAGCATATATAAATAAAGCTTTGTGTATGTTTATTTATTCACGTAAACCACAGAAATATAGCCATATAGCATCCTGCTCTGTGACTATATAGAGCATTTTGACAAATATCAAGCCAGGCTTTTTCCCTGGCGCATCGAGCGAATGTGAGAATGTGTGCAACCGGAATATCTTAATACCATTTTATTCTCGAGAGGAAAGTATTACAACCCCAATATTTCTCTCCCGCCTCTGTTTCAAGTTTCAGAGAATTACGAATGGTCTCTTGAGAAGTTTTAACTTAAAAATGTGAAACCACCTGTTTTGCACTCTTGAGTCTTATAATGGGACGCTGTATCCATGCCAAGCACACATGTCCATGGAGTCCTGCTACACAATGCTGTATTACAAATATAGAGAGGTGGAGGGAGTTTGTGGGTCAATTGTTTTATTAAAAACATCCTCTCTAGATTTACAAGACAATGTCCTTTTACTCTGATTATGGAAAGAACTACTATCATGGCTATACGCACAGTATTATTTACGTTGCTATACTGTCATTTAAGACCTTGACGTGAACTATGCTGTGTCGTTTGGATAGCAAGACTGCAATTTAATTTATCCACTTAAATACATAGATGATATATTTTTGTTGGAGCTCTAAATAATTAAGACACTCTGAACTCATTGTGTCACAAGTGAGTATTTATTATGTACCTTTTTTGGAGGGGAATATAGGTCAGAATTTAGTAGGAAAGTGGAAAAGGAATGTGAGCTAGATTAAGTTAATGTAGAGGTAACAAAGACGATGTGTTTTTGCCTGTTAGATTTTTATTCTTCTTTTTGGCGAAATCTCATACTTTATTTTTGTCGAATATAGGTGAAGTATGTAGTCGCAGGTCTCTGATATTTGTGCATCAGACGTCTCCAAGCGACTGAAACAAACTCACATGTGCATGTTCCACCTTGTGCGTTCTGCTGACATGTTGTGACAGCACATAAAGAGTGTGTTGAGGTCTTTTAATGTGTGTTTTGCTCTGAGAGCTCACAGAGGGAAGAAATCAACTGTCTTCTCTGGATCTGACTGTGCATCAGGCTGAATCCTGTGATTAAATGCACATTAAACAGATTCCAATATTTTAAGAGCACTGCTGTCTCTGTCTTTTGTGCTCGATTTGTGTCTGTAGGTTCTTATGGGCCTTAATGTCCTTGCACACCGAGTCTGAAATTTTTGTATTTGTTTTTTGTGTGTGTGTGTGTGTGTATTTGTCATCCTTTCATATCAAAATGCTTGCTACAGTTAATCAGAAAATAAAAACAGGCATTTTACAGAAGTATATGGTTTCATATAGTAGTATCATTACACCAATTGGTAGTCTTCATGAATGAGTCACTGAATCATTTTACCAATTCATTCAAACACACTAATATTTTCAGAAACAAAACCAGCGACTCTTTATAAATGAGTCATTGAATAATTCACTCAACCGATTTGTGTACTGGAATATGCTTTTCATATTTTCCTGGACCTTGACACTTATTTATTTGGCAGTCTATGGGACAGTCTCAAGCCTCCCGGTTTTCATCCAAAATATCTTAAATTGTGTTCTGAAGACGAACAAAGCTTTTACGGATTTGGAACGACATGGGGGTAAGTGAATAATGACAAAATTTTCATTTTTCATTTTTAGGATGGAGTATCCCTTTAAGTGCACAGGGAAATGAGGATAAGTAACTAAACACAGCTGGAAACAAATGATGAACTAATCAGGGAACCTAATGGAAACAGGAAGGACCAGATAAGGAACAGAAACGGGCAAAACATGACACAGAACAGTCCAGAATCCTGACACTGTGTTTAGGAGTAAGTCATTGAATTTACTCAACCGCCACACTGATTCATTCAAGAAATAAATAAAGTGGCCGTGTTTATAAAAGAGTCATTGAATCATTCACTCAAGTGATTCATTCAAACATACTGATTCATTCAGGAACAAATCAAGCGACTATATCACAGTCATGATGATATCTGATACAACAGCATTCTGTCATGTGATATGATATTTCGTAAACATACTCTTATACCACAATACACTATATATAAATTGAAGTCTTTTAATATCATATAAATATCATTATTCAGTGAAGCTAGGTGATCCTAGCCACATCCTCAGCATATAAACAATTCTACATTCACATACTTTAGGGTGTGTTGAGCATTAAACTGCATTATAGTATTAAAACAGTTATATAACTTACTGACATAATAATAAAAGAATTAAAAATGATGATTTGGACCACCCTTTCTCAAACCTTCTCAAAGGGCTCCTGAAACAACAAATGCCTCAAACACCATGGCCGTACATGTTGGTGCTTGTTTGCTGTCTGTATCTCAGGAAAGGGTTTGGCATTGCTGATACTAGATGAGTTCTGAACCATTCATAGTCCAGTGATTCAGCAGGTGTTTTAGTGATTCATTTGTGTGTTTAGAATATCAATATTTTTTTTTTTTTGGGGGGTTTTACTCCTGGTTCTGCTTTTCAGGTTTCATGTAATTCTGCCTGATCAAGTGATACTGCCCTCCACCTCCACCTCAATCTTCAGTTTGGTTTTCAGATCTTCTTTCACAGTGGAAGGTTTAAAGGGTTTTTGAGTGAGCACTGGTGTCATTTCTCCCACTAGTTTAAGCCCTTTTCTCAGTTTGACATCCTGGAGATTGAGGAAGACGTTTAGATGTTCTACATTCACTTCTGAACATGAAGGCTCTAAACTATAGACACAACATACTGTTCCTTAGATATCCTAAAATGATCTTATAAAGTAATACCAGTATATTCTCAGTTTATAAATTATTATTAATATATTAACTAATTTAGATGAATAGAAGAGTGAATGAAGGCATTAAAGCACACAATTTTATTCAATATATTATATTATTCAGCTTCATTTAAATATAACATACTGCATTTCAACATTTAGATTAAGGTGACACTTTTATTATTTATTATATTGATTAATGACAATACATTATAATATAATATTAATAATAATGACATACCACGAAGACACCCAATAAGTGTAAAAAATAATAATATATTAATACACATAATAATATTACAAAATACTAATAATGTTCTATAAATATGATTGATCAGTTTCAACACCCATTTAGCAGGTTCATGCGACATTGGGTAAAGCCCGTATGACATTAATCCTCCATCAGTGATTTGTATTGTGATGACTGTATTTGTTGAGTAATTTGGGATCATTCTAATTAAGGATATTTACCTGTTCAATCCCTAAAATCCTGCTGAATCATCTAGGTGTCATCCGCTCTCTCATTACATGTGAGGATTTCCACACATTTGTTAAACAAAATTCAGTTCAATGTTATTTCATTCATAGTTTCTTATTTTGTCCACAAGCTCCTCCTGAGTCCTGACACAATGAAGGGACAAGTGAGGACTAGTAACTTTTATTTTACTAAGCTCATAAATGTTCATAATCCTCATGCTTATCAGCTGTCCAGTGACTTCTGACTTCTTTCCTACTGGAATCAAAGGTTGTCTCAGTTGAGAAGGGTGTGTTTCAGCTGAGCTTATTGACGCATGACTCATAATGAGTAAGACAGAGAGGGTTAATAATGTTCACTTCAGCCATCATCCTGTGCAGTCAATCAGTTTAACAAGTAGGAAAACATCTTGAGGAGTGTCCGATGTTGGTGGAATCGGTAAGCTCAAGTTCAGTATTTATTAAAACAGTCATTTTAAATTATTTTTTAAAGTAGCGATCAAGTTTAGTGTGATTTATTTTATTATGCAAACAGAAATATAGCAATAGCATTAAAATAACTGTTTTCTATTTAAATATATATTAAAATCAGATTTATTCCAGTGGTTGCAAAGCTGAATTTTCAGCTGTCATTACTCCAGTGTTCTTCAGAAATCATTCTAATGTGCTGATTTGGTGCTCAAATAATATTTCTACATATTATATATGTATATATATATATATATATATATATATATATATATGTGTGTGTGTGTGTGTGTGTGTGTGTGTGTGTGTGTGTGTGTGTGTGTGTGTTATTATTATATCTAATATATACTAATTATTATATATATTAGTATATATTATTTGTGGAAACAGTGATCCCCCCCCCACCCCAGGATTCTTTGATGCATAGAAAGTAAAAAAAAAAAAAAAACAGCATTTATTTGAATTAGAAATCTTTTGAAACATGGTGATCATTTGAATGCATCCTTGCTGAATAACTATTCATTTGACTGTGTAGATTATACTGTACAAGAGTGTAGAAAAAGATTATACTGTAGGACTATTTACTGGCTGGTCCTCTGACATAGCAATGAGTGCAAAACACTTAAACAATGCTCATCAGACCAGAAATACTTGACTGATGTAGCTTTATTTAGTTTTCTAAGCAGCAGTGTTAATATAGGTCAGGCAACAAGGAATGCAGAATGGCTTGTCATCGTTGTGGTCTGTCATGCAGCCTTACAACAAGAGCTCTTCTCACTTAAGTTCACACTTCCTGTACCTCAGGAAGAGTGTTGTGCCACAATAATACAGCAACCTCTGCATTTATATCAGTACTGTTACAGAACTGTTCACGTTGGTACAACGTTCATTCCATTCCATTTCATTTTGTTAATATCAGCTGAACTTCATGCATTTTTAATGTAACAATTATTCTTGCTCTTTTGTGGTTTGTACTGAGTAGACTGTAACTGTGGTGAATGTGGTCTTGTCTTAAGAGGTGTCCTGTGGTCATTGTGTCAACTTACTTACAGTAATACTGTTAGAACCTGTACAAAGCAGAGCAAACAAGTATGGTGGCGACGTAAATGTTTAGTTAATTGAATAGTTCAAGCCAAAAATAAAAATGCTGCCATTATTTAATCACCTTCATGTCGATCGTTCCAAACCTGTATTACATTTACTCTTCTGTGGAACAACAACAGAATAATGTTATATTATTTAAAGAAGCTTCAGACGTTGTACTTTCCCTCTTTAGACGCTAGAGGGAGACAAATATTTAAATGCGTTGATAGAATAATACAGCAGCTAATCTCAATTCAGCCACATAAATATGGTAGGCATACTGTTTATACCGGACACATAGTCATTGTCTCATTGAATCAAGTGACTAGGCTCGTTAAACATTTCCTCTATGATTTATATGGCGTTTTATTGAAGAAGAGCACTTCTGGTAAGTGTTGGAATCCCTTATAAGTCACTTATTAAACTTTATTACCTTGTCTGTTTAATAACAACATATGTTTGTGGTGATCGAGTGAGTGAGTGACATTTATTGATATATGTGTGTGTGTGTGTGTGTGTGTGTGTAGGGGTTGTGATTCTGTACAATATTCTTTTAGTTAGGTTAAACTATTTTTGATTAATAGTCATCCTAAAAACAATAACAAAAGCAGTATAAACCTATGGCATGTCCAGTGTCCACGTGCATTTTTAAGGGCATAAAAATGAGCATATCTGTATTTTAGAAATGAGATATTTTCTACTTCTTGTTCCTGTTATAATATGTGACCCTGGACCACAAACCCAGTCATAAATAGCACGGGTATATTTGTAGAAATAGCCAAAAATAGCCTACATTGTATGGGTCAAAAAGATCGAGTTTTCTTTTATGCCAAAAATCATTAGGATATTAAGTAAAGATCATGTTTCATGAAGGTATTTTGTAAATTTCCTACCGTTAATATGTCAAAACTTACTTTTTGATTAGTAATATGCATTACTAAGAATGTATTGCCAAATACTGTATAATGTAAGCCAAATATTGTCATATCCTAACAAACCATACATCGATGGAAAGCGTATTTATTCAGCTTTGATAAATCTCAATTCTCAAAATAAAATAAAAAAATGGACCCTTATGACTGGTTTTGTGATGCACGGTCACAAATGCTGTGCCACAGCTTCTTGTCTTTACATTGCATATTGCCTAAACAGAAGCTCAGTTAACCCTATAAATCATATTTAAAAATAATTCTGGACTCAAGCAATAGTTTACTTGATAACCCATAGCCTACATCAAACAAATCTAGTTAAACTGTAACCATAAATGATACAACTCATTTTTGAGGAACATTCATGTGTACATCTCTCAGTGGTTGCATAAGGGTTCTTTTGCAAGGACCTTCAAAATAACGTAATCAGATTCAAGCATTCCACAGCATTTTATATGTATTTTATGTAAGCTTTACTGTTAAACATCGAATTGATTTACAAGCTGTCATAATTTCATTTAACTTTGTGGCCAAATTACATATTTTTGCATGGTCTGGTACTCTGAATAAAATTCAAGGTTGTTGTTTTGAGGAATATGCATAGAGTGTAAAAAATTTTTATTTTCCTTGGAATTTATTTAATAATATACAAAACATATTTTGAGGAATATGCATAGAGTGTAAAAAAACAGGGAATATGCAAATGACAGTCGCCTGATATATCAGATATGATACAAAACATAAAACATATATACACATTTTTTAAACATGTTATTCAACATTTTGTATAACGGTATAATAAACTGTTCCATCTAAATAAATAAATAAATAAATAAGATTTTTCTGACTATTATTTCCTATGTCAGGCTGTGCAGGGTTAAAGACCTTGGCCAGAGCAGCGGCGTCGTGCAGTGGGCGTGGCATTTAAAGGGCTGCGCAAGTGATCTTTACGGTGCGCAGGATGGGCCAATCATCATCCAGCAGCGGCAGCAAAGACAGTAACGGCGCAGCACTCGCGAGCTCCACACGAGCGCGCTTGCAAGGAGTTTTATCTTCTTCACATACCGGAGACCGGTTAGACGAGAATCCGATGAAAACCAAGGAGCTGCAAACTGTTCAGAAGTGCTGGCGGGACGATTTCAAAGAGGGAAAGACTTACGTGAATGTGAGAGTACAAGAGCCGAAAAAACTTCTTTTAAACGCGACTTCTTCCGGTAATCAACATGCGACCGAAAACTTGATACTTCTGAGTCGGGATACTAACTTTGAACGTTCTGATTCCCAAAGCGGACAGAAAGGAGTAGCATTCCGCGAGGAGAACCATGAATGTTGCGTCTCACCGTGGGACATGGAAAGAGTGTCAGAAGGAGGTGCCGTGACTCCAGGCAGAGTTTCGGAGGAAAATGGGACCCAGTGCTTGAACGCACCAGACTTTTTAGTGGACTTCAGTTGCTCGTCTCCGTTAGCCAAACATAAAATCACCAAAAGTACATCGCAACCCTCCGTGTCCGACCGGCTGGGTGGAGAAGCGGAGCAACAAGCCTCAAACCCGTTCCCTAGGATTATTCCCAAACTAATAGTAACCCATGATGATTTAGGTCCTGTTCAGGACAGTCCGCACATCAGTGATTTGACTTTAAGCATGGGCGGCTTTTCGCTGGAGCTGCATCCCGATGAGGACTCGCCCTGCTCGGACAGCGGCTGTGGAGGCTCCCCCCTGCCCTCTCTGTTCCACAGGAAACTGTCCAGCTCTTCCTCTGCAGGTCTGTCCTCTGCCTCGTCGTTTGAGGAGTCTGAGGATGATTTCACGGGCAGCGACATTGAGCCCACCAGTCTGTCCCCCAGTATGATCGGCAGTCCCGATGAACTCACAGGGGTAGGTGTCCAGTTTTCCCAAATGATGCATATGTGTGTTTTTAATACTGGGTAGCGTTACCCCTCTGAAAAAGAAGCGAGTTTAATTCTATTGAATGTCCACTTGTAGTGTACCCTAAAGTTGTAGACAATATAAATGAAAGAGAAGGCCACCTGAGTGTACTTACAAATACACTTCTAAAAAGCGCACTTTGTAATGGTCAAATTAATACAGTTTAATTAAAGTTTTACTCTAAAAGTAATTTATTATTATTATTATTTACAAACCTTTTATCCTGCTTTAAAGAAGTATGCT
Organism: Cyprinus carpio; assembly: GCF_018340385.1. NCBI lineage: Eukaryota > Metazoa > Chordata > Actinopteri > Cypriniformes > Cyprinidae > Cyprinus > Cyprinus carpio. The sequence continues at coordinate 12,349,479 of NC_056614.1, read as the reverse complement.
TTATTGATGTGTTGACTAAAACACTAAAGCACACGTTAAGTACTTAGTTTTAATTTGACCTAAATCGATACAATACATACAAGTTCATATGTTTTAAATATACTAAATCGCAACATGATCATTGCAAATGCAGTATTATATATATTATATATATATATATATATATATATATATATATATATATATATATATATATATATATATATATATATATATATATATATATATGTGTAGCAGTACATTTCATCCAAATTCTAAAAACAATAAATATAAATATTTTAAAATAAAAAGCAGTACATTTCATCCATATTTTAAAGACAATAGATATATGAAATTCTATATAGAAATGTTCTGTTAATTGCGATTAATATGCATTTAAACTGTAATAGAATTAGGCCAACATTGTCTAGCAAATAACATGAAGTGTTCAAAAACATAACATTTAGTTTGCACTTGGGTATATTCTTTTAAAGTACACTATATCTATAATTTGCATACTTTTAAAAAAAAAGTACTGAAGTGTACTACATGTATGTCTCGAAAAGGTTAAGGGCAGGGCTTTTAAAGTGTTTGTGCACCAACCTTTCGGCTTTTATTATCAACTTAATTATCACGTCCGGTTGCAGACATGAGCTCTTGTGCTGCCTGTTATCTATTGATATTGCTCCAATACAACACATTGATCAAGACTTTCTGACCACCAGTTAGGAACTTCTTGACATTATATTTGCAGTTGTGTTGTTCTTGACTTGCTTTTGATCTGTAGTGATACTTCAGCTTCACTTGGAATGTGAGAATGAAGATCAATGTTTGAGTCACAGTGCACTAGCTCTATTTATTAGAAATTACAGCTATTTTTAGCTGCTTATCTTTTAAATTGTGACTCTAAGATACACTGATATGCATATATAAAATCAGTACTTTTTATATATAACTCACCAGAAATAATTTAAAAGGTTACTCAAATATTGTAGTTTCATTCTTTCTGACAGTCTAGCTGTTTTTCAGTTTCAGATCTATATTGTTGGTATTTGTTGGCTCTTGGAACAGTTGATGGGTGAGACTCATTAAAGAGATGATTTTTGTTTTCTGTGGAAAGTTAGTAATTACGCAAGATATTTGGCTTTTAAATGCTAAAGACAAAAAGTGAGTAAGATTACCCTGATGTTCAAGGGGAATGTTTTTTAAAATATGAGCAAAACTGAAGGTGAAGAATAGAAACTATTCTAGTTTGTGGAAACTCAAAGAAATAGAACTGTGACATTATTTCCAAAGGTCACTGATTGATTTAATAATACACACTCATTGTCCTAGTCATTCATAGATGACTAATAGAGAAGTCCAACTCCATTATACCAGAGATTTCATCTGGAAAAATCCCCCAAATCCCGAGTCTTTGTGTCCACCGCCTGAATCTCAGTTAGACACGTGCTCAGCAAGTTTTTATGTCTGCATGGATAATCCATCTAAAACTGGGCTGCATTCTATAACAGACTGAAACTTTGAGTGATGTCATATCTCTGATGTAACATTTGTTTACCATGATTTGAATAGAAACTCTGTTCTAGTGACCTGTGCACTGAGTAGGCTGGACAAAAAAAAAAAACTTGTTAATGAACCTCAATCAGTAAAACATGATGCTAGCAACACCAAGGTCATGGGTTTAATTTCCAGGAACAAACGTTTTGATAAAACATGTGAATGTGCCTCGAGTTAATTTGAAAAATAGGTGTCTTTCAATCTTTCAAATGGGGGTGTACATTGCAGTGATAGTCTCTCATATCACTCTGCAGTCTCTCTCACATAATAAAATAATTCCAAGTCTTTTTATTTGTTTACCAGTCACTGTTTAATAAACCATCAAAGATCTTGATCACCCAGTCAGTACATTAAACTCATCCAAGCTTCATATATATATATTTTTTTTTGTCCATTTTTTTGAATGATTTGACTCTGTTCTATCAGCTTGCAGACATCCACAGGCCTACTCACACAGACGCACGTTGTTATGCCATCATTGAGCCATAATCACTCACACTGTCATGGAAAACTGAGTTGTGGGTGGTTCCTTTGTCGCTAAGTAACCATGAATCCATATATGGTGTTGCTTCTCACTTCTGTTTCTACATGTCTTTCTTAATCTGTGTGTTGTGTCTTACTTCAGTGGTCATGACGCCGATTATTGTGATTGTTTACAGCTGTCATTGTGCAAATCACAATTGTTTGACTCTTGTCCTGCTGAGCGTGCTGAGGAAATCTCACATCGCTGCGCTTTGCTATGATGTAAACAATTCATTTCAAGCCATAAGCTTGCTCCACCACTTCTAAGACAAAGCGAAACACTCCATACAAGATACTAGCTTGAAAACACTTGACAGGAAGAATGAAAGACATCTAGCTGTCTCGGTCTCGGTGTTCTTGGCACTCTATAAAGGGTGTGAAGTTGTTGGACAGGTTTATCATTATTATGAAAATGCTTTAGGAACTTCTTAGAAAGGAGGGAGAGAGAGAAAATGAGAAAGAGAGACAATTCAAAAGAGCAAGACTTAGAAGGAGGGGAGAAGTGGAAAATGGATAGCTGCAGTGAGGGTGGAGGTGGGTGAAGGGGTGGGTGGGGTTTTTACAGCCTGTTCAAACACAAACAGCCCAGAAAAGCACATTTATTACATTAGTGGTGTTTGCCAAGGCAGACGGCACTATAACTTGATTTTAGTCTCTATTGCTTATTAAAAAAAGCAATTTAATAAGTACCACCTTCTTTTTAAAATGGTTTATTCAATGTATTTTACATAACGTGAGTTGTTGCATGTTCATAGGAGAAACTAAAGAATATCTGTTAAGTCAGATGGTATTGTGCTTTTAAAAAAAAAAAAAACATCATGGTAACACACATGAAACTGAAATAATGCAATAAACATTAAAGCGATAGTTCACCCAAAAATGAAAATTTGATGGATATCTGCTTACCCCCAGGGCATCCAAGATATAGGTGACTTTGTTTCTTCAGTAGAACACAAATTATGATTTTTTTTTAACTTCAGTCGTTGCAGTCTCTCAGTCTACAATGCTTGTCAATGGTCACAGAATCTATGACAGAGAAAAAAAACATGCACAGAAAAATCCAAATTAAACCCTGCGGCTCGTGACGATACATTGATGTGTAAAGACACTAAACGATCAGTCTGTGCAAGAAACTGAACAGTATTTATATAGCTTTTTTTTTTTACCTCTGATTCAAGCAATGTCCGAACTGTTAGAACTCTTGTGACCGCGCTTCACAGCAGCCTGCATGTTCTTCTTCTTGTAGCTTTATGGCAGATCGCAGACTTTTAAGTGCATTACCACCACCTCTCTCTCAAGTGGACCATTGACACTCCCAACTGAGATTGTAGATAGAGTGTTACATCTTGGATGCCCTGAACTATCCCTTTAATTTAACAGCATTAGCCTCATTCAGGGATCAGGACGCATTTGCATGACACTTTATATGGAATATGGTAACATGCATTTCTGTCTACACAGTAAATAACAAAGATTCTTAGATCCGTTTTACAAGAAAATACAACTTCTGTCTTTCCACTTCAAAATTTCACATTTAATTTAATTTGTCACTCTGTATTTATTTTTAATATATATATTTATTTTTAATTACATAAGAAATTTCCTAGTAGTTTCTGAGTGAGTTCTTTTTTTTTTTTTTTTTTATTTTTTCTCAGTGTACATGAGAATTTGGTGTGAGAGATCTGATCACAGAACAACTTGATGGTGTAGTTACTGTAGTGTTAGAGTAGTGTTGTTATTGTTAACTAAAACTGAAACTAGAACTAAAACCAAACCATTACAATCATTTGATATAAATCTGAAATAAAAATAAAATGTACATACTACATGAATATCTTTAAAAACAAACAAAAAAGTCTTAATGTTGTCTTGACAACCATCTGAAATGAGGGCTAAAGTTAGTCTAATTAAAACAAAATAAATGAATGAAAGCTAAATAGAAATAAAATTGACAAAAGCACATAACAAAACAAATAAAATCTAACATAACATGACTAATAAAAATGACAAAACCAACTCTAATACAAAAATACAGTGAGGTCCCTTTGGGCCAATAAGTAAAAGCAACCACATAACAACACCTTTATATCATGACACCATGATATCATGATCATATCATATTGTTTATATGTTCTTTTACACATTTCTTTATAAGCTTGTCAGTATGCAGCAAGGAGGGAGTGAGTAAGTCAGGAAGAGTGCATATGCTTCATAAGAGTTAGCAAGGGAAAGGTGGATTAGGATCAGAGAGGGAGGTGTAGTGGGAGGGGGACATCTGAGAAAGCATCGACTGACGAGTGAGAACGAGACGGTGAAAGAGACAGCTGAGCTGCAGAATTGCATGTGAACAAGAGACCTGGGATCAACACAGAGAGAGAGAGCGAGAGAGAGAGTTATCAGACTTGTGAGGTAATCAGTGAGTGTGTGACAGCTCAGTCTGCTTCCCGGATGCTTGTGTGGTTACAGGGCAGTGCGGGAGTCGTGGGTCTCTGCATGCTTGTTCGAAGTGTGTGCTTTAAGTGTGTGGTTGTGCATGCTTTTGTCTGCCCATACATTTGTGACTGACTGCAGGTAAGAGACATTCACACACACTGCTGGGTTGATTTGGCAAAAGGAGAAGTTAGTGAGCATAAGAGACTTATTTCAGAAACAAACTTTTTAATGGGAACGGAATACTCAAATGTATGCTGTATGAAAAGATAAATTCTGTTAGGAAAGGTTAAGTGAAATGAAATTCTGAATGTTCTGTTTAATAGCAACAGTAACCTGACAAATAAGCCTGTGTGTGTGTGTGTGTGTGCTAGTCCTTGAGATAAGTCAGACATGAAGATAGAACAGCTTTGTTTGCCCAGGGTGGGTTTGACCTTTGACCCAGGGGTGGATCTCACTGTGACGCTCCACAAAGCCTGACTGTTATCCCCATAACAACAGCTCATATTCTTGAATTATCAGAATGGGAGTGGCCGTCATAAATTGGTAGCATGTTTTACAATCACAATTGAGATAGGAGGTATTGTAAGCATTAAACATAATGTTTTAGGTGTTAAACAATGATTTCACCATAGATAAAGACATTTTTGGCGAGAAATGTTCATGTCTAAATATGTGTAAGACTATTTCCTTTCATAAACTGCAAGGAACGTGGTGCCTGTTTTGCAAGTGAAATGTAATGAATACTTCTCCCCAAAATTCAAAAAAAGTGTATAAACAACCAGAAAGAAAGAAAGAAAAAAAAAACAGAGGACTTTTATGAGGTGTCGTCTGTCCCGTTGGCTATAGTGTCGTCAGAGGGGGTCAGTCAGGAACAGAGAGGACAGACTGAATTACATCTGAGTGTGGAGAGCGAGCTGGCCACTTTACAGAGCACACGGTGAAGGGGGGATTGTTTGGAAGGAGGCTATGAATGTATGAATTGTGAGACCTGGAGAGGAATAAAGAGACCTGAAAGGGGACAGATCAAGAGAGAGATGCTTCTATTTAGCATTTTTCAAATTTAATAATAAAATATTTGTTGTAATTACACTACCGGTCAAAAGTTTTTAAAAGAAGTCTCTTCTGCTTGCTAGGCCTGCATTAATTTGATACAAAATACAGCAAAAGCCGTAATATTGTGAAATATTTTTACTATTTAAAATAACAGCTTTCTGTTTTAATAGATTTTAAAAAGTAATTTATTCCTGTGATCAAAGCTACATTTTCATCATCATTACTCCAGTCTTCAGTGTCACATGATCCTTCAGAAATCATTCTAATCAAGTTGATTTGCTGTTCAAGAAAATGTTTTTTTTTATTATTATTATTATTATCAATATTTAAAACCGTTGAGTAAATTTTTTTTTCAGGATTCTTTATAAAAAAATAGGCTTTTGTAACATACATTATACCAATTATAAAATAATAATATAATAATTTATAATAAAATTATAAATTATACGGATTCTAATAATATTTTTATTTAGCAAGGATGCTTTAAATTGATCAAGACGATAAAGACATTAATAATGTTAAAAAGATTTCAATTTCAGATAAATGCTGTTCTTTCTGATAAACTTTCTATTCATTAAAGAAACCTGAAAGAATTCTACTCGGCTGTTTTCAAAATAATAGTAATGAAAAAAAAAATTCTGAGCAGCAAATCAGAATATTAGAATGATTTCTGAAGGATGATAAAAATTCAGCTTCAAACACAAAAACAAAAAACACATTAAAAATAAAAATATATTCAAATAGAAATGCTATAGTAAAAATATTTCACAATATTACTGCTTTTGCTGTATTTTGGATCAAATAAATATGAGCAGAAGAGAATTCTTTAAAAAAACATGAAAAATCTTACTGTTCAAAATATTTGACAGGTAATGTATAATAATAACAATTATTTTTTATTTCACATTTTTAAACTTTTTTATTTTTCTCTAAAATCTAAAACATTTATTTTCAGGTTGGAAAAAAGCAGTATTCTCAAACTTTCATATATGAGTTTTTCACAAGTTATTTAAGGTCAGGAACCAAGCATATTCTGGTAACTGCTCATTCCAGGAAGAGTTATGTTGTTTCCGTATTCCCGTCAAAGCAAGTGAACAAAAGATAAAAAGAAAAAGGATTTAAGGAATTATGAAAGGAAGTTGTCAGTGATGTGAATGTGAAAGTTTGAGTGGCGTCCCTAGACGTCACGAGGAGGTTTTTCTGGTTCCCCTGCAAACAGCTGGGTTATGTCATTTCCCACACTCACACATTCCTCATTGATTAGAGTTTTATAATCAATAACCTGAAATCTGTGACTCCGTGTGCGTCACGCCTTCTGTGTTGACCTTGTGTCGCTGATAAAGTCCTCCCTCTGGGACTTCAGCTCCCATGCCTGAAAAAAAAATGGTGTCAGTGTTTTTACAGAATATCAGTCTAGACCAGTCTTGAGGGTTACACATACCTAGTACTAGTAAATTAATGCATTACTTTTTCATTTGGAAAGAAATATCTAAGTTACTTTTTCAAATAAGTAACGCCAGTTACTTTTGGCGCTTTTCCACTGCGTGGTACGACTCGACTCGACTCGGCTCGGCACAGTTCAGTACGGTACGGTTTGCATTTCCAATGTTGCGTTCGATCGTTGGCTGGCTGTGCTAATTTAAATCTAGCAGTTCTTATGTGTTTGTGTCGCAAGTTCAGTGACGCAGGTAGTGACGATTCTCTCCGGCCAATCCGTGATCAGCAGAGTTTACATGTCACGTTTTGGTAACGGTACGGTTCACTTGGAACCAGATACCATGTACTGTACCCAGTGGAAAACCCCCCAAATGTGAACCATACTGAGCCGTACCATGCGTACCATGCAGTGGAAAAGCGCCATTTGTTTACATTGTACTGACTGACAGCTAGGGCTGCACGATAATGGTTAAACTGATAATCACGATTATTTTGATTAAAATTATAATCACGATTATTAATGACGATTATTCTAGAAAAAAAAAAAAGAACTGCTAAAACAAGCCTTAACTTAGCTGGTTTAAGCTTGGTCAAGATGGTTTTAGCTGGTTGTTCCAGCTGGTCTCCCATCCTGACCAGCTAAGGAAGTGGTCAAAACCCCTCTAAAACCAGCCTTCTGACCAGCAAAGACCGGGCTGGATGACCAACTTAAACCAGTCAACCAGCTTAGGCTGGTTTTAAGGTGTTTTTTTTTTCAGCAGGGAAATGCGATAACATTTCATGTGTCCTTTAACCAACCTCCACCGACTATACACTGACTTCAGATGTCAACCAACTACGATAATACAAAACTCATGGTTTTGGTTAGTGTTTCATCATCACATTACATTTTCTAAGTGACAATTTGTTCGCAAATAAGAAAAAAACACTCAAGATTGCACAGTAAATTTGCTCAAAGATCGTTAATACACACTGAAAACTAACATTGCCATGCCATTTTCAACATGAAAACTGGTAAAAACTTTAGAAACTCTTAATATAAATTCCAACAATTCCAATTTATGTACATTTTGCCCCATTCTATTGTCACAGGTAGGAAAAGCACATTTATTCCTCAAACACAATAGATCCATTATTGAAACTCAGTGAAAGTTTGATCATGGCACATTTGGTAACACAAAGAGTACAAAAGGCTTGTGAAAAAACACACATTGTCTATATAACACTTTCATGTAAGCAGAATATCACTGTGGAGAGATCGCTAAACTCGTATGTTTTCATATTATCATCAGCGCTTGTTCCGCCATCATTGAGAGCGCACAGGGTTAATTAAAGCTCTTCACATCTGGCAACCACAAGCATGAACACTAGTGAAGACTTGTTAGCAATGCAAGATAACGCATTAAAGCTCTTCACATCTGGCAACCACAAGCATGAACACTAGTGAAGACTTATTAGCAATGCAAGATAACGCAAATGCCAAATTAAAAACACGTTTCAGGATAAATTACTAGCCGACCAATATCGTGCATTATTGTTAATTAATTGAGAAAGGTGGATATCGTTATCGAGATTAAAATACGATTAATCGTGCAGCCCTACTGACAGCTCTTGTGTTGCCATGTTGAGAGAAATCGGAAGTAAGTGGAGAGCTTTGTGTGTGCGGTGTGAACATGATGCTACTATAGTTCTAGACTAAATATGAACATGTATTTACTCATCTCACCTGTACAAAAACAGATTCAGTATTCCTAAAAATCAATAAAACAGTCAAATGCAAACTCAGAATATTATACAAACCTGCAATAATCAAATATCATTTATGTATTTAATCCAGTTTTAACCAATGCCTTTGCTACTGACCTTCGACGATCCAATTCAGCCACACTAAGCTGAATAGTGTTGAAATTTCTTCTCCTGCGTCATATTCTTCATGCAGTTTGTTTGAGCTGCGCCCCCTACTGTACAGACATGAATTTATTTAAATAATTTCCTTCAGCCTGAGGTGTATTCATTTCACTTTTGGTTTTACATTTTGTAAAAGAATAACTTTTTTATATTAAAAACAAACAAGCATTACTTTTAGTGACTTTCACATGGAGCAGCATTTACTACACAGCTGTTGTTCACTGACAAGCTGCGCAAAACCACAATCACATTTTGTGCATGTTTTGCACAGCTTGTCAGTGAACAACGGCTCTGTGTAGTAAATGCTGCTCCATGTGAAAGTCAATAAAAGTTTTAAATTACATATAGTTACATATTTAATGAGCAACCCAAAATACTAACCAAAAAAATTAAAAAATAAACATAATTAGTTACTTTTTTAAGGAGTAATGCAATATTGTAATGCATTACTTTTAAAAGTAACTTTCCCCAACTCTAGACACTAAATGTTTGTTTAAAGAAAACAGATGTGGCTTGTTTCACAATTCCGTATGTTTTACGTATTTAACATTTAGTTTCGATGATTTATAAATGAAAGAAAATGCAGCATGTTGGTCTGATCTGTGCATATGTGTTTTTTTTTATTTTTATTGCAGGCTAAATCGTGGAGGAAGTTAAAGACTATGGTGCATTGCTCTCCATTTGTGGTTTCGTTTAAGAAAAGATATCCTTGGGTTCAGCTGGCAGGCCATGCAGGTAAAAACATATTCTCGTTTGACTCCTGTATTGATGAAAGAGCTGCATCTGAACAGATTGCTGCCCATCATTTTGGACTGATGAAATGAACACTTTCTTTGCCTCTTTGTGCGCAGGTAATTTCCAAGCAGGCGAGAATGGGAAACTACTGAAGAAGTATTGTGAATGTGAGCATCAGTGTCTCGAGAAGCTGATGAATGACAACCTCCGGCCGTTTGTTCCTGGTTACTATGGTATTGTGCAGCAGAACGAGCAGGATTACAACCTAATGGATGATCTGCTGACCGACTTCGACTCCCCTTCAATCATGGATTGCAAGATGGGAAGCAGGTGAGAAGATAGATATGTTCGGATTTATTTTTCAAACTCCAAAACCCCCTTACCAAACAAACTAAATGTATAGTAAAGAAAACAAAGTGGCAGGATGCGGTTAATGTCATAAACTGCTGTGTGAGGGCTGTGGTGTGATCAACTGGGTTTTACCACAGGACATACCTGGAAGAAGAGCTGGTAAAGGCCCGTGAGCGTCCTCGTCTAAGGAAGGATATGTATGAGAAAATGGTGGCTGTGGACCCAGGAGCGCCCAGTCCGGAGGAAAGAGCCCAGCAGGCGGTTCTCAAACCTCGATACATGCAGTGGAGGGAAACGCTGAGCTCAACCGCCACTCTTGGCTTCCGCATAGAGGGCATCAGGGTGAGAGATCACATGGGATTTATTTAGCAAGGGTACATTAGATTGATCAAAAGTGACTGAAATTTTTACTATTTAAAAAAAATGTGTAATGGTTTCAATAAAAATATTAATATTGATAATAACAAGCATGAGCATAGTAGAATGATTACTGAAGACTGCAGTAATGACATCACGGGAATACATGATATTTTAAAAATATATTCAAATACAAATCAGTTTTAAATACAGAGATAACATTAGTAGTAAAACAAAATCTTTTTATAGATGTGATTGGTAAAACCACTAATTGTTATTTGTGTATTGCAAAACATGCAAATTCACATCATAGCTACTTTTCCGATGCATGTTTGTTATTTATAGAGCTGACATTTGCACTTTTTTGTTCATATTAAAAATAAGTAGCATCAGCATAAACTGTTCACATTGTGTTTCTGTTTAGAAAGCAGATGGCTCATGCAACACCAGCTTTAAGAAAACCAAACATAAGGAGCAGGTGATGAAGGCCTTGAGTGACTTTGTGGATGGAAACACACAGTTGCTGGTATGTGGCTTCAAAGGAAAGTTTTAACTCTGCACTGGAGCTTTCACTTCAGCCACTGGCTTTCTTGTTTTATTTGATAATCAACAATGTTCTGACCTCCAGTGACTTTGTAAAATGAAGAAATAAAATAAAGAGGCCCTGTTACATTATTACTGTAGTTATAGCTAACAGGTGTTACTGTATTTATCAATGAGTAACTATAGTTGTCTTGAACTGTTTTTTGTTTTTCTTCAGAGGAGTTATCTGCAGAGGCTAGAGGAGCTGCGCAGTGCTCTAGAGACGTCAGAGTTCTTCAGAACACACGAGGTGAGGAATCTGTTCTTTCCATGTTGTGAAATCTTTTTCCTATCCGGGCCAAAATATTTTCATCTCTGGAACACATTAAGTCATGTTTCATAAGCTCAAAACATTGCCGTGTAAATGTACACTTTTAAGAAACCCTTCCTGTGTCTCATCAGGTGGTTGGGAGTTCTTTGCTGTTTGTTCACGATGCTTCAGGCCTGGCCCGAGTATGGATGATTGACTTTGGTAAAACCGTCCCACTGCCAACACCCCAAACCCTGGACCACCGCACACCCTGGGCCGAGGGAAACCGGGAGGACGGTTACCTGTGGGGTCTGGACAACCTCATTGAGATCTTTGGAGACATGCTGAAGGGCGCCACCCCTCCCTCACCCTGATGGATGCACAGAACATGCCTGAGCCCGGAGGATCACGTGTAGGGACACGTTGATGGAGGGAGGCGCACAACAGAATATTAGTTCTGGATGAGTGTGCTCTTGTGCTGTCAGAGAGATAAAGAGCGAAGTGGAAAAGCTCCAGAGTATTTTTCGACAAGCTCTTTTTTTTGCACATGTGGTCCTGCAGATCCACAGAAGCTCCACCAGCATCAAAACACACTGATACTGAACCCAAACAGACTTGAGGAGCAACAAATCAGAAGAAACTATCATTTTAAAGGCGCACAGCCATGATTATTCTTTTTAGAATATATGCTAAGTTCACTTCACTTCTTTTTTTTTTTTTTACCTACAAATATGAAAACACTATCAAACTGGAATGTGCTTGTTGTTGTTTTTTCTTGTAAATTTTCTTTGGGTTTCCATGGTTATGTAAATAGTGCTTATTTAATTTTTTTTTTTTTTCTGTATTTTAACTCATACCTCATTAATTTCTGAAAGGTGGTCTAACTGCCGAACTACAGGCAGACTGCCTTTTTTTAGTTTCCTGTGGTCTTCTAATCTTGATGATATTTGTGTATATTTCCATGACTCATATGTCCTGTTGAATTTTGCAGAATGTTATCACCTCTTAAACAGTTCAGTCAGCAGAGGTTTTATTATTAAACAGTTAACATATTGGCTTTGTCAGAAATAAGGTAGTAGTTTGTGCACTTAACTAACTGCCCAAGACATTGAGGACAGTTAAACCCCACAAAGATTGTATTTTATTGATGAGAAATGGATGCAGTGTTTCTTAAAACTAGCCACTGTTACAAAGACACAGCAAGCTAACAGGTACAATTGATAAGTTATATACACATGTTGATGGAACAGTTTGTTCACACTTGGTTTTTAAGGTAAACCATCAGTAAATGACCTGTTTGCATTGTTAGTCACATAGTTCGGGTTTCTAGGTTAGACAATTGCATGCAAGTTTAGAATAGGTTTGAGAGGTTAACCATCTTTATCTGGATCAACGACTATTAACCTGATTTTTTTTTTTTTTTTTTAAATAAATAGTTTTGTGAGCTTTTGTGTTGGTACACAGCAGAGTGACCTCTGACCTCGGCTCTTTCCTCACCATAGCAGGCACTGTGAAGTTCAGCTTCATAGTGATCATATCAGCTTATTTGCATGAAGAACAAATCTGATGGTTGATCTCTCAATCTGTGGTGGAAAATTTATTTTGATGTATAAGCAGCTTGTAAGTGTCAGGGCCACTGATGTCATGTTGTTGTTGTTGTTGTTGAGACACAGTTCTCAAATTAGGTGCTGTGGTCAGCTAAAAAAAAAAAAAAAAAAAAGCATCACTTATTCCCAACTTCTTGTTTGTTTAATTTCAGATATAGTAATAAGAAGAGATCACCTTCTTGCACAGTATCACAACTGTGACATTAAAGTGATTACCTCACCTGGACACTTTTGATTGACGTTAGTTTACGGAACGTAAAGTTCTACCACTGTGTGTGTGTGTGTGTGTTTCTGTCAGCTTCAGAGATTGTATTTTCCGTCTTGAGTTGGACCTGCACACTGTCTGTTAACATTCCAACACAACATGCCCATCTGTCAGTATTTCCTTGTGGAAACTTCATGTCTCACATTCCTTTAGAGATCCACTGCATTGTTTACAGATTATACAAAGTATTGTGTGTCATTCAAATTGTTGAAATTGGTTTTTCGCTACTGTACTGCATGTTTTAGATGACGTGGAAAGAGAACTGGAACATTCTTTTGTTGTTGTCTCAGCCCATTTAATACAGTTTTAGACAACAGTTTAATTGCAATAAGGACAAGCTGAGCATCTGTACTCACATCACTTTGAATCTTTGTCTTGAAAGCCAATAATATAATACAATAAACTAGAACTGTTATTGTTTGATATAATGTGTTTCTCCTGTTCACTTTCTGATTCACTAAAAGGAACACTACCATACTGATTGGGGTCAGTTCGTTTTTTTAAAAGAAATTAATTGACATTAAAGTGAAAATCAAAACTATTAAGCAGCACAAGCATTAAATATAAGACATTTTTTGAGCACCATATTATTACAATTTCTGAAGGATCATGTGACACTGAAGACTGCAGTAATGGTTGCTAGAAATTCAGCTTTGACATCACAAAATAAATTGCATTTTAAAATATTAATAAAACAAGCAGTTGTTTTAAATTGTAATAATATTTCACAATATTACTAACTGTTCTTTTATAAAATAAATGCACCCTTGGTGAACATAAGAGACCTCTTTCAAAAACATAAAAAAATAAATAAAAATAAAATCAGTCACACTTTAATTTAAGGTCCAATTCTCACCATTAACAAACATTAACTATGACTTGCCTCAATAAACTCCTAATATGCTGTTTATTAATAGTAAGGTAGTTATTAAGGTATTGGGTAGGATTATGGATGTAGAATATGGTCATGCAGAATATGTGCTTTATAAGCACTAATAAACAGCCAACATGTGACCCAGGACCCCAAAACCAGTTTTAAGTAGCACGGGTATATTTGTAGCAATAGCCAATAATACACTATATGGGTCAAAATTATAGATTTTTCTTATGTGCCAAAAATTATAAGGATTTTATGATCATGTCCCATGAAGATATTTTGTAAATTTCCTACCGTAAATATATCAAACCATACTTTTTGATTAGTAATATGCATTGCTAAGAACTTCATTTGGACAACTTTAAAGGTGATTTTTTTTTGTACCCTCAGATTATCTATCCTATCCCATCACAACAAACCATACATCAATGGAAAGCTTATTTATTCAGCTTTCAGGTGATGTATAAATCTCAATTTCAAAAAATGGACCCTTATGACTGGTTTTGTGGTCCAGGGTCACATATGTTAATAATAGGCATGATAATAAGCAACTAGTTAAAGGGTTACTCCACCCCAAAATGAAAATGTTGTCATTAATCACTTAGCCCCATGTCGTTCCAAACCCGTAAAAGCTTTGTTCGTCTTCGGAACACAATTAAAAGGGGTCATATGATGTGATTTTAAGTTTTCCTTTTTCTTTGGAGTGTTACAAGCTGTTCGTGAATAGGTAAGATCCCTAATGTTGCAACAACTAAAGTCTCAAACCCAAAGAGATATTCTTTATAAAAGTTGAGACTCGTCCACGCCCTCCTAAAACTCTTAGTTTAAACTCACCCCACATCTCTATGTCACTATGTGGGACGATTTGCATAACGCCGCCCAAATGTTCCCGCAAAGAAAGAAGGCGTAACCTTTGATTCTGGTTGTAGTATTGTTGTTGCCGCCGCCCCCATGTCATGGAGATGCGGTGTGTTTCACTGTGAAAGTGAAACTGCTTTGTTTGGCCTTCACAGTATGTTAAGGGACGTAACATTTCCGTCACGCACTTGAGGTATTCAGCCAATCACAATCCACTGGATAGCTGTCCAATCAGCATACACCTCGCTTTTCAGACCGATGAGTGTTTCAGAAAGGCGGGGCTTAGAGGAGAAACAATAATGTACAGTATGTGGAAAATAATGTGTTTTTTTGAACCTTAAACCACATAAACACATTTCATTACACCAAATACACAAAATGATCTTTTTAACAACATCATATGACCGCTTTAAGATATTTTGGATGAAAACCAGGAGGCTTGTGACTGTCCCATTGACTGCCAAGTAAAATACATTGTCAAGGTCCAGAAAAGTATGAAAAACATCGTCAGAATAGTCCATCTGCCATCAGTGATTCAACCATAACGTTATGAAGCGACAAGAATACTTTTTGTATGCGAAGAAAACAAAAATAGCTCCTCTGTGTCTCTCCGCATCACCGTAGCGACATTTTGGAGAATATCTGCTGAACGCAAACTGCATACACTCTTCTGTGTCAGCTGGGACACAAGGATATGTTTTCAACATGTATTTACTCTTTGATTTGAACAAAAACAGTGCATCCATGCAGCGCGGCTGACACAGTATAGCGTACACAGTTTGTGTTCAGCACCTTGACAGTGTAAGTTACTTGGCAGTCTATGGGACAGTCACAAGATATTTTCATCCAAAATATCTTAAACTGTGTTCCAAAGATGAAAGAATCTTTTACGGGTTTGGAACCACGTGGGGGTAAGTGATTAATGACAAAATTTTCATTCTGGGGTGGAGTATCCCTTTAATACTGAGAGTTAGTCCCTATACTAAGTTGTTACCGAAAAATCTTACTGACCCTAAAATGAACGCACTATATGGAACTGAACATTCTCATGAGTGAGGAGGACATTCTGGACATGATTTGGATTACAAAGATACTGCTCATTTTATTACGGTAAATGTTCTATTCTTGCCAAGTGATGTTTTCCTCTGTCATAACTTCCTGTGCGGAGAGAGCAGCTCTTCCTCAAGTTGCACAACAGAAGGGTTCTGAAACCGCTGGATGACATCAGAACAGCCAAACACTTTGTTCTCTTACTGAGGGTCATCAGTAAATGACATCTGACTTACATCCTCCATTCAGTTTGTTTGTCCTGAACCGAACTGAATGTTCTGATTAGTCTAGAGGATTGCCTCATACTGGTCAGCAAAACATCAAAATCTAACCATTAATGTTGTACAATCTTGAGAGCTAGCAGACACCACACTGAGAAAAGAGAATGATGTAAACCACAAAATGTCTAAAATCTACCAGTTTATTCTTTAAAACCACTTGCTTGTGAAATGTACCCAAACTACAAATATGAATCCATCTCTGGAACCATTCTTCGTTGTAAAATTCTAATATCATATCTAATATAAATACCCTTTTCTGCATACATGAATGTTTCACGTAGCACCTTTAGAAACACTCAAACTATAAGGACACCTAGTGGACAAGGATTGAAAATACAGTGTGCGTCCAGCTTCTGAAAGAGCTCATCCGGCCTGCAGAAGGGTCTTTGGTGCTCTTGATCAGCTCTTCTGTGTGTTAGTGTGGAGCAGCAGCACTTGTCCCGCTAGACCGTCCTGTACGCCACCAGGAGGAAGCACGTACCTCGTTCCATCGCTGGCTCTCTGAGGGTCCATCTCCTTGAGTTGACTGTTGCTCTGTGTTACCAACTCAAAATTCCACAGCTGGTAGCGTAGACTCTTCCCCTGCTTAGCCAGAACAAACACCTCTTTAACGTCATCGATCGGCCATGAGACAGGAGACTCGTTCTGAGAGAGATGCAGCCAGGGAAGTGTGAGGTCAGGGAGGAAGTGTCTGCTGTCCACACACCCCTGCTTTAAGCCTAATAATACTCCTGGATAAAGACAGAAATTAATAGACTGAAGTACTGTTTCGTCATATAACTTTGTGACATAAATTTCAGCTGAGTTTAAATGTTGAGTCTCACCTGAGATGACTGCCCAGTGGGCTTTGTGGCCATTGCGTAAACAAGGCTCATGATTAAAATCCTCATCATATCTGTGCCAGAGCTGTCAGGAACACAACTACAATCTGTTTGAACAGATGCCATTCATTAAACAGTGAAATATGCACATGACTATGAATATGTGTCTTTGCATCTTGTTGTATTTGATTATGTTTGCAATTGCAAACAAAGTTGTCCATTTAGAGGTCAGAGATGTGGCCTTGTCACAAAAAAAAAAAAAAAAAAATTAAATAAATACAAACACCCCAAACCAAAACAAATACACTAAAAAAAAAACAGTAATAAAAAAAAAAAAACATAGCGGCATAGGCCTCATATAGGCATAGAGGTAAAATAATAAAATTTACAATATATATATATATATATATATATATATATATATATATATATATATATATATATATATATATATATATATATATATTAATAAATAAAAAATAACTCGGTGGTATAATAAAAATAAATAAAACATATATAAACGTAATTTATTTTTTGATCACTGTTTTCTGACATAATTTGTATGCATATATATATATATATATATAAATAAATCTTTGATCAAAACAAAAAGTGGTCTAGTGGTAATAAATAAATAAATAAATAAAATAATTTCAGAACAGTGATTAAAAACAAAAAGAGGCCTAGAGGTAAAATGATTCTATTAAATAAAATAAAAGTTCCTGTGGCTCAGTGGTAGAGCACTGTGTTAGCAGCGCAAAAGGTTGTGGGTTCAACACACATACTGTTAAAAAAAAAACTGTTAGCCTGAATGCACTGTAAGTCGCTTTAGATAAAAGCGTCTGCTAAATGCATAAATGTAAAGGTGCTGTTGACATGAAGTTTTCACCAAATGTCGGTAACAATCCAAGTAATCCTTACATACTGTACAAAGCAAAACAATTAAGTTCTGTGTAATAAAGTAAAAGGACACAGGGAAAGAGTATTGAAGAAATGAAGAAAGGGAAGAGCAAAAAGGCATGGAAAGCCAAGACACCAGCTGAAATCTATCAGTAATTAGAAAGCAATCCTGCCCCTTATTACCAACGTGTCACACAAGAAACAGTTCATGATGGGTAAAAGCAAAGAGATTTCTCAAGACCTTCGTAATCTTATTGTTGCAAAACATACTGATGGCATTGGTAACAGACGCATTTCTATACTTCTGAATGTTCCAGTGAGCACTGCTGGGGCCATAATCCGGAAGTGGAAAGAACATAATTTCACCATAAACCGACCATGACCAGGTGCTCCTCGCAAGATTTCTGACAGAGGAGTGAAAAGAATTATCAGAAGAGTTGTTCAAGAGCCAAGAATCACTTGTGAAGAGCTTCAGAAAGACCTGGAATTAGCATGTACAATTGTTTCAAAGAAAATAATAAGTACGAAATGCACTCAACCGCCGTGGCCTGTATGCATGCTCATCATGCAAGGCTCTATTGCTGAAGAGGCTTAATTTCTGAACTTATTGTTTTTTTTTCTTTGTATGTATGGAGTACTTGGGTTGTTACCAACATCTGGTGAAAATTTCATGTCAACAGCACCTTTAGAAATATATTTACTTTATATATAATGATTGAGATTGAGAGGTCAACCACTTTATATATAAAAATATACATATATATATATATATATATATACATATATATATATATATATATATATATATATATATATACATATATATATATATATATATATTATATATATACACACACACACACACAATATATATACATATATATGTATACATATATATATATATATATATATATATATATACACACACACACACACACAGACATAAATATGTAATCATCCAGATTTGGTACCATCAAAATTTAAAACAAAATAAAAAAAAAAAAAAAAAATAAAAAATAAAATGCAAAAAACTAAAAAAAAATAAAATAATTTGAGAACAGTGATAAAAACAAAAAGAGGCCTAGAGGTAAAATAATACTATTAAATAATTGTTTTTTTAAAAAATCAAAAAAGTGGCCTAGCGTTAATAAAATAATAAAAAATTAAATTAAATTAAATTAAACACAAACTTATTCAAAAAACAGTATGCAAAACAAAAAAAGGGGCCAAGTGATAACATAAATAAATAAATTCATAAAATAAAATGATTTTAGAAAACAGTGAGCAAAACAATATTGTGGACCAACATGAATAATCAAATATGTAAGTAATTAAGATACGGTATAAGAACAGGTTGCCCCCCAGCGAGGTGTTTCAGAATGACAGCAGTGTTTTCTCCCATCATGCCTCCTGATAACCTCTGAACTCTGCACCCACACACTTCCTCCGCCAGCTCGGCCATGTCACATGCTATTTCAAAACAGAAAAAACACAAACACTGTAGCATTTAGTAGTCTTCTGTTTAAAGTGTGAAAAGCCACAGATACTCTTCAGACAATTACCCAACACTAGTTCCTGTTTCATCAACATGTTAAAACATAATTCCATTAAGTTACATTTAGTCCACATATGACAGTTACATTTACTAAGTACCAGAAAACATTTCTCCTTGTTCAGTGTAGCCGCTGTCTTTTGCCATCTGGACCAGTGTCTCCAGCACCACTGTCTTCGGAGGCTGCAGAAGATGAGTCGCCATCCATAAGGCCACGAGACCACATCTGAAGTTACATACAAGAGCAGAGAAATATCACCTAACAGAGTGCAAACATGCAGCTACACAGGCAGAAAAACATGTACTGTCCAGATAAGCTTTTCTATTTGGCCGATAAGTGTCAGAATATTTGTCATATTTGATGTGTACAGGGAAATGTAAAATTAGCATTAAATGATCTTTTTTAAGTTTTTCACATAATAAATAATTTTTTAATACAAAAACATTAATAATATTTTTTAATTAATATTTTGAATTATTCTTTATTTTTAGATTTTCTTTTTTTGTTGTTTTTGAAATTTCGTTGTTTTTGTCATTTGTATTACTTTTTTTAAAATGTCTATATATTTTTTATTAATTTTTATTTCAGTTTTAGAATTTATTTGAGTACACCAAGATAAACTAAATCAAAATGAAAACTGGTTCCTTGATTGAAAGGTTTTTTTTTTATTATTTTTTATTTTTGTCTTCGTGAACTATAATAACCCAGGACTTTATTTGTGAAAATGATTCCTAGTGTGTACAGACTTACCATATTTTTGAGCACACTATTGGTTACAATGCTTACTTCTTCTTTTTTTTTTTTTTTTTTTAACATTTCCTTTATTTGTGCAAAATACTATAATAGGATTAAATAGTAAGTTGCTAAGTATATATATCTTACCACAAGAGGGGTCAAAATTAATTTCATCCCACTTATTTTGATAACACAACTATACAAATTAATAAATTAAAATAAATGTTATAGTATGTCTCTCTTATTTCAGAAAAACTATTCAGATTTGCAGATTACGGTGTACAGTACAGGTCAAAAGTTTGGAAACATTACTATTTTTAATGTTTTTGAAAGAAGTTTCTTCTGCTCATCAAGCCTGCATTTATTTGATCAAAAATACAGAAAAAAAATGTAATATTGTGATATATTATTACAATTTAAAATAATTGTTTTTAAATTTATTATACTTTAAATTATCATTTATTTCTGTGATGCAAAGCTGAATTTTTAGGATCATTATCACATGATCCTTTAGAAATCATTCTAATATGATGATTCATTATCAAAGTTGGAAACAGTTCTGCTGCTTAATATTTTTTCAGAACATGTGATACTTTTTTCAGAACATGTGATACTTTTTTTTAGGATACTTTGATGAATAAAAAGTAAAAAAAAAGAAGCTATGTTTTTAAAATATAAATATTTTGTAATAACAATATACACTACTGGTCAGTAATTTGGGGTCAGTAATTTTTTTCTTTCTTTTTTTTAAAATAAAATCAATACTTTTATTCAGCAAGGATGTGTTAAATTGATAAAAAGTGATAGTAAAGAAAATATATTATTAGAATATATATTATTAGAATTTTTTTTATTTTGAATAAATGCAGTTCTTTTTAACCTTTTATTCATCAAATATATTAGACAGCAGAACTGTTTTCAACACTCATAATAAATCAGAATATTAGAATGATTTCTAAATGATCATGTGATAGACTGGATGTTACATGTGACCAGAGCTGGGTAGATTACTTATGAATTGTAATCAGTTACTGATTACAGATTACATGACAAAATTTGTAGTCAGTAATATAATCTCTTAGATTACACATTTTTGGTAACGTAATCTGATTACTTTGGATTACATTTAGATTACATTAAGTGCTAACCCTTATTTGATATCATATATATTGAATTAGTCTAATCTTGTACTATTTTGACATATACAAAAAAAATATATATATATTCCACAAAATATATTTAATTCACCAACAAGGGCCTCAATAGCTTCTTTTTCAAATGCAATGTATGGACAGTTAATATTTAAAAAATACTAACACTAATGTACCTTGCTGTTAGTGTTTGCTAGTAACACTGAATAAAAACAAAATCACATCTAATGATTTTAAAGGAATTTACTTATAATTAAGTAAATTTAGAAAACAGCTACATTACAAAAACCAATATTGAAAAACATGAAATTCACAGCAATAATACTGCCAGGTCAAATATTTAATCTAATAAAACACTAGAAGTGTATATGAATGTATCAATGAAAAACATAAAAAAAATGGCTACATTGCAAACATGAATTTTGACTAAATTCAAACAGCAATGAAATTCTATCCATCTCAAAACATTTTAAGTGCATAGTAACAATGAGGAAAAGACAAACAATATTACAAAAATGAATATTAAAGAACATGAAACTCACAACAATAACATTGCTTATATAGATATATATTTATATATATATATATATATATATATATATATATATATATATATATATATATATATATATATATATATTAAAGACCATATCGAAGTTAAATATTTCATCTCAAAACACTTGACGTGCATAAGGTAGTAATAATAAAGAAAAATCAACATTACAAAAAATATATTAAAGAACATATTAAAGGCTGTGTTCCCCTCCATTTTCCATTATCTTGTTACTGATTTATTTTGAGCGCGATTCTGACATCCCTCCCCCTCTCCGCCGGAAAAACTTGAAGAATCACGATCGTATATATGTTTAATAGGAAAAAATATAAACATTAAAAAAAGAGGAAATTTAGGAGAATCAGTGAATTGTGAACAACTTATTACCATTGTGTAAATTAAATGTAAACATGTAATCCATAAAAAAGTAACTGTAGTCTGATTACGAGTATTTTAAAAAGTAGTTTACTCTAATTACAAGTACTTGAGTTTTGGAATCTGATTACGTAATCCAGATTACATGTAATCCGTTACTACCCAGCTCTGCATGTGACACTGAAGGCTGGAGTAATGATGCTGAAAATTCAGCTTTGCATCACAGGAATAAAATATTTTTTTAAAGTATATTCAAATAGAAAACTATTATTTTAAGTTGTAATAATATTTCACAATATTACTATTTTTTCTGTATTTTTGATCAAATAAATGCAGGCTTGATGAGCAGAAGAAACTTCTTTCAAAAACATTAAAAATAGTAATGTTTCCAAACTTTTGACCTGTACTGTATGTAAACTGCATATATCAGCCACCCTGCTTTCTAAATATCAACAATCACATATCAAACCTCTAAAATATCAACATTAACAATTACATATTTTAATGGAAACTTACTGTGGACCATCTTGAATAAGTGAAGGCACATACTTATTGAACAGCAACCACTGCAGATCCTTCCTAAACTTCATGGAGAAATGTTGAGAAATGATCAAGACTGATCAAGCTTGTACAAAAAAGTCTTCAGTGTACAAAACTGCGGTTTGTTCTCACCTGCTTTCTCTCTGTCCTAGAATAATCCTGGCCTCTTCATGGTCCCCTTCTACAGGGGCCCTTCCCTCTGCTAAAGCCTGGTAAAGCTTCTTCTTGCTGGACACTGAGCGAGCCAGTGATGGAGGTGGAGGTGGAGGTGGAGGAGGTGCTGCCACATTCTCCACAGACATGTTGCTCCAGCACACTTTCACACTAAGTAGAAAGCAAATGAGAGAAGTAAACGAAAACAAGACAAGATTAAGAGTACTGTGATTGACATGACATGGTGTCACAGACTTCACAATGTAGAGTCTAATAAAACCACACCAAAACAATGCTGCAGTGCACGTGTACTAATTATACAAGCATTCGCGAAGTACACGAACCTACATCAGCGCGTCCAAGAAGTTAAGTTACTTCACTATCTACTAGTAATTGTCTGTGACGTGCATATGCAGTCTGGGTAGTGTTCTCTATTTAGGGAATACCAAATAAGGTCATATACTCCCATGGTCGTGAGAGGACAAATACAAAAATACCAAATATAATAATATTTTATAAATGTGGCGATGGCGATAAATTTGTATTAATCCAATTAGGGGACTGTCTATCGTTTGTTAAAAATTAGAAGCTGCAAATTATATATATTTCCTATTTACCGACGTGACAGCCGGACAGAAAACAGCGTAACACGACCTACGCACCAATCAGTTCATAGAACAGCCCGCTCTTCTCTAAAATAGCCAATGAGAAAGAGTTTTGCCAGGAGGGTGTGCTGGACAGACAACCAATCGGCAGGTTCGCCGGGAGACCAGTCCAATAGAATTCTTATATAGGCGGGTTTTTAGGCGGAAGTCGCACGTTTTTGTGTTCTGTGGCTTGCTTCTTATTCAAGTGTGTGGTTGGCAGAAGCTCGTTTAATAATTGTAAGTGTGTCTAATTTTCTTCTTTTTCATTAATGCCGTTCATCTACTTATTTTTTGCTTATTTTATCAAAATGTGGGGTTTTCTTTGATTAGTGATATTGTAATAATTCTCGATTAAATTGATTGACAAGCTAAGTCGCTAACGTTAGCTTCCGTTTTCAACAACGAGGTCCTTCAGTCATTCACGGGATTATAGCGCTGTTTAATGTAAAAATAAAAGTCTTTCATTCTTCTTGATGATTTTTTTTAACAAAACAGGTTATTTCTAACATATGATCAAAAAGAGTTGGGGAAAGTGTAGAAAATGATTAAGCTTTATTTCGTTCTGCACGATCCGGTGAGTTGGGTTGGCCTTTCGGTGGCTGCAGAGAGTTTAATATAACGTTATGTGTTTTTAATTCCAGAATCATGGCGAGCCAGGAGATGCGGTTAAATCACACGATTTACATCAACAACTTAAATGAAAAGATCAAAAAAGATGGTATGGTTTTGTCTGTGTATTTGTTTGTTTTTATATAAAATGATTTTTTAAATTGTTCATGTTGCAAACCTTTCCTTTTCTTTTGATAGAACTGAAGAAGTCGTTGTATGCTATATTCTCCCAGTTTGGACAAATTCTGGACATCCTTGTTTCTCCTACACTGAAAATGAGGGGTCAGGCCTTTGTGATCTTTAAGGAGATCAACAGTGCTTCAAGTGCACTCCGCTCTATGCAAGGCTTCCCATTTTATGATAAACCTATGGTAAGATACGTGTTTGTGTGTGTGAGAGAAAGAAATATGGATAGATTTATACACACACACACTTTTAAGTTTTTGTTTTAAAGCTAAGATGTTGTGATCTGAATTAAAATGCTCTTAAAATCTATTCACAGCGTATTCAGTATTCAAAGCAGGACTCTGATATCATTGCAAAAATGAAGGGCACATATGTGGAGCGAGACCGTAAGAAAGAGAAGAGAAAGCCTAAAGCCCCTGAAGCAGGTGCTGGGAAGAAGGCTTCTGCTGCCACAGCTGCTATGGCCGGAGTACCTGCAGCCATACCTGTTCGTATATACAGTATTTGGCAGTTTGTGTGCTGTTGACTCCATTGTTGTCTCTCTTCAGGCTGTTATTGATTTGTTGTTGTTTTATTTTTGTTTGGTCATTTACAGGGAATGCCACCCATGAGCCAAGCCCCTCGCATGATGCCGATGCCCGGTCAGCCTCCCTACATGCCTCCGCCTGGTATGATGCCTCCTCCTGGCATGGCACCCGGGCAGATGCCTCCAGGTGCTATGCCTCCAGGTCAGATGATGCCAGGACAAATGCCTGGCCAGATGCCACAGCAGGTTTGTAATACAACTGGAATGTACCTTTTACTATTAATGATGTATAGAAAATTAGGTTGAATTGGTTATCAATTAATCAAATTTAACAATGATAAATTTGTGTATATATATATATACATATACAACTTCCTAATGATGTGTGACTTGATTGAAACATTTAAACTTACAGTATTTTGCTGTCATAACTTGTTTTCATGTTTGTCTCACTTTAACTAGTAGTAAATCGGAGAAACTGAATGGTTCACTCGCGCTCCATGCTCCCACTTGAACTGAGGCAGATACAGCTATAGCTATATATTTTGTGACATTATTATTATATTTTTTTAGATTACTGTACATTAGAATGTCAATGCTAATTGCAGTTATTGGCTGGTCAGTGTGCTATAAGGAATGTTTAGTGAAGTTTTGTTCACAGTATTTTGTCATTTGTTTTAAAAATGACAAAACTGTCAATCTATCCCTAGCATCTACACAGCTGGCATGTTTACATGTTGTAGTTTATCCACTTTGTGTTTGAAATGGACACTGACACAGTCTAAATGTCGTTGGAGGAGCACTAATTAAACATCAATGTTTTAGTCAATGATTTCAGCCCTCCAAAACGGTTTCTACTGTATATTTTCATTTGCCGACTCTTTGATTAATAACACTTTGTCTGTAGGTGTCAGAAAACCCTCCCAACCATATCCTGTTTCTCACCAATCTCCCGGAGGAGACGAACGAGCTCATGCTGTCTATGCTGTTCAACCAGTGAGTGTTTGGTTGCTTTGTTCAGAAACTGTCGCTTTTGAATCTTGTTCAGTGGAGTGCTGGTGAAATTCCGTTTTCAAGTATTTGATCATCTTTTGCTAATTGCAATGCCACTTTCTTCTCATAGGTTTCCCGGATTCAAAGAAGTCCGTCTTGTCCCGGGTCGTCATGACATCGCCTTTGTGGAGTTTGATAATGAGGTGCAGGCGGGTGCAGCCAGAGAAGCTTTGCAAGGCTTTAAGATCACACAGAGCAATGCAATGAAAATCTCGTTTGCAAAGAAATAACGTTCATGTATATGCAGCTTCTATGAAAAATGGCAGTTATACACAGGCCTGCATTTAGAAACCACTGACCCCTTGGGACAGTTCAGGCTGTTTAATTTAGGATGAATAGATTACATGCACACCTTTCAAAAGAAAAAGTCCAGAGTTGAAATGTGAATTCTTATTTGATGGGACATGCCTAGCTGTGCCCTTTAGATTTGTACTGCATGATGCAAGGTAAGGAGTGAATGGAAAGGTGTACCCTCCCCCCACTTCATCTTTTAACTTTTATTTCCTCTTCTGAGATGGTCGGCTTTGGTGAGTTTGTAAGTATGCAGGGTTTTTTTTTTTTTTTTGTTTGTTTTTTTAATTCCAAATATGTAAAAGCATTGCACCCAGAGTCTGGTCCCCAGACATTATACCTGGAGCTTTGATGTTTTTATTAAATCACAATGTTTTTCATGTTGCCTTCTGCTTGTTTTTTTGGACTATAGAAGTTAATACTTTTTAGCATAGATGCTTTAAATTGATCAAAAGTGATGATAAAGACTATAATCTGATTTGAAAACGCAGGATTAAATTACATTTTAAAATATATTTAGAAAAGTTATTTTAAATAGTAAAAATATTTCACAGTATTAATGCTTTTGCGGTATTTTGGATCAAATAAATGCAGCCTTGGTGAGCAGAAGAGACTTCTTTAAATGATATAAAGTGAACAAGTCAAGCATTTTACTCAGAAAAGATGTATTGAAAGTGCTGAAAGACATTTATAATTTTACAATAGATTTCCAATGATGAATCATGAAACAATGCATCATGTTTCTACAAAAATATTAAGCAGGAAAAACTTTTCAACATTGGCAGTAAGAACCATCATTAACTATTGAGTGCCAAATCGCCATATAAGAATGATTTATGAAAGATCAAGTGATACTAAAGCCTGGAGAAATGGCTTCTAAAACTTCAGCTTTGCCATCACATTAATAGTTAGTTTAAAATGGAATAAAATATAAGTTTTAAAGTAAAACTTCATTATTATTATTTTACCAATAAATACAGCCTTGGTGAGCAACATTCAATAATGATAATAAAAAACTGACCCTTAAATTTTGAAGCATAGTGTTTGTGCGTGTCTTTATGAAACCGAACTGAACAACACCAGTTTTCATTCCCTGACAACGGTTTACTGTTTAAGTCCACTTTTTCATGACATGTGTCCTTGTTCACAAGCATTTAGAAGTGGTTCAGTTCGTCCTGCCATCCATCAGTCATGATTTCCTCTGAAACCTCATGTAGTTAATGAAGATGTCAGCCATCACGAGCCTGTGTCTTTCTTTAGTGTGTATCCACAGCATCTTGCGCCAGTCCTTGTTATTTGTGGTTGTCCTTGTCTGTCACTCATCCTTTTGAAGTAGAAGCCAGCAAACTCGGGGGATCTTCTCATCTCAGTCACAGTCTAGATCCAAATTGGCTTTCGGGCTGGGAGAAGTGGGGACACATTCCTTTGACATCAAACATTCAAAAATCCTTAAAACCATAAGCAGCCTTGATCATGTGTAAGTGTATGTGACGCTCTTTGATTCAGTGGTTTATTGATCTTCAGACTTCAAGTCTTAAGTCTAATTACTAAGGAATTAACTTTATTCCCCATTTGTGTGCTACTCAAATTTATGACTGCAAGATTATGAGTGAATAAAAACATTTTGTCCTGTTATGAAATTAATCGTGTCCAGATGGAATCCGTGCATTCACAAACTCATCATACACTGATTGTCCCGTTGTTTGAGCTCATACACATTCTCTTTAATCTCAAGCAGTGAGAGATTTCTGTTGAAGTTGAATCACTCTCTCATGGCCTGGGAGTCTTTGTGAGTATTGTATAAGAGGTAATTTACTCTTCAATTAAGTTTAAGGGACTCTGAAGTGTCAGCTGTATAATAGGGGCCACCTTGAGTTACATTGCGCTGTGACCCTAAATGATTAGGTCAACTTTTTTTTCTGTGTACACAAACGTGCATTCTTCTGCAGTTTTCCCAAGCCTCTGCACACTCCGCTGTTTTGCCTTGAGAAAAACCTGACCTTAACTGCTGCTGATGCTGTGTGTGTGTGTGTGTGTGTGTGTGTGTCTTATGCAATTGGCATGATGCCTAGCAGTTTGTTGTCCACCAACACTGCCCCCTTTGAGTCACAGAACAGACACTTCTTATGCCAGCAATGTGTGGGACGGCGGTCCCCACGCTGATCATATGACCAAACAACAGGTTGGTCAGTTTGAGAAAACTATGTACATTGTTTTATCACTGTGCTTTGTCTGGAGTCCAAATACACCCACAAACTGACCCCCAAAATGGGCTCCAGCTTAGAAATAGGTGTAGGTTTAGTTTATTCTTTGTTTAGTATATTGCTTTATTTCCATGCCAAATTATGAGTGAATATGAGGATGTGAGTTGTCTTTCGAGTCTTTGTGAGTCCAGAGGGACTGGCTCTTTTTACATTTTCATGTTAATCACCAACTTTCAGTTCACAATGAGTACAGCAGATGGAGACATTTGCTGGTGTACTGTTCATGGTGTGACGGTAGTAAGGTTTGTACCAAGTGTGCCGCACTAGTCCTCAAAGTGAAGCCATCGCGTTTCGGTCGCTCCCAGGTGGCTGGTCCCAGTATAGGTCATAAACCCCGCCCTCTCCATGTAATCTAATGGGACGTGAGACAAACTTAATTAAATTTCACTTAAAATATTTTGCTTTCAAACATAGGTTTTTTCATTTGATGTAGAGTTTATCACGCTGATGTAAGTTAGGGTTTTCGTTTTTTAAATAAGTTTGGTTTTAGTTATGTGATGCTATAAAAACGGGAGTGTGACGTCATGATTGACAGCTGAGACTGACGGCTTCTCTGAGAGAACTGAGGTGCCAGCGGACTTTTTCGGGATCTTTAGGAAGAGATTGGAGTTATATTTACCCTATTTTAACACAAGCCTCTTATACGGCAATCGGCAGACAAAAATTGGACAAGTCAGGCTAATTTAAAAAGGGTCAGGGGCGTGTGTTTGTGATCGACTCTGCGGGAGTGGGCGGGACGCGGCTCCACTCTTCACTCCACAGACCATACTCCCGAGACAAATCAGCGCAATATGGCCGCGCCCTATTTGGACAATGGTGGCTTCACTTTTCTTCAATGGAAGTGAATGAAGGTGCATCGTCCATCTCTTTTACGGTCTATGGTTTGTACCTGAAGACTGAAGAGAACGATCCATATCTTCCCATTCATCTCAGTGGAGGATTGATTATTTGCTTTTGGAAATATGTAACATAGGCTGTCATCTTTTCCTGGAAATTTTACGTGAATGCAACTCATGCTGAAAAAACAAGGAAAAAGAAAAAAAAAACAATAGACACCAGCACAAAAATTGTAATGGTTTTATTGGTTATGGTGGTAATTGTACTGGTTTTAATGGGAACTGTTGACCCTGTGGGTATGGTAATTGGTCGCCTTCTATTGGTGGCTTGTTAAACCCGCTAAATCCTAATGGAATATGTCCCAAAACACACTAGGCCTACAGAAAAAAAGGTTTTAATTGTTAAAAATTGATGTTTTGTAATGTTTATAATTGTATTTGTTGTGGAAACCATTAAAATTTCTGTGATGGTTTCTATAGTTTTTTTCAGCAGGGACTCATCACAAACTGGAAAAATATTAGAGGCTCAGTTTTACTGGTTTAGGAACCCTACATAAATCATTTGTCACTGCTGTTAGTTTATCTGTACAATAATTTAATGATTAAATGGTAATGTAATGAAGTAGCCTACTGAAAGAAAGAAAAAAATCGTCCGAACACAGCCGTACAGGTAATTCTAACGGATCCAAATGATGTCATTATCTCTGAACATCAGCTCCCCGCAAGGCTTTAGAGTCAGTAGGAATAAAGAGTGATTAAAATTCAGTTGTGTCGAGGTCAGCGCCGCTCTATGCTAATCACAGACGGACTTGAAGAGCCCTCTGTTCTGACCACGGGTCACTCTACTTTTGGGAAATAACTGGTTTCCAGGGATGTGCGCATCAGCAACAAGTCCATCCCTTCGCGAATGGGGGGAGGAAACAGGATCGAGTCAATAAAATCGGTCCATTATATTTTCAGCATAAAGCGGATGCTTTGTGTTGTAGTAACTGCCTCCATGCCTGCACAGTGGAAAGTTCACTCATTCCCGATATGGAGCTCTGGAAAGCAGCAGTATGACGCCGATATGCAGGCTATGCCTTTAATTTCCACAATAAGTCAAAAGTCTGGTTTATAGGCTGAACTGGTCTTCCAGTCTAGCCGAGCTGATTTAAAAAGACCTCTATCTCTGCCTGACCAGCTGAAAAGTGGTCAAAATCCCTCTAAAACCAGTAAACAACCCAGAATAGACACTACTTCTATAAATACATTTTTCATTTATTTCTTCAGCAATGTAGAATTGCAGACAGTAGCTGTATAGGCAATGTGTGTGGCCCTCAATAAAGAATCTCACCTTAAACACAAAAATATTCAGTCTTTGTGAAATGTCATTCTGGGTGCAACAGGGCCCCACAAACACTATTTGGCATCCAAACCTTGTGGCTTTATTGCTTTGTCCTCACCCAACAACCTAATGATTAAGTCAGAGAAAGCATGCCACTTCCACTTTTAGCCTATGATGTGATAACAAGCCAGCGGTAGTGTAAATGTGCATGAGTATTGAATGTAACAGCCTCTGTCTGTCTATTTTCTTCCCTCTGACAGGGTCTTTTAATTGGTACCGCAACACTTTGATCATGCTCAGAGATTAAGTGAAGCTTGAGACCTATTATTTCAGAACCGCCATGGGAGTACACATGAAAAGAAACCCTTCTGAGAATTTCTAGACCAGTGCATTATGGGATAGCATAGTTTCACAATTTATTTGTTACAAATGATACTGTGACTTCACAAACAGGACCAGCATAGAATTGTAGAATCTGAGTGATCTTGTTTGTGTATGGCAGAGAATGGGCCCTTTTCTGTCATTTATAAACTGTAGTGATTGTTACAAAATAGAAGGGATGTTGGGCTGTTGAGCCTAACCTAATGTTTATAATGATTCTCCTGATTCGTGGTAACTGACAGAACTGTTTAATTTGATGTATCCACACAAGCTTTTCATAGCATACATTCCAGCAAACAAAAATATGTTCTAAGAGCATTTGGTAACGTTCCAAAAGTAGGCCTATTTTAAAAATGGGACGCAACTAAAACCGTTCAGAAAAAAAAATCTTCCATTAGTAATGTATCAATAATATTTATATGTTAATGATTAGACAATAATTTTGAATGAACATTCTATTAACGTTACTTGAAAATTGCATTCGTCTGGAACACTTTCTGTGTTGTTTTTCGATTTGTTAGCACTATTTGTTCTGTATTTGATTCCAGTTTTGTCTAAAGTATTATTAACTTATTTTTGAATGAAATTGATAATAAATAGATGATTCTAGTAGGCCAAAATAAATCTGATTACCAAATTTAAATTGACATATTTTCTATTAGTGTTACAATAGTGGAAATGTGGTTGTAACAGCAGCACTCTTGACAGTATTTGAAGAAAAAAAAAAGTTATATTTATGGACTAGCCTACATCAGTTTGTAATAAATATGTCGATATTGTATTCAAGTTAGATACAGGTGACGATTCCCATGCGGAGGACACACCCTCTTCTGGCAACTTTACCGCTAGTGCTCTCCACGGTGATGCGCAGTCTCGCTCTCTGCGCTCGTCTTTGCTTTGGGAGGGCACCGGGAAAGCCTACCCGGTTGACGTGAGGGAAAAGAGCTGCTTTAAGTGAGTGGGAAAATAAATGGGATGAAAGCTCAAGTCACTAGGTCAGCAGGGCGAACATTCAAAGCTTCTTAACTGTAGCAGGTGGAAGGAGGAGGAGGAGGAGGCACCCTGGACTCCGCGCGGAGTGTGGAAAGACATCAGTGGTCTTATCATTTACCTGTGCCACATTTACTTTGCTCGTATTCGCACTGTGTCTTCACCATGGACACATGGACAGTGTAAAGAAAGCGTCACCAAACAGGGGAAGGCAGTTCCGTACGCACAGAACAAGTGCGCAAATGTCTGCTATGAGAATGGATAGAAACCGAAAGAGTTGGCACTCGCGGGAGAGCTCGAGCGCGGACAGAAGGGGTGCTGCTAGGGCGATGATAAGGGATGTAGAGCGCGGACAGCACTGGACCGTCCTTTTCCTGCTCTCGCTCGCGCTGCAGCCGCAGGTAAGCCGCTGATCACGCGCTATTTTCAGCCTGCTTGTCACTTTTTTCCACGGGTGTTTTCTCTCCAGAGCTTTACACGGACAGTCCTCGGTGGTTATTTAGTGCAGTGTTGTTTTTACTTTAGTGCTGGTTGCAAGTGGTTTGCACCAGTGTGCGATTTATTTAGTGACTTTCAGGCAGCTGAACTTTTTTACGCAGTCTGTCGTTTTCTGGGCGCAGTCGGTTGAGGTTCATCTTGCCCAAACAAAGCATAAACTTAAAGACTTGTTAATAAATTTCTGTTGTTCACATCTATGTAATAAATAACTACAGCAATTAAGCTTTTTGTCGACACCGTCTGAAATTGACAGCTGTTGCTATGGCAAATACGATTTGCAAACTTTTGTGATTGCTGAAATTATATATATATATATATATATATATATATATATATATATATATATATATATATATATATATGATAGAATATATATATATATATATATATATATATATATATATATATATATATATATATGAGAATATATATATATATATATATATATATATATATATATATATATATATATATAAACAACACACACTTTAAACACACCCAGCCTGCTTCTTCACCGTAATTTGGGGGGTTTAACCTGGTGTGCAACCCCCATAATTCCGTTTTACACCTTTGTGGACGAGAGACCTGTGTTGTGCTGTTACCGTCTGCAGCCACCTGTTGTTCCATCTTTCTTTGTTGCGCGCCGCACTTGTCGCTCTTTTTGGGCGTGTTGCCTTGATTTTCATGCAGATATGAAAGTCTCATGTCAGCTATGGTTCATATGCAACATCATATCTGATGAACACGGCAATTTGTTATTGTAAAGCTTGTCTGTAAGATTATTTGCACAACATATTTGTGTGTGAAATGTACCCTTGTGCACTGGTTTATTTGTACAACAAAAGCATCATTTTGCTGTAGTATAAATGGGGACATTGTAGCGCTTTTCTATTTAGAGCAGGGCTTATTTTTAATTTCATTATGTTTACATCAGGCAGTAAAGTAGCAGCCATGGAGATTTTATAAAGAGAAATGGGTTTCTTTGTGGACATGTGATTTTGCTTTTGTTTGCATTCCCAGAAAATGCTCAGTCACTCTAATTATGCTGATCCATTTGTACCACCCAAATGGCTCAGCTGTATTTAGAGAACACATATCATCATTTTATTTGATCAAAATATGAATCTCTCTTATGGTTTGAGAAGACTACTCTGTTTAATACACATTTGGCATTAAAACCAAGGTACATTATTTCAGAATCTGCTCCCAATGCTACACATCCCACCCCAGCCACCTATTATTCCAGGCTTTGAGGTCTCCGCTGGAGTTGTTGGTCTACAGTGGAGATGACAACTCACCTGCTGTGTAGGGCAGATCCAGGGTATGAGAACCCTTTGAGTGCAGAAAGCGCGTGTGTGTTCTGGTGGGTTACTGCTGGTTGCACATACCTGTCCTGACACTGAGGGCGTGTGAAGAACGCTAATATTTTGGTTCTGTCGTTTGAACTCTGGTTGTTGAATGCTTTAATGGTTCTTGGAAGATCTAAAGCATGTATGTTACAGAAAGTTCTAGAGAGAAGAAATTTAATGGTTTTTATGTTATTGTCAGAAGAGATGAGAAGGGAAGTGATCAACAGCTTTGTATTTTTAGTTGGGCTATAAAAAACAGGGCTCAACAATAAGGATGGCCTAGTGGCCTGAGGCCAGTTGATGGAAATGTCACTTGACCTATCCAGGCGTATATAGTGAGGTTAGTTACAGCTGACTAACATAGATGAGGTTTATTAAAACTATCAGAATAACTTGTGATAGTATATGAATGTACAGTATATATGGAATACACTATGCTGCCAGTCGGTACAACTTAAATGTTTCTGAGAGAAATCTCTTATGCTCACTAGGGCACTCAAGTTGTGCAATTTAAATTTTTCCTTTCACTTTGGAGTGTTACAAGCTCTTGGTGCATAAAGAAGATCTGTAAAGTTACAAAGACTAAAGTCTCAAATCCAAAGAGATATTCTTTATAAAAGTTGACTTGTCCACACCCTCCTAAGATGCCTCATTCTAACACGCCCCCACTTGTCTACGTCACGATGCATAACGCCGCCCAAATGTTCACGCAAAGAAAGAAGGTGTAACTTTTATTCTCGCTGTTGCCGCTGGCACCATGTTGTGGAGACCCTGTGTTTCGTTGTGAAATCGAAGCTACTTTGTTTGGCCTTCCAAAAGAGGACACAACTAGAAATCAATGGTTTAGTTGTATTTACAACACTGTTGTATTCAACCCAAATATTCAGATGTGTGCAGCGCATCTTGTGCATTTTGTTTTGTCATGCTGGGACATGGCATTATAGTATGGTTTGGCAGTGATTCCCAATCCCAGTCCTCTTATCACATACAACATTTGTTCGATTCGACCGCAAGTGCCTGCGAGTTGTGGACATCACTGGATATTCCACCATGATTCCAGTTCAAAACAAGTGTATAAGTTCCATTCAAAGGGCATTAAAGTTTTCGAGATGTGAATTTAAATTGTATTTATTTACAGAGCAGTGGTATATGATGTCACACTCGTCTGTGTGTGAAGACGCTGCAGGCAGCAGCGCAAATCCATGAATGAATGTTCGGAAGTAAAGTAAACTTCAATGGATTTCGAAAATACTCTGGAATTATGTGGAAAATAATGTGTTTTTTGAACCTTAAACCGCATAAACACATTGCATTACACCAAATTCACAAATTAATGTTCTTTTTAGCAGCATCATATGACCCCTTTAATCATAAATACAGTAAAAGAGTAATATTGTGAAAGATTATTACAATAAACAAATTTAACATATAAAATGTATTCATATACAGCAGCCATTAGCCAACAAGTTTTTATTGTCATATGATCCTTCAAAATAGGAAGTAGGTATCTTTTGTAAAATTATAAATATCTTTAATTTAGCTTTTGAACAATGTAATGTGTCCTTGCTGAATAAAATTAATAATTTCTTATTATTCATTAAATCTATATAAATTCATTAAATAAGTATAAAAATGGTAGATTATATAATAAATATTAAGTGATCTCTCAAATGAATGAATGTCATGGAGATACATTATACCTTTTTTGTAATGCAAATAATTCTTGATTCATGCAAAAATTTTGCTCACTTGCAAATGGTATTATAATTTTAGTATTGCTATTATAATTATTGATTATATTTGTGGCAAACATGCTGGGTTGTTTCAACCCAAAATTGGGTCAAATGTTGGGTTAAAATTTCAATTTAAAAATTATACCCAACAGTTGGGTTTGTCCATATTTTGAGTACTAAAAAGTGAAATTAAGGATGATTCCCGGTTAAACGCCCAAATCAGGAATGGAGAATAAAACAGATAAGGGTTACCTTTTGTGTTAGACAGCAATAATACTTTAACAGTTAGTCAATACATGTCTTCAAAATGCGTAGCTGCCCCCTCAAATTTGTGTTATGCACATATCCTTTTTGTTTTAAATGGCAGTATGTCTTTATCTCTGATGTTGGATGGCAGGAGTTTAGCACGAGTCTTTGTGCGGTTTTAATGT
Source organism: Cyprinus carpio (assembly GCF_018340385.1). Taxonomy (NCBI): domain Eukaryota; kingdom Metazoa; phylum Chordata; class Actinopteri; order Cypriniformes; family Cyprinidae; genus Cyprinus; species Cyprinus carpio. The sequence continues at coordinate 12,313,475 of NC_056614.1, read as the reverse complement.
CTCGGTAATGAGCCCTGTGATGCAGCTCCTCAAGAGAGGCTGCTGAAATACAGGTATGTTGGGAATGACCCTGGCGGAGGATAGAGGGAGAGGAAGAAAGAGAGATGGAGAGTGATGGCCGGTGGTCTATCTGCCGAGCGTTTGATGTGTCCATGTTTTGGGAGCAGGAATGGGACAACATGCCATGATGGAACAATGGGAGGACAGTGCAGCCATTCAGCGGTCCTGCTCAAACGTGGGGTCACAGGGAGAGGACAGGCACCACCGAGTCTTACTGTCTGACCCGGCTTGGAATGTCGTATTCACAGGAGAATCAGTGTGTGTGTTTATTTGTGTGGGAGAGAGTGTGTGATGCACATCAGGATTTTTCAAGTATGCGCATCTTCAGGATCTTAAAATGAATAAATAAATAGTCTACAATAGTTTTGATAAAGCATGTTTTTTTTTTCTTTCTAGGTTTTTATTTGGGAAATCGTTTTTTTTTTTGTCCTACTGAGAGTACCTAATGCCCAGCAGTCCCTTTGCAGAGTGTGTGTGTGTGTGTGTGTATGTGTGTGCGTCTTCTCCTCCTTTGTGACAAAAAGAGAGGTGAATAAAAGAATGGCAACAATGAAGACAGGAAAGTCTGAACATAATGATGAGAGAAGAGGAGATCTTTTCCCAAGTGAAAAAGAAGAGAACGACACAGTCGGAGAGGGCAAGATAGGAGCTGTGTTGTAAATGTGTTCCCCTCTGGGGAGAGAGGGAGAGAAAAGAAGGGAAAGGTATTGATGTAGAGAAAGAATGGAAGACAGAGTTCAAGGGGTTGAAGAGTAGGAAGTGACTAACACAAGGGAGTAAGGAGAGAAAGCGTGAGAGAGAGGCAAGACATGAGGAGGTAAATAACCTGAGGGGAGAAGATGGAGGTAATGAAGTTAAGTGAGCATGCAGTGATTACAACACAGAAGAGGACTGTAGCTGTCCGTTTAGATTCAGAGATTTCGCTTTGAATCAATGTTATCATCTGTTCTTTCTGTCTTTATCTGCCTTCAGATACAAAGACTGCTAGAGTCATTATCTGTCTGAATGAATGGCGTCTGGTGAGGATTGTGTTTGTGTTGTTTGACACTGTATGAATACAATTTTAATGTTTGAATACATATATTTTGCTTAGTCTGAAACAGTAGGGCCTTTGAGCATTATTACAATGCAATCGAGTGCTTTTCAATTTTGAGGAATAGTTCACCCAAAAATAAGAATTCTGTCTTCATTCACTCACCCTCATGTTGTTCTGTAAACCCACATGACTTTATTTGATCAGAGTGCTGTCAAACTTTAGAAATGACAATAAAAGCACCATAAACATTGAATAAATTTAGTAAATCAAGTCGAGAAGTGTCTCATCAGATTATTGGTGAATCATGATTTGTTTATTGTTTATGCACTGATTTCATGCACATTTGTGTGTTTGTACATTAATTAGCCTAAATTGGATTCATTATCTACAAATAATCTCAATTTTGTGTTCCATGGAGCAAATAAAACTAAATCATCACAATTACATTAAACTGGTATATATCATTTTTTGGAGTTTTATTTTTATTACAACCGAAGTACCAGAGGAGCATTTCAACTTAGACAGGAAGGCCTTCAAATTTTCTTTGTCAAATCAAGTTTTTGCCAGATTTGGTGGTTGAGAACCACTGCTTTAGGCATTACTTTTTAATAATAACAATCAATATACTTGTCATTTACATTTCAAAAGAATATGATACATTTTTATAATCGACAACAGCATTGATATTCTAACCTGCACCAGCCAACGTCCAGATGTGATAAAACTGTTTTCAGAAAGCCAGTAACTGTGGAGAATATGAACAAGCATCATGAGAGAATTTAAATTCTAAACACCGTTGGAGGCTGAAAGTGCTGCTTCTCATCTTAATGACTTCATGCACTTTGTCACTTCAGTTTTCCTGTTTGGTTTCCATTTTTTAACCTCGCTGTTTTGAATTTCCATAGGTTGTCTCTGCGGTGGGCACATTTGAGGTCCAGCTTCGACAGTGGCTAAACCCTCAGGGCTTTCTGCAGAATGGTCAGTGCTGTGACCCCCAGGCCAGTGGAGGGCAGCGCTGCTCATCAGGTGATCAGTGTGACACCTTCTTCAAGGCCTGTCTGAAGGAGTACCAGGCTCGGGTTGCACCAACCGGCACCTGTACATATGGCACTGGCAGCACACCTGTCCTGGGTGGGAACTCCCACACCTTACATCATCATGGAAACGAAGGAAGCGACAGCAGAAATGGACGAATTGTTATCCCATTTAAATACGCATGGCCAGTAAGTACATCTCTCATTTGCTTAGTGAACAGCGATGAGGTAAAACATCATTTGATATAGAAACCTTTGACAAAGACTGCTTGAAAGACTTGGATAAAGTGTTGGTTTTTCTGATCTGTTGTGCGTGGTTGAATATATCAGAAGGATATTTTCTAAAGGGCAGCTGTCATGTCACCATTATACTGTCAGTGTTGCCAAGACCTCACCTCTACTGACATTATCATGTCAGTTCTTGAAGGTAAACTGTGTAATTTAGTATAACAGGTGGAAAATGACAAAAAAGACCACACTAAAGTGTTCTGAACACATTCGCTCATCTGCCATTGGTTGAAAAATATATTAAATACATGAAAAATGTACACCACCCCCAGACTCCATTGGCTGAGCTAATGTGGGAAAATGGGGAAAAACACCAACAACGAAATTTAGGGGTATCATATAAAAAAATAAGGCTGAGCCAATGTTTATGACACTTCTGAAAATGATTTGTTAGCACTAGAGCAACAGTATTTACACTTTTATTTGAAATCAACTTCAAAGAAATATCTTACCTAAAGTTGTCTCTACAAGTTAAAGAGATATCAAAAATGAAAGTTCTGTCATCATTTACTCATGTCGTTCTAGAAGAATTTGTTCATCTTCAGATATTTATAATGAAATCAGGAAGGTTTCTCTCCCTCCTCTGAAAGTCTATTACACCAAAACGTTGATGCTTAAATATTAAGGGTTAGTTCACCCAAAAATAAAAATTCTGCCATTTATTACTCACCCCAATATCATTCCAAATCCCTCAGACCTTCGGTTCATCTTCGGAACACAAATTAAAATATTTTGATGATATCCAAGAGCTTTCTGACCCTGCATAAACAACAAGAGAACTACCTTGATCAAGGCATAGAAATTTAGTAAAGACATTGTTAAAATAGTCCATGTGACATCAGTCTTTCAACCTTAATTTTATGAATCTATGAGAATACATTACCATGAAGCATGCTAAAAAATGATGCTAGGGTGACACTGAGGAGAAGAATTGTTTCATTAAGTCATTATTTTTGTTTTCCTTGCACACAAAAGTAAAATTATGGTTGAATCACTGATGTCACATGGACTATTTTGTCTATGTTCTTGGTACCTTTCTGGGCCTTGAATGTTGTACGACCCTTGCTTTCTGTGGAGGGTCAGAAAGCTCTCGGATTTCATCAAAATATCTTAATATGTGTTCCGAAGATGAACAAAGGTCTTACGGGTTTGGAACGACATGAAAGTGAGTATTTAATGAAAGAATTTTCATTTTTGGGTGAACTATCCCTTTAAGTCTGTTCATCACACAGGTTCATACAGTCTTCAGAAGTCTTGGATTTTCATTTATGTCTTTACAAATATTTTGTAGCATCAAAGTTTTGAGCCAGAGAGACAGAAATCTCTCAGGTTTCATTAAAAGTATCTTTATTTGTGGTTTCAAAGTAGGGATGTCAACGATTAATCGATGATCAATTAATTGTCGATAAGAGATGCAATCGATTAAAGCTGTCGATGGTCGGTTAACCGATTTAATGTTGGGCTGCGTGCGGGTAATGCGCAGAACACGTGCGAGCGGCTGTGAGTGACGGAGACCGTATATAAACGCACCATCATTCATTCACAATGTACAAATTAAGCTTTTAATGTGAATTAAACTTTAAATAAGCCTACATTAAAATAGAAACAACATAAAAGTTCTTCAACAAAAAGCAATAGAAATGTAGTAACTAAGTCACTTCATCAGATAACTGTTTCATATCGTGCGCTTTGCAGTGCTGCGGGACACAGGACAGAAAGGCTATCCTATTACTTGTTAATTCGTTCGACTTATTAATTTGTGGCAATTGTCCATGTTTCATTAATTGTGTTCCCTAAATAACCCATGATTTAACTAAATAAGGGAACAAATTAATAAATCGAACGAATTCTTAATTCATGAAATCTTTAATTTCCCTTCCCATGTTTACCACAGTAAAAGATGCGAAAACAGTGATTAAAAGTGAAAGATAATAAAATAAACCTGCGAAATTAGAGGGTTAGACTGTGAAGATTTAGGAAAAGAAACAATGCATATATGTTATTGAATTTGTGTAAATTCGTGACTAACCGGCAAACCAGAACAAAGCCGCGTAAATAAAGGCTATGGGCTCGTACGGCATCTAGAGGCACGCTCGCGATCCAACATTTTCCTATTATTCCTCTAATAAACAAAGCTTTTATACCACACTTGTCATAATCAGAGCTTATAATTTGTGAGTAAATAATTGCTGGATTCAAAACAGCGATTAAAAGGCGCTGTGACCGACACAATACGCTTTCCCACGCGCATTCAGTGACGTCACTAAACGGTGACGCCATCGTTCACTAGTATCTGCATGGACCTAACTAGGGCACAGGTTCTCAAGCCCTGGGACAAAATGGGATGTTTTAAGGAAAATGTATAGCCTATATAAGTAATAGGCCCAACATAAAAATAACATTTTTTTTTTTAAATATGCGAAATATATCCGACTTAAATAATTAAGATAACGGATTTAAAACAGAAGTGTGGCTGCGCTCCATAAGTTCATGGGGGAAAAAAGGATGACAACGCATTCTGTTTGTTTGCTTTATTTTACAAGAGCACAAATCTTCTGTTTTTATTGTGTGTGCGCACAAATGAAAGTAAACACTTTTTTTTAATTATTATTATGTCTCGCGCCGGAGCCTGCTTCACATGTAGCGATTCAAACTCACATCGCAGTCTGTTCATTACCAAAATAAAATAGTCCACTAAACATTTAAAAGGTTACACTGCTCAGTTTAAATAGACCTTATACCGGTTCACTCTGCTGTTATGCCAAGGACGTTTTTGCTCATATGAAGAGGATTATTTCCCGTCTATATGCGAATGCGTACAAGCCTAGTTAACATTATAAATAATAGTTTAATATTCAAACACATTGCGAATATGGAAACATTTGGATTTGTGCCGAATGAGACATGAGCAATAACCTCCAAATAAATCTAGCCAGAGCCGCGCTCGCTCGTCCTCGTATGCATGCACGCACGGTCACGAACTAATGCACTGTATGCCGAATTTTAAAAAAAACAAATAGGCCTACTGGAATGCAAAAATTCAAAATCTGACATTTTATAGGACAGAATCCAGCTGGATCAAATTAATGTGAGCAACAGTGTTTTGGTGCAGCAGCGCCGAGGTAAGCAGTTCACTTGCAAGCAGTCACACGCGCGCCACAGTTATGTTTGGGATAATTTTATTTTAAATACCATAATGTCAGTTGAAAACATTGCAATTGTGTTTTAAAAAATACAACAACAAGCACCACAAAATCATTTAAAGAGGCGTGTGCAGCGGTCTCCGTGCGGGATAGGAAACAGTCAACAAAGTAAAATTACCTCAAAAGTATGGCACGCTCTCTTCATTTTATGAAATCATCATAATCACATCTATTCATTTTATAATCCTGCTACTAGCATTTTATTCAGACTAAAACTCCTTTAATTCAAGTGAGAAAGCGTTTTGTGTGTGTGTGGGGGGCTTTTGCACATACTGTCATACCGGTGACTGCATGCATGCAACAGATGCATTTTGCAGCATTATGTTTAACGATTAATCGATTAATTGATCGTTAATTTAAACGACGATCGATCATGGAAATAATCGAAATTTGACATCCCTATTTCAAAGATGAACAAAAGTCTTATTGGTTTAGACTGATGGGTAGTAAATAACAGAAGTTTTGTTTTGGGGTTAATTAAAAACAACAATAAAAGAGTTGTACTGAAGCATTTGTTTTCCACTATCCACAAACTTGGATCACATCCAAATCGCATGCAGTGGTTTCCTTAAAGCTATATAAGCTTGCCTGCTATTTTATTAACTTGTTGATAGGGAAGTTTTCACTTAACCTTGATCTGACCCCAGTGGCATTATGCCGAGCATATGGAGGTAGTAATGCTGGCTGACTGTTGGCCAGACCGTGGACGTGCTGTGCCAGTGATCTTTACTGAACCTCGCTGTGAGTGCTGCAGTCAGTGTTTGTTTTTTTCCAGCATGGGTCTTTAAACTGATTACACACTTATTGATTAGAGCAGATAGATAGTGTGTGAGAGAGAAAGAGAGAAAAAGATGAGGGTGAAAGATTGTAGCGCAACTTTTAATTTGATCTATTGGTGTTGTGGTAGCTGAAGATAAAGACGGTCTTTTGTAACATAATGAGTGTTCTGGTCCTCTGATTTGATAAGCTGCATTCAGAGATACATGCTGATATTTTGTATAATGTCACTGGGACATTTCATTGTCTCTCTTCTTGACTGTGTTTGCCATACTAACATTTTAACCAAACCATTTTCACTGGTGGAGCAAAAATAAACAAATTACTCATATTTCGTCCGAATCAGTTCTCAGTATTTGTCTTGTTTATTGAAGTGCCTCAAAAGCAACATCACATTTGCAGTCTTGCTGTTGTGCTGAATATCAGCACGACCACTGAAAATAGTTTGGTTACAATGTCACAAATACACAATTGGTTTTTGATCGGTTTAATCAAACCTGAATATAATAATTTACAGCTTGTTTATCTTCTATTTGCATTCATCTCCTCTGTAGTAGTTGTCTTGACTAGAAAATGCGTCTTTCTTTCTCTCCCAGTTTGTTTCATCATTTTCTGGCTCTTTCTTTTGTGAAACATGTTTATTCTCTCTAATTTTCCAGACAAATTGACATCACTAGTTTTTATTGTCTGCAGTAATAGAGCAGACGCTATCACTACAAATAGACCATTAATCGTTGACTTAAAAGCAAATCTTTAATTAGACCACTGTGATTTAATATTGGTGTGGTTTTTTGTGATACCATTTGTCAACTTCATACAAATTCAATGAAAACAGACACATAAAAGAGAGCTGCCCAAGGCCCAAGAAGGAAACCAACTCTTTTGTTTGTCTTGTGGTTAAGATCATGAATGTCTTGTCACTACGCTAAGTCATCACACATAATACCAATCTTATCATCAGAATCAAAAGGGAGCGGTTGGGGATATCAAACTCTTCGATGAGTCACAGAAACCCCCGATAAAAGAAAGATGACTCTCATGACCCACATATCTCTCATGTAAAATATTACAGTATTCTCTTGCTGTAATTACTGTCTACCATGGTGCTGCATTACAACAAGCTTCAGGCCTCAGAATCCCTTCCAAATAATCGCCGGCTGTAGAAGATTGACAGGCCAGTAAAAGTATTTTTTATTTTTTTATTTTTTTATACTGTTGAATGAATGATGAAGTTCTTAGAATTTTATCATCCTAACTGAAATGGAACCTAGATGTTTTTTTTTTTAATCATACATTTGCTTTACTTTTACATTTATTGATTTGGCACTATTATCCAAAGTGGCTTATACCACAAGTATACACGCAGGTATACAGCGGGTAACCAAGCTAATGCACACATCAAAACTTTTAGAAATGCACAAATTCATGCAAATGACAGGCCAAAAAAAGGAGACTGACAGCCAATGGCAGTCACGTCTGTTTCTACAGTACAAATACACAGTACACCCAAATGTTGAGTACATAATTTTTTTTTTAATTGTTAAAATATTATTCATTAATTATTTGTTATTAAAATAACTGTAAGTAACTGTATTTAAAATCAGTGTTTCTCATACTTCATCCATCATCTTATCATTGAGCAATGGAACATTGGATTTCTTTCTCTGCAAAGGATGTATGTGATCTGAACTTTTTGGAATGGTTGGTGCTGCACCTATGATGCAATAAAATGCTCCCTGATGGTGGCTCACAAGATTTTGGAAAATGATTATTATTATCTGGAAGTTTTAGGATCTAATTGGCTGCTCATACAGTAATGAGGGTGAGAAAGGTGATATTATTTTGTCAATTCATTAATTCTAAATGGTAATAATGTTTTCAATGAAGCTCAAAGCTAGCTGGTGCAGGGGGAAATCATCTGATGCAGGCCAGCTGTCCTGGCTTTGAAGAACAGGTCTGAAAGCCTCCGGCAAATGGACCTCTGTGTACTGGATTGGCACTAGGGATGTGCATTTTGCAGATGTGACATGTTTTGAAATTTAGAAAAGTCACAATTTTCCCAATATTTACCAAACATTTACACTAACCAAGTTTATTTTTCAATATTTTAATGACACATTCACCACATGGGGCATTCCAAAAGGCACAGAAAAGCCCAAGCAAAGATCCTGCATTAATTGTAAACTGAGCCACTCTGATATTGTAAACAAAAACAGATCTTACTGCGAATACCATACAACCACATTTATTCTTAGTTTTTGAGTAGATGCGATGTATAAATGCATGTATTACAATCTGAGTGTATATGAGAATGTTGGGCTGTTTAAACTGTGAGTGTGAGAAAATTCTGGAGGAAAACGGCTGTCTGGATCAGTTTCAGGGCAGGGCTGAAGGGTGAGGGAGAAGGAGTGAATGGATTCTGTGGGCATCAAGGGAGTGAAAGAACCGTATTATCTGTCCATCTTTGTGTGGTGGTTCAGGTGGAAGGAGGGAGGGAGGGGGGTATCAGGATCCCACAGCCTCAGGTGAAGAGACAAACAGGTGAGCGCAGGCATTATTAACATTATCCTCCCAGCCTCTCGGTTCACGCTGTAAGTGTCGGTTCCTGAGTGATGACCCACACAGTGTGTTTCACCGTTTAACTGTGTTGTCATAATGTAACGCACTGTGGCTCCTCCATTGTTTAGTGTTTCCTGATTAATGGTGTCTTGATTGAAGCTGTTGGCCTTCATGTGGTCGCACAGTAAATTAGATCATCACTCTCCCTTTCTTCCATTGTGACAAGAAAAGAAGAGATGAGGGCGTCTATGATCAGGATGAATGGATATGGAGAGGAAGTGGATGTGTGGGAAAATCAGTTTTTAGTCGATGGCTTTAGTGGCAAGGTTATTACCTCCATTTAACGCCACAAACGCTGGGGTGCACAAGGCAGAGGGTCAGATGATCTTGAATTCTGTAGGTAATCGAAGCTCAGAAATGTGAATAATCATCATCTGAATACAAAGCAAGTCAATCGAATAACATGCAGGGTGGGAAATATGACCAAAGTTGTAATTTATAAGTAATATGTTTGACATATAAACACATATTTGTCTAAATCTGTTTCCAATTGACATCAGGAAAGGATATAATCATAGAGAACTGTTTTGTGTATCCTTAACTCAAGCAGCATTGTATGAAATGTCTAAATAAGCACAGTTTGGGGTTTTAAGTTCTGGTTTGGATTTTGAGCTCACACTAGGAAAAGTCTGTAATAATACAGCCTAATATACTGTGTTAATATGAAGGAATTTTCCATTTTTAATAACTGTATTTTGAATTATGTATTGCATTGTAATGTGTTTTAGGGTTGAAGGAAATGTCAGTAAACTGAACAGAACAAAAAGGAGATTATCCATTTTTCTACTGCTTTTTTCCTTACAGTGCGGTTGTTGTGGGTTTAATTTCCTGCATGTTGCTGAATTTAAGTGAGTGTGATAACCAAGTCCTGAAGGTTATCTGATGAAGATTGGATTCATCCCTCTGAGATATTTGAAGCCATTTATCACTGTCTCAGTAATACTCTGGGTGTCTGTGTTCACTCGCAGCAGTTTTTGGAGCTTCTGCTTTTTAAAGACTGGGTTGTAGTTAATCTACTTCAATATTTGATTGATATTTTATTGTTATTATTATGACAATTTCCCAATAGCAGCCTGAGGTCACACACATTGTCCCCTACTGACCCTGCACCTCATTAATCAGCCACACCTGAGATCAAACCTCAGAGCAGACTTGATTAGAGGCCCACAGCCTTTATGAACTAGGATACTAAAATTAGTAATGTGGCATTTAGCTGACACTTTTCTTTTGCTTATTACAGGGAAAGTTCCTCTGGGTCACCTAGGGTTAAGTGAATGGCTGAATGAATCACACAAACATAAATGCATCACAATTTCACAATTAAAAACACAAGATCAAAAGGAAAGAATAATAAATTATATTATGCATAAAGACAATGAAACCTCCTTTCATGACAGTTCTCACTATCACCAATGATAGTAGTTAATAGATTTTTATCCTGTTTGGACATAATGATTTGTCAACGTATCTGTATAAATTAATGTCAAAATAACAAATACTTATGTATAAATATGTATGTATGTATATTATTGCTGTCAAACGATTAATCTCTATGTGTGTGTACTGTGTATATTTTTATGCATATAAAGACATACACATACAGCATGTATTTTGAAAATATGTACATGTATATATTTATACTCGTATAAATTACATCATATATAAATATATTTAATATATAAACGTAACATATTTTTCTTGAATATATACATGCATGTGTGTGTATTTATGTATACATAAATATACACAGCACACACATACAAAATCTTATGTAAGCAAAAACTTTTATATTGGATGTGATTAATCGCAATTAATTGTTTGAATGCACTAATATATATATTCAAAAGTTTGGGGACAGTGTTTTTAAAAGACATTACTTTAATTCAGCAATTAAATCAGAAGTAACATTTATACTGTAATGTTAGAAAAGATTTCTGTTTCAAATAGATGCTGTTCTTCTGAATGTTACATTAATTCACAAAAAAATGTATCATGGTTTTTACAAAAATATTAAGCAGCGCAACTGTTTTCAGCAGTGATAGTAATAATAAAATGTTTCTCTCTCTCTCTCTCTCTCTCTCTCTCTCTCTCTCTCTATATATATATATATATACCAAATTAGCATATTAAAATCATTGTTAAAGATTCATGTCACACTTAAGACTAGAATAAATGGCTGCTGAAAATATATTATAAAAGTATAAAAATAAAAAATATTTTTAATTTTAAATTGTTAATAATATTTCACAAAATTACAATTTTTACTGTATTTTTGATTAAATAAATGCAGCCTTGGTGAGCATAAGAAGCTTCTTTCAGTAATGAATCTTACTGACCCCATACCATACAGTAGTGTATAATCAATTTAAATAATATAAAAAATATTATGCTAATGCTAATTAGGCTTCAGTTAAGCTTCTTTATGCAAAATATACTTCTTTATTTCAAACACCCAAAAAGATTTTCACAGTCTTTGTAAGATTCACACAGTGTTAGCTCATGCATTCCTTGCAGGGTTTTACCTTTAATCTTTCACTTTCCAGTCCCGATCTTCAACCACAAAGTTACACCGCCACAAAATCACCACCACCATTTTAAATTCTTCCCTCAATTCCACTTCCATTATACCTGTAATCCTGAGCTTTAACATGGGCAATCGAATGTACCTCAAGGGGATATGGCTGGCTAAATGGAGGGGACATGTCCAGACATGATCCCTGCCTGGGCTTATGAGTCCCATCCATCAATTAAAATGTAAAAAGCAATTTATCCATGACTCTATGTCAATTCCAAAGAGCAAATTCAGAAGATTGAGTCTGAATGAAAGAAAATCCATCCGGAGGTTTCTGTGGAAATGTTTCAGTCACAGTTCATCAGAAGAAAATAAAATTAAAATTTGTCCTCTGTGAGCTGTGAGAGCATTTATAGACTGTGTTGATGTGGTTTCATAGTCAAAACAGTTATTAATATAGCTGTTGTGTGTTAACTTAGGCTAATGTTGACAAATGTTGACTTCATACTAGTTAAATTAATGCCAGCATTATCTTTGAGTAGGTCAGTTTACAGACATGCTGTCATAAGCAGGAAAAACACACCCATGAGCCGACGCAATTCACATGGGAAAAAATATCGTCTGGCTATTGTAAATTTTCATCTAAACAGTGCTTATATATCTGTATCTTGTGTAATATGATGCATGCACTCTGTTTTTTGTTTATTTATGTGTATATGTGTGTAAGAGAGTATGAGAGAGTGTGTCTCCAGGGCGAGCTGTAAATTGATCTCCTTCTATTATGTCATGTTGTATTTTGGAGAGTTTCAGCACTCAGTTACCTGGACATTCCTGCTGCCTGGGAACCAGAGAAACTCATTTACTAAAGGGACACACACAGAGCGAGAGAGATTCTTCCTCTCTCTTTCTTTCCCTCTGTTAACTCCTACGACCGCATACCTGTGCAGTCACGCAGACAGACTAATGTATACCGTGCAATTGTTTCAAGACCATTTTGTCTCTCTGTAATTTGCTGGCTTTTTTATTTTATTGTACATCTGTATGCAGACTCACAGCGACTGAAAACACCTGTAATGACAGCAGTCATGTACAAACACAAGCTTTGACTCATCGACACGCCATGTTAATTCCATTAACATTCATTTGCGTATGTGCTGAAGATAAGATCCTAGCCTTGGGACAGAGTTGGGGGACACTGGGACATTGTGCTCTCATTTGTGTGCAAATTGGATTGAAGTGGGAGTTTGCATAAAGGAAGAGGTCCTTGTCTCATTCTCTTCTCACCTTCAATCAAAATGGGACACAGTTTAACTGTATATGTGTAGAGTTTTGGGAGTGATAACGTCATTTAAATTAATCATTTTTTAAACCCTCTTAATTTTGTGTGAGTACACAATATTGGAGTCACTCCAGAATTGCAATGGTTGACAAACTCATAACCGCATCAACATTTCTCCACCTTGTAGCTGTAAACTATCAACATAAGCCATATTCGGACGGGACTAGTTTTCCAGGGGGTTGTAAGAGAAATTTTTATTTTATAGACTTAACTGGCGATTTTAATCCTGTCTGAATCTGCCACGTCTGTTTTTTCTTACACAACCTCTGTATTCCAGAGCAAATTATACCTACTGGTTTTCAACATACTCAGTGATCCTCTGAGAAAACTAATCCCATCTGAATGTGAATGTCTGTGATTGCGGACAATATTTTGTTCATAATGCGTTTCCTTGTGTTTTGGCATGAACTACCGTAGATGCTCTTAGTAGCGCACATAAAAAAATTAAAAATAAAAAAACCCAAACAAACAAACAATAAAATCAAGAACCAGATCACGTAAACTGTTAAGACTGGCTACTGTAATATCAGCGTCAGGTAAGATTACTCACTTTCATTTCTTTATTCAATTACATAATGTTTTAATTACATATGTACTTTTACGAAAATGAAACGTGGTTTTACAACAAATAAATAATAAACTAAAGTAACCACAGATTAACCATGGTTTCCTATACTAGCCATAGTTTAACAATGGTAATTGTAGTAAAGCTGTGGTTATACCAATAGTAATTAATTCGAATGACTATACGCAATGCACGCATTCAGAGTGCGTAATCTCTACAATGCCCAGATGTACAAAACAGACCCTCCTACCTCTGTAATAAACATGATAGTCCCATCCGAATTGGTACATGAAAATCACAGATGTCAGGTGGTAAGAATCAAAACTCAAATGTAGTTTAGAAAATTAGTCGCGTCCGAATTGGGCTAACAATGAAAATTATGAAAACAAATTAAATTAAAATTAAGAAATTAACCCTTGTGCATCAATTAAAAAAAGTTACGCATAGGTCCATAGTGGACAAAAATGTCCATGTCAAAAAATTGTCATAAAAATGTGAAGCTTGGCAGTACAGAGTTAAGTTTGGTCTCATTTTAAAGAAGACCCATGGCAGATTATTGTTGAAGTAAAAAAAACTTTAAAAAGTGAAACAAAACAAAAAGTTACAGAGGTTTAAGTTTATGAAAATTATTTATGAACAATATTCTATATAAAATATATATTTTATAAAGCATGTTGAACTCTATACCTACTAGAAAATCAAAGCCATAAATCTAAACAAGTTGTGTTCCAAATTTGAGGTTGATATCTCAAAAAATGAGCTTTCAGTAAGATTTTGTTTCAGCACAGTACCAAATTTATTTCTCTCTCAAATATTACAACAACACACATACAAACCACACTCTGACATCCATACCAACACACCTACACAATTATAGCTGCATTATTTATCAAATTGGCTCTGTAATATGCAGAAGCAAAAAACAGTAATTAAGCAAGTATTTGCTTTATAGGCCAAAAAATGGCACCATCTGGTAAAAAATGACCTTTTAAAGCCTTGCCAACAGAATGAAAGCCTATTAACAAAAATTTTATCATTTTACAGTTAAATGGCACTGCGATTAAAAATAGCAGTTTAAATGGGTTTCAATGGGGACATTTTTCCCCAAAATCCCCAGAGAAAAAAATATTTTTACCAACAACAAAAAAACAGATTTATTAAAGGAAATGAAATTAAAATAGTAACATTCCCATAAAAATACACACCTGTGCCAAAATTTATGCAGTTGGCAATAACACAGGCAAAATGATGAAAAAAAAAAAAAAAAAAAAAAAACGAAAAGGGCAAAAATGTCCAAAAGATCGCACAAGGGTTAATAAACCAAATGCAAACTGATACGATGTAATCAATAGCTCATATTTAAAACCAATACTGGTAGCAAATGAGTGACGCTCACAAAGAAGTAAAATAACAAAAATGAATAAAAACTGTTGAATACCATGAATGAAAATATAATATTGAGCCAAAGTAAGATTGCTTAAATTAAGATTAAGATTAAGGAAACATGCAGATAAAACGTTTAGACTGTCACTTCACTGGCTCACTGATTTGATAAATGCTATGATAATTTAATGCTCTGCTCTATTATTCTTGTTATTCTTTTGTATCTTTTATTCACCCTTTCGCTCTATTCCCTGGCCTCATGATTTTGTCCTTTTTTCAAAAGTCACCCATCCATAACGTTCCTCCCATGTTCATTCTCTCTCTCTTTTCATCTACTCACTCTTGGGTGCTGCCTTGTTAGCTGGACTGTGCTCTCTTGTCTTATCTACCCCAGACCCACAATTCCTTGTCCTTTATCAGACTGTCTTCTGTCTAACGCCAAGACAATTACATATTAAAGAGCTGGGAGTCAGGCACAGGTTTGAGTCGGTGGAATTACTCTCAGTTTACTCTGACTGGCAGGTTACTTTAATTGACTACTCTCATTTAAACAAGCCTTGTCATTTCTTCCTGTCTTTTCATCGTTCGTCTCCGTTTATCCTTTTTGAACCCCTCCCTCTATCGTTAATTTGAACTCAGTTTCTTTTTTCAATTCAAATGTTTTCCATTTCTCCCTCAGCTCCTGAAATACAGGTTTTGGTGTCCTGCATAATGAACTCATGCACTGAGGGCTGTTGTTTCCACACTTAATGGGGCAGGTCATTGTGATGTCCTGCAGCTCTGATTGGTAGGAGTGTGACTGTTCTTTTTCTTCAGTGGCAATTTCATTTGTTCACTGGTTCTTAAGGCTCCTTCATAAAAGAGATGCTGAGTGCAGATGACAAGCATGAGCACAATCAGTCTCACAGGACACAGCATGGCAAGCATGTGTACTCTGCTCTTGTGCTCTGATGATTGATATATTTTTACGTAAATGTATTTTGTAAATACAGCTCTTCTAATTTAAGTTAAAGGGATGAATTTACACTCGTACATTAGCTCTGTTTCAAAGCTTGTCTTCTAAAGACCAGTTTACACTGCATTGACACACACCGATTGGCTGGTAAGGTTTTGTCGTTTTCATGTTCGATTGGCATTTTTTATTGGGTAGTGGAATGCGATACTAGATACTATAATCTGGAGATTGTCAAATTGGTCTTTTTTTTACATGTTAGGTAAAAACAAAAAAAAACAAACAAACAAAAAAAAAATTAGCCTGAATTCACTGTAAGTCGCTTTGAATTAAAGTGTCTGCTAAATGCATAAATGTAAAAGGTCTGAATTAGCCTTAAAGGGTTAGTTTACCCAAAAATGAAAATGAACCCATGTTTTACTAACCCTCAAGGCATCCTTTTTGTATATGACTTTCTTCTTTTAGACGAATACAATCAAAGTTATATTAAAAATTGTCCATGCTCTTTCATGCTTTATAATGGCAGTGGGCAGGTGTTTTTTTTTTTCAACAGTCTAAAAGAAGTCAAATAAAGTGCATCCATCCATAATAAAGCATGACTCACACAGCTCTGTGGATGAATATAGGCCTCCTGTAGCGAATCGATGCACTTTTGTAAGATAATATCTAGTGGTGCGTCGATCCGATACTCAGGATCGGTATCGGCTCCAATACTGGCATTTTCTGCTGGATTGGGTATCGGTCGGACGAACCGATCCAAATCCGATATTGTGTTTATATACTATTCTGTTATTGTTAAGCCCCACGAAAGGACAAACACATTATAAAGCACCATAAAGTCAAAGTCCAAGTGTTCTGAAGCTGTTCAATAGTTCAGCGTGAGGTACAGAAAAATATTTAAGTCCTTAAATTCAAGTTCACGTAAACTCTTCTCTCCTCTGCGTCTGTCTGTCATCCTCCATTCAGCATTCAAACTGCGTGTCGCGTTCGGTTATGACAGTCAGGATGATGGAACTCTCTCCAAGAGAGCACAATAACTAAGATTTAAATCTGTTAAAAGAAAAGACTCAATATACTATCGCACAGATTTAATAAACTACGCATCAATATCTCTTTCCATTGTGCTTTGAACTTCTCTATGCGGAGCTGTGCGCTGTGACTCTGTGTTGCTTCAAGCGCATCATTCTGCACACGGGATGTGCATAAGCGCTTTGTACCACTCTGTATTGGAGCTTTTTGTATTATATAATACTTTTGCTCAATAAAAGATTATTTATAGCGTTTCTTGTTCTGTCCTATAAGACTATTAATAATCTAATGTATAGCACAGTAATGGAGGCAGCAACATATGATAGATAGGACTCCTTTATCTATTATATGTTGCTGCCTTCATTACTATGCTATACATTTAAGAGAAATGTCTTTTCATTTTATAGTTTATATTTATATATAAATAAATTTATTTGTTTTTATTAATGTATTTTACAACAATACAGAGAGCAATGTGTAACATTTTACCAGATTTAGTCCTACACTTGTTCACTTTTTATTTGTTCCCCACAAAATGTTATTTCACTAAATGTTTAGATTTTATAAAATTGTGCATTCTTGATTTTTCTAGAATAAATTTGCTGCTAAATTACCCACTAACCTAGTTTATAATAGTATTTTTGTCATAGATTATTATATATTTTTTTCATTTGTTATTTTTCATTAAAATGAAGTTTAACACACAGAAGTATAGAAATTCTAAACTGATTTAAAATGATAGAATATGGTATCAGATCGGAATCGGCTGATACTCAGAATTTCTGGATCGGATCGGATCTGAAATTTTTTTATCATTGCATCTCTAATAATATCCATTTTTACAACATTAGAAACACTTTCTCTCACTTCCACTTTGTAAATGTCATACTTGCAAGCCATTCCAGGTGTATGATGTTGGACGTAAGTGTAGCACATGCACCTGTGAGATATGCTAGTTTCATGACTTTGTTTACAGGAGCAAAGAAAGCAACGTTTCCTTTCTTTAGCAAAGGAAAACCAGTCTCCTCTTGGCTTATATCAAATTCCTCCAACAATTTTTCTTTACAAATCCCCAATTTGCTCTTCTAATTTGTGACCAGCGTTTTGTTTTGCTCTCTCCACCACGCTTCTGCGTTTGTCACTAATCACTGGAGCATGCACTGCACCTACGTCCTATGTCATCTGCTCGAAATGGCTTTCGCGTACAACAGTTAGTGGAACTGAGAGAAAAGTGTTTTTAATGTTTTAAATATAGATATTTTTCTTACGAAAGTGCATCAATTTGTTACAGGAGGCCTTTATTTACACTCGGAGCTGTGTGAGGCATGTTTTATTATGGATGGATGTCCTTTGTTTGACTTCTTTTGGACTATTGAAAAAAAAACACCCACCCACTGCCATTGTAAAGCTTGGAAGAGCAAGGACAATTTTTAATATAAATCTGATTGGATTTGTCTGAAAGAAGAAAGTCATATACACATAGGATGCATTGATGGTGAGTAAGACATGGGCTAATTTAAATTTTTGGGTGAACTAACCCTTTAAGAAAACATCTCTACAGTCATAAAAGCTCATAAGTGAATAATTTTGAATGCTGTACCTGGACAGCAACTTAGTGTATACACAAATATTTGAGGACTTTCAGTTAATTCCAGTAGAGTTTAACATTAGCCTGTTGCTAAGCTAACAGCTCAACAGTATAAAAATAAAATATGCAGGCAAATATTGGGTAAAATAATCCATTTTATATTAAATTACAACAATATTTTAATGAACATTTTCAGCACTGAAAGAAAATAAAGCCTAGGTTTAGTCAGTTTATCAGGCATCTTGGATTTTTTACTGAACTCGTCCAGAGTCCCTTTCTGAGAAAGTCAGTTAACTCATAACCAAATTTGCAATGACCTTCGCGCAGCTATTTCAGGCATTCAAGACCAACCCCTAACTACCTCAATAAAATATTGAAATATCAAATTATGCTTTTAACATAATATATTTCAAGTAAACAAATACATTTCAAGTAAATCTAACATGAACTGTTCCACAAATGTTGGTTTCTTTTGCTCAAATGGTGTTAAAAGTGTATTAGGAAGGTAGTGCACATTCAGTCCAATGCGTGTATCTCAGAACACCGACTGTTTGGATTGAAAATAGTCATTTTAGTGGTAAAACCAATGATGTGATGACTTAATTAGTTGGCGACTGTCTCTTTTACTTTAAAGTTGGGACTTATTCCACCATATTGTGCCTTGTACTTCCCCATACATATGTAGGGAATTATGAGATATAAAAGCGACACTGCCTTATAATTTGGCTAAATTGTCTTGATGTTGTAAGCAAGCCTGTGATGCCTTAAAATGTTGTCTTCATATGTAATTCAGTAGATTTTTGAACAGAGCAACGCATGCTAACCATGATTTTATGTGAACATGCCAGACGGGGTAATTTCATTTGAAAGACAAAAGGGACCGCCCGCCCTGCCTTGGGCCCTGACGGGGAATGACTCGAGGAGGCCTGTTGTTTTTAGTGCTCAGAAATCACATACCTTTGTCAAGCCAATTAACCCAAAAAGAATTTGACTTTGAGAGACAGGGGAAATTATGTGAGGGTGGGACAAAAGGGATAGAGAAAGCGGGAGAGGGAGGCTGCTGATAATCATGCCTGGGATGAAAGAAAAATGGAGAGAGAGAGAGAAATAAGGAGAATGGGCAATATGAGGGTTAGGAGGGTAGGGGTCAGGGTTTCAGTATAGATGCCGTCATGTGTTTTGCATTCTAATGTGTAATATGTGCTTACATGCTTTTATAAACCCCTGTACCCCTTCAGTGTCTGGCTGAGTGGTGGCAGAGAAAGTAAGAGTTGGAGGAGATCGACCAACAAATTTAATGTAAGAAGCCAATTATTTGACAATGTTTGTTTACTCCAGAACATACAAGTGTAATAAGTGGACTTGATTCATTTTAGTGTGAAATATGTTATTGAAATATTATCTGGACCAGTGCTGTTAAAGTATTAAAAATAATTTCTGTTATTTGAAATCTGAAATAAATTAAAAGCTAAAAATATTAATATTAGATGAAAAAGATACATTTAAACAAAAATAAGAAAGGCAACTAACTGATTTAAAACATTAATAAATAATGTAATAGCATTTAAATAACAGTTAAATAATAAACCTTTGATGAACTTGTTCTGGAGACTGTGATGTTTCGCCATTTACGTTTTTTTTCCTTCTAATTATCGTACCTATTCTTTTCTAAAATTATCATACTTATGATTTTTTTTAAGTATCATGTTAATTAAAAGACCTTTTTTATTTTTTTTTTATTTATATTTTATTTGTACTTTTTAAAATGAATTAACAAGACTACAGTAATAAATAAGTGTACTGAAAAAAAAATCTAAAAGGCAATTTTTGGGGGATACAACTACTAGTGTAAATTTTATATGTATTTTGTTGCATGTACGTATTATGTATAGATTATTTCTTTTATATTTTAGGGTGACAATTTTACCATCAGTAGATGCAAAATTCTAATTCTGGCACATTGTACATTTATGTATTATTTATGTGCATTGTCCCTGTCTAATAAACCTGAAAATAAATAAATCAAAATGTTGATTGGCAATAAAAATGCTGTATGTAAAATGTAAAATGTAAACTAAAATCTTTATTTTGAAAACAAAATAAAGTTGCATATCCATATCATTTGTAAGCTTCCCATGTGTAGTTGTGCTTGTAAGCAATTTTTGTTTCTTTGTCAGTGCTGCTGTATGTGTATGAATATTCAAGTAAATGCCCGTGGGCCGCACTACAGCCAAATACCAAACCGCCTAAAGGCTTTCAGACACCATACATCCTTCACAAAGAGAAAAACAAGAAGACAGAAGAAGTAGGATGACGGACAGCAGAGAATGCTAAACAGTTTTTAAACAAGTAAATAGTTTAGAGGTGATGAAAAAAGGAAAAAACACCCTGCACTAGATTTGGAGATGGACGTCCATGTTTTGTAGACAAAATTCATACAGGAGATTACATAGTGTTCCTACAGCACACAAACAACAGAGCAGACCCTTGTCTCTATCTCTCTCTGAGGTCACTGGGGGTAAAGTAAAAAGATAATTAATGTAGCTGTTCTAATTTAGTCTCTTCCTCTCTAAAAACCCTCTGCTGCTCTGCTGGTAACACCTTAGGTGGATGCTACAGCTTCCATGGCAACACCTGCTCTCTGCAGGTATGTGAGAACAGGAGAGGATTGGATGAGTGTAGTTATTATGGGCTTGGATAAATGTGTGTGTGTCTGTGTGTGAACGTGCATAATTACTTTATTGATGTTTTAAGAGACTGTTTTTCCTCATTGGACAAAGTGTAGGCCTGCATCCATGATTCATTTGTCCTTGTTACAACAGGGACATGATGTGATTTTGTATCTCACAGTAGAAGCAAATAATGAATACAGTATTGGTGTTTAATATAATTTAATGTTTAAAGTGTCTTTTGCAATTTGAGTGTTTTCTATTTTAATATATTTTAAAATGTACTTTATTCCTGTGATGGCAAAGCTAGTCTTCAGTGTGACATGATCCTTCAGAAATCATTCTATATGCTGATTTGGTGCTGAAGAAAATGTTTCTAAATAATAATAATTCATGTTGAAATCCATTGTGCTACTTAATATTTGTAATATAAGTGTGCTTGTTCCAGCTTTCATTGAAATGCTGCTTGGTTTGATATTTATTATCTAAGACAATATGGCTTATGAGTCCAGATACTTTTGTGGCTATTGTAATTCTTTAATGTCACTGTACTCAGTTATCTTATGCATGTAATATAAAGAGAACAAACATTTTACAGTTTGTACAAGGGACAGAGTAGAGCAACTATGGTATGTTTACTGGCGTTTTATTGGGGAAAAATGGGTGCTAGAGAAGCATGATGGAGGGTTATATCAAAACAGCATGTAAGAATAGTGAGTCAGTGATAGAGAGAGACAGAGAGAGGGAAATTCCTCTGAGAGGGCTGGGAGTTCTTCCTGTTGGAATGAGCTCTGTTTGTACAGGCTGTCTCAGTCGGGATATCCTCCTGTACCCCCATCTGTGGTACACCATTTGAGTTTTGCAAATTATTAGTCCTTTTCTCTTCATAACTTTTTTTTTTCATATGGTCTGTGTGTATTTCATAACTTTATAAGTGCTGCATAAGCATTGCAATTTACAGTGGGGTCCAAAACTCTGAGACTGCATTGAAAAATCTGTTCAGAGCTGCTGTCATTAAAGTAAAATATATAAACATTATACTAAGACATTCTGACATTGAAATTATTATTGTTTTTTTTTAATTAAAATTTTATTTCAAACTGTTATGCTGACACTTACTGAGATAACTTATAAGCTCTAGAGGTCCCAGACTTTTAGATCTCACTTTATTATTCAGTTACTGAATATGAGCGAGACAGACAAAGAGAGTGGAAGTGAGAGAGAGTAAGTGTGTAACTGTAAAGAGTTTAAAGATGAATACAAGTTGGTATATAGATGTTTATGGATGAATGGACAGATATTTAGAGTGGAGAGAGAGAGTGAGTGAGAGAGAGAGAAAACATAAAGGGCTTTTTAACAAAAGCCGTCATCAGTGCTTAAATGGAAAAAGAAGACTGGTGCAGAGTAGCATACTAACATACTGTTCTTACTGTTGCTGCAGTATGTGTATGTGTGTATAAAATATTTATAATAAGTAATATAATTAGTAATAGAGTAATAGTAATGGATAAAGGCCCGTTCGAGGCCAGTTCACACCAAGGGCGATAACTATAAAGATATAGTTCTAAAAATCGTTCTCAATATTAAAGAATAGTTCACACCACATCTATAACGATAAAGGAACAGAGAAACGATATCGCTGGAATTCCTTTCAGAGCGGATTTCTGAAAGGACTTTCTGATTTTTTTTCCAGCTGATGAACGATAAAAATATTGACAGCCAATCAGAATTAATCCTGCTGTCATGAGCTCGAGAATTTAAAGAGGTAGTTGAGCATGCGCTGAGAATAAACAGACAATACTGTCCGCAGGTGTGGACGCTAATAGTCATCTTTATGGATATCGTTCTTGGCATGAATGGGCCTTAAGAGAGTATAGTAAGAAATAAGGGGTGTTTGATGCTACAGCACACATTCTGTCAGTTGCAGTTCTTGTGCCACTTCTGTCTCAATACAACGCGACATACATTCACATTAAAAAATTCACATTAATTCAGTGGCGGAGTTACACTCATGGGACACTGCACTTTGCAATTACAAAAGTACATTATTTGCATGTGCTTTAAAGCCTTGCAGATTAAACATTTCATTTGTATGCTGTTCTGATATGCGCTTTTTCTGAGACCTGAAGCGCGCACACACTAAAAAGCCTGTCAAACACTGCCTGATTAATGGATTAAAAAGTGAAAGTAAACAGTTGAGAAAAGAAAAAACACACAAGGTTTACATATAAACCGTTGCACATTTCTAAATTTAAAAAAAAAAATTAAAAAGAAAAAAGTGCAGGCAGACTAAGGCCTCGTTTACACTGCAGGTCTTGATGCCCAATTCTGATTTGTTGCCTATATCCTATATTTTTTGGCTGTCCGTTTACACATTCTTTCAACTGTGACCCATATCCGATTCATGTGTTTACACTTGCCATACCATTTGAAACATTGTGCATGCATTGTTGTCACATGTGCTTCCTCATGAGAATAATGTGACAAATGAGCAAATCACAATGAGCAAAAAAAAAAAAAAAAAACCTTTTGGGGGAAAATTAAATTCTCCATTAAAACACCTTCAAAATGATTCATGATTTGTTGGAATCGGACATAAATTCACACCCATTTGAAGTAGATAGTGAAGTCCTCCATCTTTTCTTATTATTAAATACTATATTAATAATCACAATACAGCTATTGTTTTTATTTTATCTTTGCTATTATAAATAAGAGCAGATGCAAAAAACTAAACAAAAAACAGTAGAACAAATAGCCTAGAAAGAAACAAATAATGCATTACCTTTATCATTTTCTATCTAAACTAAAGCATTCATTTAGTTCATTTAGGGGAAGTCGTGGCCTAATGGTTAGAGAGTCGGACTCCCAATCGAAGGGTTGTGAGTTCGAGTCTCGGGCCGGCAGGAATTGTGGGTGGGGGGAGTGAATGTACAGCGCTCTCTCCACCCTCAATACCACGACTTAGGTGCCCTTGAGCAAGGCACTGAACCCCAAACCACACCACAAACTCCGAAACATAAATGGCTGCCCACTGCTCCGGGTGTGTGTTCACAGTGTGTGTGTGTTCACTGCTCTGTGTGTGTGCACTTCGGATGGGTTAAATGCAGAGCACAAATTCTGATTCTGAGTATGGGTCACCATACTTGGCTGAATGTCACGTCACTTTCACTTTTCACTTTCACTTCATGTATGAAAAACAGTCAAATGTAAAAATAACGTAAGTGTGCTCATTACAAATAAATTGTTTATTAAAACTACAAAAGCAGTTTAATGAAGTGCAGCGAGTGATTCTCTCTTTTCTTTTATTGTTAGATTATATTAGATCCGTGCATTACAGTATAGGACGTCTGTCTCATTATCATAATGTTAATGTTACACATCAGATGTTTTTCCCCAACAGTTCCCTCAGCATTCACTTAAGACAAAGCAGATTGTGTTTGTGTGAATTCTGAAATACTGTAATTCTGTATATGTGTGTAGTTATCGGGATCGCGCGCTGTTATATGCACGCACTTAGGATGACAGTCAGTGCGAGAAGCAAGTTGAGAAAATGTAATCCTCTCAGAAAATGTTGAAATAAAGATAAGAATTTTGTTTTTGCCTGTAGCTCAAAATAGCCCATGCAAATTTACACTCATTTTGCCAGCACGGGTCACATATGATAAACCGGGAGAAGTACCAAATTGTCGCAGTTTTTATGACGTACAGAACGCAATGCCTCAGAATATCCGATCTGCCTGTTTACATGACAGTCGCATTGGGACATATCTGATTCATATCCGATTTATTTCCACATATGAATGAGGCCTGAAACTGATCTTGAAATATCCCGTTTACACTGTCATAGAACAGATCCGATCTGTGTCACATATGAGCAAAAAAATCGGAATCAGGTCACATTTAACTGGCAGTGTAAATGAGGCCTAATAGTACCAAACATGCTTCCGCTTGTCATTAAAGGGATAGTTCACCCAAAAATTACAATTCTGTCATTATTTATTCTCTCTCATGTTGTCCAAAACCTGTATTAATATCCTTCATATGCTGAACACAAAAGAAGATATTTTGAAGAATGTGGGTAACCAAACAGTTGCTGTTGCCCATTGACTTTGATAGTAGGAAAAAAAACAAACATGGAAGTCACTGCAGGGGACCAGCAACTGTTGGTTACTCACATTCTTCAAAATAACTTTTGTGTTCAACAGAAGAAAGAAACTCATTCAGGTTTATAACCACTTGTGAGTGAGTAAATGATGACAGAATTTTTATTTTTGGGTAACTATCCCTTTTAATATTTAATAAAACAACAAAACACAAAGAGAAAAATCACTCTCTGCTTTTGAATGAAGAACTTTACAGTTGCTTTAATAAGAAACAATGAATAATTTACACAGTGACGTGTATATAGTGTTTATATTTGTTCATTCGGTTTCTTGAATGCTACAAATACACCTGAACCTGTACAATTTCATGTACAGTATTTACGTAAAGTTTTTGCAAGGTCTCAGTTTGTGTATGTATAGTCAACTATTTATAGTATTTATAGTATGTGTATAGTCAGATGTTTAACTGTTGTATAGGTCTGTAATTGTTTTTCTTATACTTCTATTGTTGTATGTTTATATTTATGATTAACTAGTATGTAGCACCATGGTCCTGTGAGACATGACATTTCATTCCACTATATGTCCACACATGTAGCAGAATGACAATAAAGCTTGACTTGACTTGACTTGACTTGACTTATTTTTATATGTGTATTTGTAATGTGTATTTTTGTTCTTATTTTTTAATAACAAAGATAAAATAAAGACAAAGATTTTTATATATTAAATATTAAATATTTGCCAATCTTTTTTATTTCATATTTTGTTACCTTGTAAGGCTTTGTTTTTAAAAGAGGGACATTAGTTTGGCTGTACTGCTCAGAGAACTTGCAAAATAGTTAAACCAACATGACAATGAATTGTGATAAAGTCATGAATCATGATATGATTTTTTTGCCATATCACCCACCTCTAGTAAAAAGTAATAGGGCTATGCATGGACAAGAATCTGTTGATATGATATGTATCACGATACAGGGGTTGCGATACAATGTGTTGTGATACATTGCGATATTGTAAGCAAGACAATATATTGGGATATTTCTTATTTTAGGAATAGGATATATTTTTTAAGGAAACCTGCCATAAAGAACACACCACCATATGCAAACCTTAGCAATAAATAAATAAAAGAAATAAATAAAAATTATTTAACCAGAACACTGTCACGATTACGTTCAGTTTAGTTCAGTTCCTATCATATCTGTTATGAGCTCTCATTAGTTACCATGATTTCTGATTAGTTAATCCTTGTCCAGCTGTTCCTGCTTAGTTCCCCCATTTACCATGTCTCTACTTATAGTCCTGATTCTGTTCTATCCTTTTTCAGTTATTAGCTTATGTTATATGTTGTACCAAGAAATGCCTGTTTGGAATTATGCATCTTTGTTTGCTGTCCTCATTCCTCGACAACCTGACAGAATAACCGACCGCATCAAAACAAACAAAGTATGGACTCACCAGCATTACGTCTCCTCCTCAGACCAGAAAGCCAAAGGTGGTTGGAGTATTTGGCCTGGGAGATCATCCTCCTCAGATGTCCCTATCAGATTTCCTGGTTCCATCTCCTCCAATGGTTTCAGCCAGTCCCCTGGATTTGTTGGCCCCACTGGTGTCATCAAGTTCCTCGGCTCTGCCTCTGCCGCTAGCTCCGTGTGGCTCATCAGCTTGCCTCAGGCTTCCCCGCCACCAGCTCGAGTCCCCGGCTGCACTTCAGCCCTCCAGGCCCATGTCTCCACCTCGGCCTATCAGCCTGCCTTCTCCACTCAGGCTCTGCATTCCTTTGGCTCCACCGTGGCCTGTCTGCCCTAGGACTCCTCTGGGCTCCCTCGTACATCCGGACAAACCTCGGTGGTCGTCGCTCAGCTTCTGCCACAGACTTCCAGGTCTCCGGTTACGCCTCGACCCTCCACCCCTTCAGCTTCACCGGGCTCCTACCTTCCTCTGGTTTCCCTGTCATCCTCGCTTGCTCCATCATCACCCTGGTCAGCCAAATCCCCGGCTCTGCCTCAGTCACGTGAGCCAGCATCTCCACCTTGGGCTTCCAGGCCTTCGATGTCACCCTGGTCCATCGGCCTTTCTGCTCTGATGGTTCCTCCATGTACCCTGGTTCTGCCTCCGTGGATCGGCTTCTGGGGGTCGCCCAGTCCTTCAGCCAAAGCTCCTCCCTGGTTCCTCCCATCGTCGGCTCCACAATGGTGTTGGTCTACTCCGAATTCTCCAGGTTCCAGTCCTTCACCAGCACCACGCCCTCCACCTAAGCCTCCACCCCTCTTTTCTGTCATCTACTGTTGTAGCGTGAGGTCACGCCTTTCAAGAGGGGGAGCTAATGTCACGATTACGTTCAGTTTAGCTCAGTTCCTGTCATGTTTGTTATGAGCTTTCATTAGTTACCATGGTCTCTGATTAGCTTATCCTTGTCCAGCTGTTCCTGCTTAGTTCCCTCATTTACCATGTCTGTACTTATAGTCCTGATTCTGTTCTATCCTTCGTCGGTTATTAGCTTGTTATGTGTTGTACCAAGCCAGAATTCTCAGAAAAGTCTGTTTGGAATTATGCATCTTCGTTTGCTGTTCTCATTCCTCAATGACCTGTAAAAAAAAACAAAAAAAAACAAAACAAAGTGGGATCTGCATTTGCAATCAATCCCTGTACCATTCAACGTAACTGAAACACTTTTTTTGCAGTACGAGTCAAGGGGGAAAAATTAAAGTGCTTGCAGGATCCTTTAGCTAAATGTATAATGTATTTTACAAAAATTAAGTTTACAATTGTCACATACAATGTCATAACATTTTGATCTTAACAAAATAATAACATTTGCTTAATATCAATGAAAAATAAAGTACTTGCAGGATTTCTAAAGAAAATATTTTTAAAAAAAAAACAAAATAATGTTAAACATTCTCAGAACCTTTCCACTTGGATTTCACAGGTTTTTCAGTTTGGTTTCACAGGTTTTTCAGCCGAAACTGGAACTAGAACAATTATTTCATTACTAGAAGCAAACTATATTAATGCTAATATTAGTGGCGTGACCTGATGCTATTATTTCCTGTCACTGTTTAAGTTCAGAGATGAAGACTGCCATCTAGCGGTCGGGATATAAACTCAAAATGAAACAACTGCCATGAATTTTGTATGATTTTAAATTTTTTAAAATAGCGATATTCAGTTTTTGAGAATCTGTACAGTATCACTAAACACTCACGTGTATCAATATTTTCTTACACCCCTAATAAGTAGTAGACGGTATATTTACCAAAATGTACAGTATACAACTGAAATGCATAATTCAGTCTTTAAAGTTAAACTGGCAGTGCAACCAGCCTTATTTATTTCCATCCCAAGTTTCCAGCATGGTCCAGCTCAGTACTGCATGCTATGAGAATTTTCTTTAGCCCTCCTCCTCCCCAGTACCACCTGTCTAGATCTGCCACGGGGGTTCTCCCTACTTTACTTTGCAGCCACAGAATGTATCCTAATCCCTGTTATTCCAAACATGTTTCATCAGTAAGATCATGTCAGCAGCATAGCAGATCTAGTCTATACACTGCATTCTTATTATTAAAATGATGTTAAATCTATTAAAAGAGTTGTTATCATTGAACTTACTGCATGAAATACTATATCTCACAATGCAATGTGTTCAACTTAACCTTACAGATCTGGTATTATGACTTAGATGTTTATCATGGAATAATGTGTACCGTTTTACTTACTATTGTGAATTAATAATACTATAGGTAATATTCAGTATACTGTGTAGTGTTCAGTAAGCTTTTACATTCTGAACATAGCTTTTTTCAGATGAAGTGGGGAAGGGGAGAGAAGGAGAGGAAAGCCATTTAGATATTTCATAACTGTTTAATCTTGTCAGCCTAAGGGTGTTTTTCCAGACAAACATTTTCTCATAGTAGAGGGTTAGGGATATCGATTTGCTTGCTTTAAAATGAACACCATTCACTGCTCAGTCTGTTAGAATGTGGAGATTAGACATTAATTCGCAATGAACATAAAAATAGGTTAAACCTGTAACCTGTCCTGCATTGTTTGTGCTACAGACAGTAATACCACAAATCATGTGTCTTGTTGTAGTGCTTTTTTAAGTGTGTAGATATGATTTCTGACTGATGACTGATTATTGTAGAGACTTTGAAGGTGAACTCTTTTAGCTCTTTAGATCTAATGAGCAACTATACTGCAACATGATAAAAACCCATTCAGCAACTGCATAGCATCCTGACTGCCTCTCAAAACACATGAACATCATGGGAGTCTGTGTAAAAAATGTCCAGACGTCAAAAATCATTCACTCTATATAGTTGCATTATTTAAAACTGCATTTTGAAATTATGTTGCGTCAAAGATCAGTCAGCGGTTTCTCGACTAATAATGTCTTACTTAACTCGTTTAAGAAACACAGACTGCTTATATCTAAAGATTGATCTCTACATAGTTCCAGACTAAAACAAGTCTTAATCCTTGTCTTAACCCCCCACTTTTTACTGATTCTAATCTTAGCCAAACTTTTTTATTAAATGTTACTAAATGGATGATAGATTGCAGATGTGCTGCTGCTTTATGAATTCAGAGAACAGAGACTGTTGCTACATTGAGAAGGTCCAGCAAGTTTCTAGTCCCCTCATGAAGTGTTGCTATTCTGAGGAGCCGGATGCAGTGAAATACAGTGCTAGCTCATTATGAATTCACTGCAGTGCAATTGTGCCTCTTTTTCCCTTAAGTGTGAATAGAGCTCTTTCATATGCAGGCATCCAAGCATATTAGACTTTCAAATAGCTCTGTTGCTAAAGGGTTTTCGAAATAACAAACACAACATCCTGTTTAGTAATAAAATTAAAGCATATGCATATACTGATCATGTCCTTTCAATGGGAGAGATAGACTCTGCATATAAAGACCTTACTTACAGAATACTGTATTTATGTCTGTTTATTGGGAGCTAGTCATTATCACAGACTGTGATTGTTCATAATGGTTTTTGATGCCTTCAGTGAAACAATTTTCCTGTAGCTTTTTTTTGATGCACAGCTACTGTAGGAGCTGGGACACAGTGCTTTTAAAATGTCAGCGGAGACACAATGGGGGCTGAAGTGAATCATTTGATGCTCACCTGTGCACAGAGACACAAACTCCTGCTACTATTGTCCTGAGTTCTAAAAACTGGAGAGTTTTGTCTCTGAGCCTGATCTTATCTGCTTGATGCTGTTTACAGTTGGATTTTCCGGCATATGTTTGTCTTTTCATTAATTTGCTAGTTTATTTCATGTATTTTGGGTGTGTGTGATTAGGCATGATTGTGTGAGAAACAGGCACAGATCATAAACAGGATATGATGTATTTGTGTGTGTTTTGAAATGGGACAGTCTTTTTTGGTTTCGATGGTTCCCACAGGTCTCAAGATCACTGCATGAGCACAAAGGGAAAATTATATATCTCAAAGTTAAAGCCTTAAAGCTTAAAATTTTAAGACACCATTAATGTATTAAATATGGCTTTACTTATATATATGATGTCGGCAATATTTAATATATGAGCACACTGTGTAGCTGTGGATTAAAGATTAATATGATCTCGAATCCTGCTAAAAAAAAAAGGTAAATTAATATATAATAAATTAGTTAGTTTTAGTACATTAGTTTTTCCTAAAAAAAAAAAAGTTGAATTTTAATTAAAAGAAAGGTTTAAATTAATATAAAGAACATATTTGATAAGAACTACACAATATTTGTGTTTTTTTAAAATGTGCCATTGTAGTAAAATGGTACTTTTATCAATTTATGTTTAACAGTTTGAACAGAAAAACATATTCTGTTAACTTAATACTGTACAATTAAATATTTCCCAATATTTTTAAATCATTTACTTTAGTATAATGGCAAATATAAAAAGTATAATATGCACAAAATATTTGGTAACACTTTACAGTAAGGTCCTGTTTGTTAACATTGGTTTATGCATTAACTAACAATGAACAGAAAATTTGTTACAGTATATTTATTAATCTTTTTAAATATTAGGTAATAAAAGTACAACTGTTCTTTGTTCATTCATTATAGCTCAGGCCCATTAAACAATATTAACAGATAGAATTTTTAATTTAAATAATGTATTAGTATTTTAAATAAACATTAACTAAGATTAATAAATGATTTAGACTTTTTTTTATATATATATAGTTCAGGACAGGTTAACTAATGTAGTTAACGAATGTTACTGAATGTTAACAAACAGAACTAATAAAGAGTTGTCGATATAGTTCTCACACAATATAAATATGTAATTTATACATGGTAATATACAGGTGCTTTCTTGTTTTAGTAAGGGTGTTCTTTACAATGGGATCATCATATTTGGGTGTCCAAGGCATCAAAAAGTTTGAAAACCCCTTGTTTTTACATGCAATTAATACAACAGTCCATTCAGCCCATTGACTCTACCACCTTAATACTCTTTTGAAAAAAGTATCATCCATTATTTTCTTTCAGAATATCTCAAAAGAGATAACATTAAGTTATTGTCAAAACACTTATGCCTGTTTTGATGATTAGTGACTCATTAATTACAACATGAAGATGTAAAACTTGCATCACAGATAAATTAGCTAGAACGGAAATGACAGTAGTTGATCTTGAGCCAGAGGTGAGGGAGAAGCAGGCGAACAGTGATTTAGCAGATTTCTTAACTTGACCTGGGACAAGAAATACTCGTACACCCTTCCTGCACGTGTGTGGTCCACCCACCTGTGTGTTTGTGTGTACGCCTGTCTCTGACCTTGGCTCTGCCACTGCCGTTGGCTTACCCTGTGCTGATGCAGCCTGATAGAGAGAGAGAATAGAGGAACAGAGAAATAGGAGACAAAGGTCTGGGGACTGACCAACGCTGATGTAATGGGTGTGTGGTTTTGTTTTAGAGAGCGTAATTTCCTAACTTCTCTGTTCTTTTGCCTCATCTCTTCCGCCAGGATGCCCCAGAGCCAAAACACAGACTTTGTGCTGAGAATATCAGCGGCTCCCTAAACCCACACACACAACAGACAACAGACATTACACACACTGGCAGTACAAACACACTCGGATACACACAAACATGATGGGCATAACATGAATCAGCCTCACTTAAAGGGATACTCCACCCCAAAATGAAAATTTTGTCATTATTCACTTACCCCCATGTTGTTCCAAGCCCTTAAAATCTCCGTTCGTCTTCGGAACACAATTTAAGATATTTTGGATGAAAACCGGGAGGCTTGAGACTGTCCCATAGACTGCCAAGTAAATAGCAGTGTCAAGGTCCATAAAAGGTATAAAAGTCGTCATCAGAATATCGCCATCAAACGTGGCCCTATAATGTAGGGAATACCAGGACCACACAAGCGTATAACATTTTTATTTAATTACATGATGTGCAAAGATATGACAAAGAAAGGGAAATAATGTTTTTTAATGATGAATATGAAATATG
The DNA here is from genome assembly GCF_018340385.1 of Cyprinus carpio. Taxonomy (NCBI): domain Eukaryota; kingdom Metazoa; phylum Chordata; class Actinopteri; order Cypriniformes; family Cyprinidae; genus Cyprinus; species Cyprinus carpio. The sequence goes on along the minus strand of NC_056614.1, from coordinate 12,280,827 downwards.
AAAGCATTTTAAAAAAATGTAATGATACTCTCAGTATGATACCAAAACTGCCATTAAGTAGTGCCAAGTCACTCTTTTTAATTAGTGATTCATTCAGTCATTAATTCAGCTAATTAATTCAAATGGCTGATTAATTCAGATATGAAACAAGTGACTTTCATTGGCTTGGCAAATTCATTAAAAACCGCAGATTAATTCAGTTTTATGTGTGGCTATGTGTTGTGCTGTGGTACACGCCACTATATATATACATATATATATATATATATATATATATATATATATATATATATATATATATATATATACCTATATATATATATATATATATATATAAAATACACAATTTTGTTTTATTATTTGTTTTTAGTGGCTGTTTATGCTGAATTGATGCTGAATATCCATCTAAGGCTTGCTTGTGCATGCGTGTGTGTGTGTGTGTGAGGGTGTGAGGGTGTCGAACACTAAGTTTAGTGTGTAGTGTGGTTTGGGTTATCTCATTGCAGGAGGCTGAGAGAGGGCTCCAGGGCCTAAGAGGGGACCACTGTAGGTGGACATTTTTGTTTGTGTGTCTGAGAAAATTGCCTTTGTTCTGGTTGTTTATTTAAGGGTGTGGGTGCTGTGAATGTTTTGAGCTTGTTAGGGCACTGAGGGCACACTGTGTGTGTGTGTGTGTGTGTGTGTGTGTGTGTGTGTGTGTGTGTGTGTGTGTGTGTGTGTGTGTGTGCGTGTGAATGTGTTAAGAGGAAAAAGAAAGCGAATGCAGTGCTGGATGTTATTTTTGAGAGTGCTGTTGTGAACAGCAATTGTTGAAAGCTATTACACATTTGAGTGAGCAAATATGTGTGAGAGAGAGTGTATGTGCTGTTACAACACAAATCACATCTCTGGAATAATGAAGTGCAAATGTAGTTTTATCTCAGTGCTGTCTTTGTCTCTGAAGTGGGCATTAAGGATGTGAAACGTTGTTTACATTGTGTAATGACTGTTAGCTTGTTATATGAAACATTTATAAGATACTTAGCATTAGCTAACACATACCTGTCATACTGTTGTTTTATCCTGATTTATACTTAATTCGTAGATTATGTTCTTACCAGGAAATACATGAGAGGTTTTAGCAACAAGTAATTTGATTGTCCACACAGAAAGCAAAAAGTGCTGTGCAATGCTGCAATACAACATAATGTATATGATTAATAGTTGTGCAGAGCAGGATTTTAGACCAATGAGATTTCACTGTAGGTGGAGCAGTAATACTGCATTGTATAGTATACACTGTTTATACTGCCTACTATGTTTTGAAGGTATTTTCAATAGTTCTTTATCTATTAGCAACCAATGAGCATGAGGACTTACAAAAAACATTAAACAGATAATGTATCTACAGTTGTATGTAGTTGCTCAACCTCAAGTTGTTCTAAATCTGTATACATTTCTTTCTTATTGTGAACACACACAAAAAGGATATTTATTAGAAATTGTGTAACCAAAGAGTTGATGGTTCCCATTGACTTCCATTGTAATATATATAATGAGAGAGAGAGAGAGAGAGAGAGAAAGAAAAGGAGAGAGAGGTTAATGGGGTCCATCAACAGTTTGGTTCCAACTTTTTATCTCACAGTTGCGAGTTTAATCTTTTAATTCAGTTTTTTTTTTTTTAATTGCATGATAAAAAAAATACTTGCAATTCTGAGTTTTTTTTCCCTCAGAGATAAGAGATATAATCTCGCAACTGGGAGTTATAAAGTCAAAATTATGAGATCTAAACTTGCAGTTCTGACATTTCTCTCAGAACTGCATGATATAATCTTGAAGTTGTGAGTCATAAAGTCAGTATTATATGATATAAAGTCGCAATTCTGAGAAAGTCAGAATTGTGAGATATAAACTAACAATTCCAACGTTTTTCAGAGTTCTGACTTCATAAAATGCAATTACGAGTTAAGTCAGAACTGTATGATATAGCCTAAACTCACAATTCTGAGAACATCTCTGTTTTTTCCCTCACTTACACTGAGGAAAAAAGAAAAAAAGAGACTGAGAAAAAAAGTCAGAATAGCGAGATATAAACTCGCATTTGCAAGAAAAAAAAGTTAGAATTGTGAGAATTGTGAGAAAAAAAAAAAAAAAAATGTTTTTTTTTTTTTTAAATTTAGTGGCGGAAGCGGGCTTCCATATGACGGTGAGTAAATGATGACAGAATGTTAATTTTTGGGTGAACTATCCCTTTAAGGAGATTGAACTGCATCTACATAGCTAAAAAACTTTTTATAGAAAAAAATTATGAGTATGTATGTTCTTGAGTGTATATCATTCAGATGACTCTAAATTTTTTATTACTGAACTGCTGAATGAACATTTAAAATACTAAGTACTACTAACCACTGAATAAACCTTTAAAATAGTGAGTAGTAGGCATTTTTCCATGAGAAACCTTTCAAATGCTACATTGTCACTTGACCTCATTACTGTATGTTGAATGCGAGTAACAATTACTACACCATTCAGGGTTGAAACACATCTTTCAGCATTGATGATCATTTCAGAATAGCAGTGTATTCTGATTAAACTTTATTGAACTAAATGTATTTGCAAGAAACATATACATCTAAGTTACATATTTATATTTTCATATAATAATATTTAAATATAGTGCTAGTCAAGCACCTGCCATTGAGATGAGTGCAAATGCTAATGGATATAGGGAATGCTAACTGTCACAATCATGGCTAGTGACAAAAACTCACATTTACATGGAAGAGCTTTTATCGTTTGGGCTGCGGCAATTGAAGTCAGTTTTTTATGCATGTGCTGTTTAATCAGGAATTTAATTATGAAGCTTAAGCTATCTTGAGTGTATTTAATGCAAGATGCTTTTCAGTCATATGAAGCAATTCTTCTTCATCTCATGTCCGTTTCCCAGTCAGTCATTCAATCACTAAATCACGTTCTCTCAACCCTTATAACAGCACTTTTATCAAGCTCCCTCACTCCTGCCAATCGTTCTTCTCTCTCCGTCCCTCGCTGAGCTCCACCACTCCTCTCCTCTGTGGTGGCCACTTACGAGACAGTCGTGACCGTACATCCACACTGCCTTTTAGAGTTTCGCTACCCAGAATGCTGCAGCTGTGTCATTTGCATGGCAGGGTTTGGACCTCTCACTGGAGAACGAGAGTGTGGCTTTGAATTATTCATTTAGGGGACATAGAGAGGAAGAAGAAAATTGTCCTTCTGTCTTTTTTTCTTCGTCCCTGTCTGTCTTTTTCTACTCGTTGATGCTCTCATGAATGTGTCTGCTTCCCTTTTAAATCACGTTGTGATGCTGCAGCCGCTTGTTCATTAGTGTTTGAAGTACTCTATTTGTTTAAGTACTCATGACTGTCAGTTGTCTGGGGATGATTGGTACTGTATTTAGTCTGCAGAGAGGCTTGGTCTCAGTGCTGCCGCGAATCAATGGTGACATTCTTCTGTTTTCTGGGTTTTCTGTTGTTTTCAGTGTCACCATCTGTTCCCCCACTGGACTTCAGAGATGTAGCTATCAGAGGAAAAGCTCAAACCATGAGATCCAGTAGCAAATTTCAGCATGAAAAGCACATCACAAACACATCTGTACTTTATTGGTGGTGTTTACTATAGAACAAACCCTTAACCCCTCGTGAAAAAGAAGTATGCTTTAGCATGCTTTTAATATTACTGAAAAAGCTGTAACAATTTATAGGGACCGATTCTCACTATTAACTAGTTGCTTATTAGCATGCCTATATTATTAACATATTGGCTGTTTATTAGTACTTACAAAGCACATATTCTGCATGAGCATATTTATTTTACTAATATTATATTATATGTCTGTTAAAAATACTTTTAAGATTTGAAATACGCTGCAAGTGCATTTTTCACAAGCGAAGTATTAAACTTTGGCACATAATTCATCCCTTATTTGCTCAAATCATGTGACTTATTTTTCAAATTGCACTGTTACTTTTCTAAGCAATAATCCAAATTAGGATTTTTATATGATTGATGATAAAATGGTGGGAAAAAACTGAATTCTGAGAAACTGACTCTACCCCGAATTATGTATTATTGCTACTGCATTTGTGCAGGATTGTTTTAGCATTTTTGGTGTATTGTGTACATGTTGCAATATAAAAAGCACTGATATGCATTTCGTTGTTTATTTTCCTTTGTCTAGAAATCGTTTTCTCTGGTGATCGAGGCTCTGGACCATGACAATGAAACATCAGAGGCAGGTATGATGATACGTGTGTGTCTGTGTGAGTGAGTGATTAAATAAAATAAAAATCCATGGATCATATGTGTCCTCACAGAAAAGATTTGTAGCAATATAATAGCAGAGAAAGAAAGAAAGAAAAGAAGGACATTGCCAACAACAGACAGCCAATCCGTATTTACCCCTCATGCTGTCTTTTGGGGATTATAAGAGAACTGAGTAATGCACGGGGTCAGTCTCCATGACTCTTTCATTTCCTGTGTTGCATTCTGATTGTTTCTCCTTATAATTGAAGAAAAGCTCCATGACTGAAAATATGTTGCTGGATTTTGCACAAACACAATCACACGCACTGATTATGTTCTCATGCACAATAATGGTGGACTATTTAATGAATAAATTACACACATGTGCATGCTTCAGACAACACTGAGATACATTTGAATCACTTGGATATTGCCACTTCATATTCATAAATAACCAAACTTAATTTGCTTCGCAAACATGCAGGCTCATCTACTTCTCTCATCTTCTCTTTTGGTCTTTCTCATAAACTTTCTGTCTTTTTTCTTGAATTCTTCTTCTCTTTTAAATCTGTCTGTTTCTCTCCTCTCTCTAAATCTCACATTCTCACTGCCCTCCAGCTCCTGTAACGTCTTTTCATTTACTTTACCCATCCCTTCTCTCGTTCATTGGATTTACAGCTTGTCTCTGGTGAGGTGAGGCTTAGGTGGGCTGATCCAGGAGTTGAAATGACGTGAGTTTGGAATTGTAGAGCCGTTTTTTCCCTGCCAACTCTGGATTATAATACAGCTATGTATCTGAGTGCCAGATAGCTTTAACAAGCTTTAACAAAGTCTGTCCTGACCCATTATGTCCTTGAAAAAGACTTGAGAAAGAAAGGGCCAAGGACATGTGTTGTTCAGTTTCTCATTTATTTCATCATCTTCAAAACATCTTCTGTCCAGGATTGTGCACCATTAAGAATTACATGAAGAATGACTTTAAATTGCAAGTAATTTTTTCAGAATTATACAAATTCTGGAAATAAAATACAGAATAACTGAGCAAACATGCCTTTGAGTGGGCCCCGCGATTAAGAACGGACCAAGAGGAGCCAACCCCCAACACACAAGTGTAACTGTTTTTATTACGTGATCACTATTGCTTTGTCTGTTATTACAGATCGTTTGATATGTACTTAAAAGTATTTATGCATTTTTAACCTAAATCACAACAGCGTAATAGTTTGTTAAAATTGCCACTTTTAGGCTATGATGCCGTTTTCGTGTCTTTCCCTTTAAATGCAAATGAGCTGGTGCTCCCGGAGAAGAGGGCGGAGTTTCAAAAGCTCATGCTCCAGTACAGTAGCAATACTGGTGTTGTCCTTTGCAAATAAACAGTCCACTATTAGCACAAGCCTGTTATCTTTACAGAAAACATACTCGGTTTTAAAAATAAGTCATCTGTTTGTACTGTGCATAATATATGCGCGTTTATGAATCACACAGATGGGAGCACTGTTATTTTATGTATAATCATTTTCTATTTTTTTACTGGTTTAAATTCATTTTAAATACATTTTTCAATCATTTTAAAAGTTTTTAAATTCCTTGTTTTACTTGTTTTTCTTTAATGATTATTTTACTTTCTTTTATGTAAAGCACTTTGAATTACCATTGTGTATGAAATGTGCTATATAAATAAACTTCAGATGAACATCGTTCATCTTCGGAACACAAATTAAGATAGTTTTGATGAAATCTGAGATGCAACTGTAATGTTCCCAGGTCCAGAAACGTAGTAATGACATTGGTAAAACAGTCCATGTGACATCAGTGGCTCAACTTCAGTTTTGTGAAGCTACAATAATATTTTTGAATGCAAAGAAAACAAAAATAATGACTTTATTAAACAGTTCTTCTCCCCTGAGTTACCGTCTTCCTCCATTTTGGAGAGTATCACAATGCATACGCACGCTTTCCACTAAGTGTAAAAAATGCAGATTACACTGATTATGTTCACGAGCATGCTTTCCTCCCCTAACGTAAACAGTGCTGATTACATTGGTTACGTTCTTGCTCTCCAAAATGGCGGCAGACAATAACTCGGGTGAGCAAAATTTTGAATAAATTGTTATTTTTGTTTTCTTTGTGCACAAAAAGTATTCTCATAGCTTTGTCACATGATGTCACATGAACTGTTTTACCGATGTCTTTACTATGTTTCTGGACCTGGGAACATTGCAGTTGCATTGCTGTCTATGGGAGGGTCAGAGAGCTCTCAGATTTCATCAAAAATATCTTAATTTGTGTTCCAAAGATGAACAGAGCTCTTACGGGTTTGGAACAACATTAAGGTAAGTAATTAATGACAGAATTTTCATTTTGGAGTGAACTAACCCTTTAATCTAATTATATATATATATATATATATATATATATATATATATATATTGGATACTTGTGACTGTTAAATGTCTTTGAATTGCAGTTCAGTTCTTTTTGGTCAGTCGAATGCAAATTCTAGTTCAGCATCCCATGGGATTTGACCAATTAAATGTTCTTGTACCCTGCACAAATATATATTTGCATATTCTCACACTGAATCCCAAAGCATTTGTAGTTCAGTTTTTCATCCCTCTTGATCAGTCATTTCTGACGATGTCCAAATGCTTTAATAAAGGACCACAGTGTACCAAAGACACTGAATTCCTTTCTTATGGGTTTGATGGATCTTGTGTGATCTTATCTTACATCCCCGAGTGAGAGATCAGACTTATGTTCATGTAAATTCATGGGCCTTCACATCTTAGTGATAAACTGAGCTCAAGGTTTTCTGCACGAGTGCAGCTCTGCTAGTCATTTACATCTCTAATGGAATGAAGTTAAATGGACCACAGCACTAATTACTGACTGTGCTTACACTGCAGTCCATTAACAGAAGAGGACGAGACAATCATGTCCAGATCTGTGTGTGTGAACCTGCCTTAAGGGTCCAAGTTCCTTTTGTGGTCACTGTATGCAGTTGATGTGTTTATTTTTATTGCGTGTATGGGGTTGCTAAGGAAAACTGATCTATGTTTGAACACCTTTACTCTTCACTGTTTTCATTCTTTTATTTTTAAGCCCAGATGATCTCATCTGTTAGGCAAGTTTTCTTTCTTTCTGCAGTTCTTTGTGAGATAATGCACTATGTAACAGTATTCAAGATGAGGCAGGCTAACAGTCTCTGTGGGAAACCTCTTGTACACCAGGGACAAAAGGGAGAGATAGATGAACAAATCCAATGTCTCATCAACCCTCGATGCACAGCTCAAGTTCTATCAACAGCATTTGTTGATAACCACTGACAATAATTTTGACGAATTAAAAAAAGACAACAAAATCATATATACTGGAATAAGTTTAAATGGAAATAAATAAAGCCAGTTCCAGGGGATAAACACACAATTATGAAGATTTTTGTACAATACACAAATCACATACTTGAATTATTCAACATAAGCCTGTGTATTATTAGCTGTAAAGTTTAAATTATTATTTAGACACCAGTGTAAAATTGTCATGACAACAGAGTTTGTGAAGCTAAAATTAGATACAACACAAAGATCTACATATGATTCATACGAATCTCATGATAACATGTAAACTACCAGTCTATTGTTTGGGGTCAGTAAGATTAAAAATAGGCTAATAATAATAAATAATACTTTTATTCAGCAAAGATTTATCATAAGTGAAAGTAAAGGCATTTAAAATGTTACAAAACTTTACTTTTGCAAATAAATGCTGTTCTTTTGAACTTTCTAATAATCTGTCACCATGTATCATGCTAATTCTGACAAACATATATTGTGGCTTAAAATATTAAGCAGCACAACTATTTTCAACATGATAATAATAAGACATATTTCTTAAGCTACAAATCAGCATTTTAGAATGATTTCTGAAGGATCGTGTGAAACTGAAGACTGCAGTAATGGCTGATGAAAATTCAGCTTTGCATCACAGGAATAAATGAGTTTTTAAAATATAATAAATATTAAACAGTTATTTTATATTGTAGTAATATTATTGTTTTTACTGTATTTTTGATCAAATAAATGCCTTGGTGAGCATAAGAGAATTCTTTCAAAAGCATTAATAAATCTTTCTGACTGCAAACTTTCAAATGATAGTGTATAATGTTTAATATTTCTAAGAAGTTTTATTTATTTATTTTTATTTTTAAAACACTTGTGTTCCACATGTACTTTTACTGTAAGTGCCTTACTATAACAGAAGTTTTAGCTTGCTTTTAAAAAAACAAGGGGCATGTCAAATTAAGCTGTCGATTTAAAACAAACAAACAAAACATTAAATGTACATTTCAATCTTAAATTGTATCAAACCCTGAACATTCCTTTAAGGTCCTTTTGCGGATACATATCATCTGAAAGCTTTTCAATGTCCTTTTGGGGAGGAAAAATATGAGAAAGCTTTATGTATACTGTATACACATTTATACATACATATACATTACTCTGTCTGTTGCCCCCTCAGGTAGGGAGGAATTAATCGAGCGAGTGCTGCTGTCCTCCATGCTGAACCCAGGTGAGCAGTGGCAGTCCTTCCGGCATCACGGCCGCACATTCACTCTGGAATACCGCCTCCGATTCCGCTGCGACAACAATTACTACGGGCCACTCTGCAACAAACTCTGCCGAGCACGAGATGACTTTTTTGGCCATTTCGACTGTGATCCTTCTGGTACTAAGGTGTGTAAGGAGGGCTGGACTGGAGCAGAGTGCAGACAGGGTGAGTGGCTCCAGCACATTGTCTTTATGTACTGTGGTCTTCAGGCTATTCGCACACAAACATAACAACTGATGATTGTTTAAAGGGTTAGTTCACCAAAAAATGGAAATTACCCCATGATTTACTCACCCTCAAGGCATCCTAAGTGTATATGATTTTATTCTTTCAGACGAATCCAATCAGAGTTATATTAAACATGTCCTGACTCTTCTAAGCTTTATAATGGCAGTGAATGGGTGTTGATATTCAATAGTCCAATAGAATTAGAATAAACTGTGTTTAGCCATCATAAAAAGTGATCCACATGGCTCCGGGGGGTGAATTAAGGTCTCCAGTAGCGAATCGATGCTTTTTTGTAAGAAAAAATATCCATATTTAAAATGTTATAAACAGATGTCTTTAGCTCCCGCTAACTGTCATACACACGTTCATGAGAAAGTGCCTTGAAGCACAGAGGAGAGAGCAAAACGCCGGTCACAAATTAGAAGTACAAAACTAGGATTTGTAAAGAAATCTGTGTATGACAGTTACACAGATGTAACTGTGTATGACAGTTAGCGCAAGCTAGAGATTTACTTTTTATAACGTTTTAAATATGGAGGTCTTTATTCACCCCGTGGAGCCATGTGAGGCACTTTTTCTTTTTTTTTTGATGATGATGATGAATGGACACAGTTTGTTCTTATTTCGTTGAACTATTGAATATCACCCATTCACTGCCATTATAAAGCTTGGAAGAGCCAGGACATTTTTTAATAAAACCAACTGGATTCGTCTGAAAGAAGAAAGACATAAACACCTAGGATGCCTTGAGGGTGAGTAAATCATGTGGCAATTTTCATTTTTTGGGTGAACTAACCCTTTAAGCTCCACCCACCTTGGTTGCTCACTCAGACAATCTTTACAGAATGTTGTTTAATGTTGTTTATACAGTGTGATGTTCAGTAAAATCAAGAAGTGAAACAGGTTCATTATCTCATTCCATTTTCCATTTTCTTATATTCAATTATTTTATATTACACTATAATGCAAATGTACAGTAGGTGTGCTTACGTCTCACCATTTTCACAGCAAAAATGTGTTCTGTGTGAACCGGCACTAATTCTGTCCTTATATGACAATTAGACTACAGGATTATTTATTCACATGCTTTTCCAACATTCCATTGAGGCCAAATCTGTTTTCCAGCAGAGAATGACTTAAGGGAGAAATGTCTCCCCTGAAATGATCAAGGAAGAGCCCTAATACTACCATATCCTAAATTAAAACATTCAGCTAGCACTATGTTAACAATAGTTGAGTAAGAGGAGCATCACATCATGACCTGTTGCATTTGGCAATGGATTATGTTTCCATTTTTTTAATCTAATTAAGTTATGTGTGTTTTGAAAATCAATCCTGCACTTGTAAGATGTCTTTAGTGAATAATTTTAATCATCATATCACTAATCTGAATCAATCATCTGTATGCATGTATGGTTATCCTTGTAGCGGTGTGTAAGCAGGGATGTCACTTGGAACACGGCTCCTGCGATCTGCCTGGAGACTGCAAGTAAGTCTGTCCAGGTTTCAGAAATATCACACCCTCTCTACAAGCTCCACTGAGTGCTGATGCATGCCGTATTCAGCACCTACTTGCTTTTGTTTGTGTCTTTTTCTCACTTAGTGTCTGCTGTAACCAATTTCTCTCTCTGTAGATGTCATTATGGCTGGAAGGGTGATCTGTGCGATGAGTGCGAGACGTTTCCTGGGTGTGATCATGGCACTTGCACTGAACCCTGGAAGTGCGTGTGTGACACAAATTGGGGCGGCCTGCTCTGTGACAAAGGTGAGATGACAAGGAAATATGCTGGTGGGTGTGTATGTGTGTGTGTGTGCAAAAATGACTGTTCTTATTACTAGGGCCATCAATCATTTTAAATATTTACTTGTGATTAATCTCTTCATTTAACTTTCTACTGTATCTTACGTGTAACACAATGAGTTGCTTTTAAAGGAAAAAAAAAATGTGCATGACACTTACTTGTCCTTAGCTGTAGCTGTAATATATGCGCATATTTAAAGACAGTAGACAGAAGCAGATTTCTACACTTTTCTCTTCACAAAGGAAGAGATGATGCTTTACACGGCGTTCACTTAACACAGACCAACAGCTGTAAGCTTGATTACAGCAGTGAAATTTATTTTTAAAAGAAACACAGTAAAAAACTGACTTATGTAAGCATTATTAAAATGTTTGTACAACTGTGACTGATTACTAACAAAACATTATTTAAATTAGTAGACCAAAGACCCAAAATATTACAAGATTGTTCAATTTGACAGTCAGTCAAATTTGCATTTAATTAAAAAAAAAAAAAAAAAATATATATATATATATATATATATATATATATATATAATTTTTTTTTTTTAATAAAATGCAAAGCAGACAACATATTTTATCACACATGCCCAAATATTCTGAGTCATTAGATTAATTGATTCCAAGACATGCTAACTGCTTACTGAGTAGGCAACGTGTGTGTAAATAGATCCAGATTAGCTAATATGAACCCACGCGTGGGGTTTCGTCAGGGCTTTGTAGAGGTGTAAGCCGATAGTCTTGGGTAAACAGAATGTGAGCCGTAAGGTGGAGGCTAAAACAGGCTCTTGCCAATCAGCGGTAATGTAAATGGTACTGTCACACCCTCACACACACATAAATATATATACACACACACAACGGACTAAACCTATGCAGACAGATTAATCGAGGTAAAAAAAATAAAATACATATACTAGCTTGATCACTCAAGCTTTCACAAACACACATACACACACATTTCCTCTAAACTCAGATCTCAGGAGCCAGTATGCAGGCTGCATCATTTTCCATCATAGCACTGGTTTTAATTTGTGTGTCTATTTGTATGTTGTGGTTATAATTCTTCCAGTTAAGCATGCTTGTTTGTTGTGGGTAAATCTTCAGGAAACAATCCATTTGAGTTTAACTCATCCCTTCAAGCATGACCTCGTAGGAATTTTTGGTTAGATTTTGTATGATTTATGAAGTAAGCTACATTTAAACAAAGTCTGAGACGTCAAACTCAATTTTTGTCTAGACCAAACTGGCATTTTGTGTAACCCCATGAGCTTGAAATTATTGTTTAGAAAATCATTTTCCTACAAGTAACAGTTCCCAGTGGTACATGTAAATTTTAGGGACATATGAATGGAAAGAGGGGTGAAAGTGCAGGTCACATGTGTTGTGTGTGTGTATATTGTATTGCTGGAAGTGGTGGCATGTGGATATGGATTGGATCCCATCTGTTTTTACATAGCTTACTACTTTTTGAGTCAGTTTTAAATTAAATGATAATCTTTCTTACAAATCATTTGTATAATATAATGATTTGTATGTATAGGTGTTTTTATGTAATTTGAGTAAGAAAACTGTTCATCATGAATTGAATCATGTGGCTTTAATTTGGCCAAAGTTTGTTGGAGGGCTGTTTATTTTTTTTTTTTGCTGCAAGGAAAAATTAAATGATGATAAATTTGCATTGGTTTTGTCCTTACCACAATTTTGTTTTTATTTCTTAAGTCAACATGAAACAACCCAGTGTATAATCATAATGTGACATTTGCTGAAACAGATTATTTACCAAGAAAAAATGTGTGACTAGACTTTTATCCATCAGGAATTGATTGGATCATGGAAAATGGAAGTTTGATACTAAATTTTGCACCACTGTACGGATTGAGAGTAAAGTGACTTTGCTGGTAAAGCACAATAATAAGTGTCTTCCAAAGTCTCTTTTTTTTGCTCTTTGTAACACAAAATAACACTACGCTACACAACTAGGATTCTCTTTACATAAATTTTAGTGAAACATTGCCAGTTATATTATTTCAGCATGGCAAAATACTATTACTAGTACTATTGAAAACTATACAGTACAGTGTTCAACTCATGTGAGTGTACACCATTCAGATAAACCCTTTACAACAGCACTATTTATTTATTAATGCATAACATGTTTTATATTAGTACCAATACAATTGAATGCACTTTTCAGAAAGGTTCATTTTGATTTAGTTGACTTGATTTTGCCTTTTTAAAACCCATCCATTTCAAGATAATAAATGGTCAGATTTATAACCTCAAAAACATCTCTTTCTCTTTTGCATACAGATCTGAATTATTGCGGTAACCATCAGCCATGCAAGAACGGTGGTACATGTACCAACACTGAACCCAACGAGTATCTGTGTGTGTGCCAGGAGGGTTTCCGCGGCCGCAGTTGTGACATCGGTGAGATGACTCTATAAAACACAACCATAAAGTCTCTCAACCCTGACAGCCTATTACAAGCACACCTCAAAGATGTGCTGTGCCAGAATAAAATCTGCAGAATGTTGTAGTCAAAGCTCACTCCTAGATGAAGCACGGCATGTTATCAGCTCTTATTTTTCGCTGTGCCACCCTGCATGAGTCTGACCAATTATCTCCTCGGTAATGATAATTTTAGTCTGTGTTAACGTGATCTCTGATGTAGCTCTGTGAGGTGTTGATAAGAGATACATTTACAGCGAGACTGCTCTGGAGCTTGAAGCATCAAATGTAAGATGAAAAATACAGATAACATTAGCTTAAAATACGCACTCTTATTATTCAATGTTGAAGTGAGTCATTTCTGCTCCAAACAAATTAGAGCTATACAGTAAGCACTTTTGATGCAGGTGGTGATAGCACAGGATATAAGACACAGATGTGATGCAGATTGTAAGCGTGTATCATTTCCTCTGATTCCCTTAACAGTGGAGCACGCCTGTCTCTCATCTCCATGTGAGAATGGTGGAACATGTGTTGAAGACCCAACAGGCTTTAGTTGCGTGTGTGCGCCAGGCTGGACGGGACCTTCCTGTGCCTCCGGTAGTTAAGCATATAAACGCACACACACCTGCACAGACTGCAATCAGCACCAATCAAAGGCAGCTGCTATTTCCTGTACTGCTGCAGCCAATTTTAGTCAGATCTACACCAAAATAATGCTCCTTAACTGGAGCACAAACAATCAGCAATCACGCACATGCACATCTAGGATACACAGGTGATAATGTGTTTTAGAGACCAGATTGTAAGAGCTCCTTATATTTGAGGACACTGGTTGACAGTTTTAAGGCCAGTGCCGTGTTTTTACATGGTCTTGTCAATTTAGGCATGGCCTAATTCATTAAGTGAATTAGGGCTGACACTAAAAAATTAGGGCCCCCCCCCAAAAAAGGCCTGTTTTTAAACTGATGGAACCATATATTTTTTTAAGACTCACTAGTATAGTGGTAAATCATTTCTTTAGCATGCAAGGAGACCTGGGTATAAATTGCAATCTAATAAATCCATCTAATAAATCCAGATTTTAAAGATTGACATTTTCAAAAATGTTACACAGGGATAAAGTCATGCAAGTTTTGGTTGACATGAGAGCAGATAAATGATAGACATTTCAGTTTAAAGCAAACTAGTTTTAGAATGTGGGATTCGAAGGAACTGACTCAGAAGTGATTTAGATGTAAACTTTTTTTTTAAAACAATAACCGAGCAACTTAATTATGTAAGAGATATTAGGGGCAAGAAAGATGGGAAGACAGACAGAGTCAAAGACAGACAGATAGACAGACAGACAAATAGACAGAGACAGACAGATAGACAGAGACAGATAGACAGAGACAGACACACAGAAAGATAGACAGACAGAGACAGACAGATAGACAGAGACAGATAGAGACAGACAGACAGATAGACAGAGACAGACAGACAGACAGACAGACAGAGACAGACAGACAGACAGATAGACAGAGACCGACATACAGAAAGATAGACAGACAGATAGACGGAGACAGATAGAGACAGACAGACAGACAGACAGACAGATAGACAGAGACAGACAGACAGAAAGATAGACAGACAGAGACAGACAGATAGATGGAGAGAGATAGACAGAGACAGACAGAGACAGACAGATAGACAGACAGAGACAGACAGACAGACAGAGACAGACAGACAGACAGAAAGACAGACAGACAGATAGACGGAGACAGTTAGACAGAGACAGACAGACAGACAGATAGACACAGACAGACAGATAGACAGAGACAGACAGACAGACAGACAGACAGATAGACAGAGACAGACAGACAGACAGACAGAAAGACAGAAAGACAGAGACAGACAGACAGATAGACAGACAGACAGAGACAGACAGACAGAAAGACAGACAGACAGACAGACAGACGGAGACAGATAGACAAAGACAGACAGACAGACAGATAGACAGAGACAGACAGACAGACAGACAGATAGACAGACAGAAAGACAGACAGACAGACAGATAGACGGAGACAGATAGACAAAGACAGACAGACAGACAGATAGACAGAGACAGACAGATAGACACAGACAGACAGATAGACAGAGACAGACAGACAGATAGACAGAGACAGACAGAAAGATAGACAGAGACAGATAGACAGACCAGACAGACAGACAGACAGACGTACGGACTGACGGACAAACCAACATGAGGATAGATGGATAGATAGGAGAATATATTGGATGGACAGATGGATGGATAGATGATAAATACAAGGACAGATACTGTAGATAGGCAGACAGGAGCATGGATAGATACAAGGGATAGACAGATGAAGGGATGAACAGAAGGAGGATGGGAAGATACAGTGGAATGGATGGAATGCTGGACAGACAAAAAGAGAGATAGATAGATGGACATACAGAGGAATAAACAGATGATAGATAGATCGATCGATCGATAGATAGATAGATAGTTAGATAGGAGGATGAACAGAGATGATAACAGCAGGATAGTTAGGCAGACAGGAGGATGGGTAGATACAGTTGATGGATGGATGGACAGATCCGTAGATTTAAAGGCAGTGAAATCACATGATGAGACAGAGAACATGTTCTTTTCGTCTGCAGCATTGTTGCAGTGTGACTCCAATCCTTGTGGGCGTGGGGCCACGTGTCAAGAGACGCCGCAGGGTTTCCAGTGTGTGTGTCCTCCGTTCTGGACCGGCAGAACCTGCCAGCTTGGTAAGCATTAGAAACAACACTCTTCACCTGTCCTGAGCCGTTCATACATGTCCACACATGCCTAACTCGGCCTTACGCTCGTACCCATCCACAGCCTCACCTGACGAAACCTGCCTCTACCTGCCTAAACTTGTCAGAGTCTGTTTTTACCTGTCTGTAATGTGAACACTTGTTCTTTCTTGTTTAAGCCTGGGTTCCTCACCTCACTCTCAGGGTATATGGACTAGAAAGTCACCAAGGAAAGTCACCATGTAAAAATATTACAGAAACCATGAGACCACCAACATGTTTGCCATCTGAAACCACCAAATCATAACAATCGTACCCAGAGATGGGAAACTCACCTTTCCAGGGAAAGTAAACACATCTTGTGTTTATAAATTCCATATCAGCACAAGCCACATTGAAATGATTCAGCAGCATCAGTGCTCCACCAACCATTATCCGTTAAACCACATCAGACAATTTCATGCTACAGTGTGCAGTGGATTTAATTGCTGAATGAAGAGGACCTGTGGTCGGGTCTGTCGCTGATGTTGTTGACTGCTGGGAGAGTCTCTCTCATACTCCATTGCCCCGGGGTCCAAATCAGCTGTGGCTCTCTGGAGTGTATCAGTCTCTCTGAACTGTTGACGCTCTGTGAAATGCAGTCATGTGTCACAGTGACACCTCAGAAAACAGCCGTTAGCGTCAGCACAAAGAGATCTGTCTTTGAGAGCGAGATGTGCGTTTTAACTGAGCCGTACGGAGATGGCAACTGTGGGTAGAAGCAATATTTTCTGGAGTATTTTATTAGGAACAACTTAAATAAAAAAATCTGAGTGTCAGATTGTCCTATTTACTAAAAATATACAATCACACTCAAAAGTTTAGGGTGCGTAATATATATATGTATATATATATATATAATATATATATATATATATATATATATATATATATATATATATATTACGCACCCTAAACTTTTGAGTTCTGCTGTCTAATATATTACACATATATATATTTATATATATACAGTACAGGTCAAAAGTTTGGAAACATTACTATTTTTAATGTTTTTAAAAGAAGTTTCTTCAAAAATACAGAAAAAAACAGTAATATTGTGAAATATTATTACAACTTAAAATAATTGTTTTTAAATTTATTATACTTTAAATTATCATTTATTTCTGTGAT
This sequence comes from Cyprinus carpio, assembly GCF_018340385.1. Taxonomy (NCBI): domain Eukaryota; kingdom Metazoa; phylum Chordata; class Actinopteri; order Cypriniformes; family Cyprinidae; genus Cyprinus; species Cyprinus carpio. Next base: position 12,263,513 of record NC_056614.1, on the reverse strand, counting down.
GCAAAGCTGAATTTTTAGGATCATTATCACATGATCCTTTAGAAATCATTCTAATATGATGATTCATTATCAAAGTTGGAAACAGTTCTGCTGCTTAATATTTTTTCAGAACATGTGATACTTTTTTAGGATACTTTGATGAATAAAAAGTAAAAAAAAAAAAAAAAAAGCTATGTTTTAAAAAAATAAATATTTTGGAATAACAATATACACTACTGGTCAGTAATTTTTTTTCCTTTCTTTTTTTTTTAAATAAAATCAATACTTTTATTCAGCAAGGATGTGTTAAATTGATAAAAAAGTGATAGTAAAGAAAATATATTATTAGAATATATATTATTAGAAAAAAAAATATTTTGAATAAATGCAACTCTTTTTAACCTTTTATTCATCAAATATATTAGACAGCAGAACTGTTTCCAACACTCATAATAAATCAGAATATTAGAATTATTTCTAAATGATCATGTGATAGACTGGATGTTACATGTGACACTGAAGGCTGGAGTAATGATGATGAAAATTCAGCTTTGCATCACAGGAATACATTTTTTTTTTTTAAAGTTTAAGTTGTAATAATATTTCACAATATTACTGTTTTTTCTGTATTTTTGATCAAATAAATGCAGGCTTGATGAGCAGAAGAGACTTCTTTCAAAAACACAAAAAATAAAAATTTACCAAAACCTAAATATTCTATATTATATATATATATATATATATATATATATATTAAAGAAATGTATAATTGTGTTCTGTAAGAATGCATCCAATTGATCAAGAGTGACAGTAAAGACATTTATAATGTTACAAAAGATTTCCATTTAATGTAAATGCTGTTCTTTTGAACTTTCTATTCAACAAAGGATAATTAAAAAATGCATCAGTTTCCACAAAAATGTTTCTTGAGCAGCAAGTCAGCATATCAGAATTATTTCTAAATGATCATGTGACACTGAAGACTGGAGTCATAACTGCTGAAAATTCATCTTTGCCATCACAGGAATAAATAATATTTTAAAATATATTAAAACTGAAAAGTTATTTTATAATTTAATATTATTGTAAAATATTTAATATGTAATATGTATTTAACTTTTTAAAAACATTTAAAATTTTGACAAACCCAGTCGTTTCAGCTGTAGTGTATATTATTATTATTATAACTACTACTAAAATTTGACTGGATGAGCGATGCTGATAGCTGTGCCTGCATATTAATTGAAATTTTTGTTAATTTGTCAAGCAAATGATTTTTGATTTTATTTTAGCCACAGGTTTGGCTAATTAACTGTTATTTGTATTTATTAATTATCATGCTATTTGTTTTATTGAACTCTACTTCATTTTGTACCAAACATCATCTTTTAACCATAGTAAAGTCACTCTCAGCTACCTATTATTTTTATTTCTTTCTTTTTAAATAGTATGTGAAACCTCATTATATGCATATTTATTTCTTTGAGGAAATAAAAATGGTTGTTTTGTGCCCAATCTTACATAAAATGTCTAAAATAACTATTGTCAGTTCAGAAAAAATGCTAAAACTTGTGGTTGATATTTCTTTCGCTTCATTAGTTATATTGTAAATTGGAGGTCATGTTGAGTGCATGGCAGTGTACCCAGCTCATTATGTTCTATTGTATACTGCACGTTTTGGCAAATAAAAGGTCATCTGGGTATTGCATTTCATGAAATTTGCATGCTTTGCCAATTATACTTATTATGTACTGCAGATATAGTAGCATGGTGGTGTGCTAAATATAGCTCACTTCATCACTATGGTTCTTCCCTCTTCGTTAGACACTAATGAATGTGAGACTGGCGTGTGTGTCAATGCCCGTTCCTGCCGTAACCTGATTGGAGGATATTTATGTGACTGCCTTCCCGGTTGGTCGGGACCAAACTGTGACATCTGTGAGTATTAGATACGGTTTTCACAGAACCAAAAAAAAAAAAAAACATGATTTAGCTTTAAATCAAACATGACAGTTCCAGTGCTGGTGGGAAATGACTTCAGGGTGAACTCGTTGTGAGTTTGTTCCTACCGCAGGCTGCTCACACAATCATAGTAGATTCATACTTTATTTATGAATGTAGTTAGCTAGTCTCTTTCTTCAGTGAAACTTGTGGGTTTCCGCTTGGTTGGCTATTGATTTTTTTAAACATCATCTATTCAACAGGGAACAGTAGCTGCCAGGGCTCGTGTCTGAATGGAGGACACTGTAAGGTAAGAAGTGATTCACCTCGATAAGCTTACTTGCACCTCCAGGATGTGAAGTTTCTTTGACATTTATGCAGTTCTTCTTCAGTACAGCTAACCTGTGTGTGCTATGTGCAGGACTCTCAGTGTGTGTGTTCGCCGGGTTTCTCTGGTAAACTGTGCCAGACAGCAGTAAACGCCTGTGACAGCAACCCTTGTGTAAATGGAGGGCAGTGTCTGGAGAGTCAGGGTGGCAGAGGCATGTTCTGCAGCTGCCCGCTGGGATACACTGGCATCTACTGTGAGGTGAGATCTTGCTGCTTTTTCTTCAAAATAGTTTAAGCAGTTCTTTCAGCTGAACATGCTTAACATCCGCATGAACTGGAAGCTGCGACTGACATCAGTAATTTGATGAATTCGAGAGTGAAATATAAAATTGAATGAGAATGCTTGATTTTAGCGCACATCCTCGCAGCTCTGTCTTGCAGACTGGAGGTTGGATGGGAGTGATTAAGAATTGGTTAACTCCGCAGTGTTGTGATAAGTCAAATTCACAAAGCAGCAGCGCCTGAGAAACAGTTTAGAGAGGAGAAATCAATCTAAAATATTGGTAACTTTCTAAATAATAAAAGTATGGTGCTTTTCTACTAATAATGAAATATAAATAGTTTTTTACTGATGCAAGTATGTTAGAAACAATGCAAACTTGTATCCGATGCACACTTATTTAAATAGATGCATCGCATTGTTAACTTTTAGGCCGATGCAATGATGCGAATCCGTTCACCTAAAAATAGACAATTCTGCCATCGTTTACTCATCGTGAAGTTTTAAAGCTTGAGATTTATTGTAATTGCTTGTAAAAGAGCAACTAAATTTTGTATGTAAAAAATGGTCTTTTTGTGCTCCACAAAAAAGTCACAAGGGTTTACAACAAACTACTTAACCCACAGATTTGCAGTCTCATATGACTTTTATGGTACTGCTGACTGGAATGTACTACACAACTTAAAATAAAACTAGGCATCATACACCTGGTGACACTGAAAATGGTTACAGAGAAAAACTGTGTATCATACTCTACATATACTAACAGACTTTGAAGTTGTTCTGAATACAACAAATCCATGCAGAAACGTGTGCCTTATTTCTATGAGATGTGACAACTGAAAACAAAATTGGCTCAAAATATCAATTATATTCAATATATTCTGACTGGATGGTAACTAAAAAAAATCTGCCTGTGCCCATCATACACAACACAATTTTTGAGCAATCTGTCAACTCTGACTATCTAAAATCTGCAGACTGCCTCTGACTATCCACAACTAGCTTCAGCCAATCTAGACTGCAAATCAGGGTGAGAATCTAGGCAAAATCATGAACTATATTCCAGCACTGTATATTTGCATGCTCAACTGTGATTGTTCTATTCTTGCATATATTTGCATACTGAATATTAATGGGATTATAATTCTTGCATCTATTTAGTCATCTATAGCTACATCTAAAACTTTATCATTACCATTTTGCTGCTTTGCAAATGCTAACATAGCATGGAAATGCAAATCTAATTAGTACATTTGTGTATTTGAGTTTGACTTGTGTATAGTTTCTGAATTAATCAGTATTTAGACTGTGTTCACTTTTTAATACCCAGTAAGATTAAATACATATCTTATATTTTAGGCAGAACTTGATCTTTGTAATCCCAACCCCTGCCCCAAGGGGGTGCCATGCCATAGTACAGAAGGAAGCTACAAGTGCACATGTCCTGAGGGTTACTTTGGAAACGAGTGCCTGAGCCTGAAGGATCCATGCCATGAACCCCACTGCCAAGGTTAGGAGCATAAATATTGAGCATAAAAATGTGAATAGCACTTCTTTAGCATGATCTATCTCTGCCTCTCCTTGTATTCAGGTGCAGTGTCAGACCCAGGTGGAGGTGGGTTCAGTGTTTATATGGTGTTGGTGGGGGTGTTTGCCCTGCTTGTGGCAGGCAGCTGCTCTGTGTGTGCACTACTGCTGTCCCGCCTGCACCGCCGCCACCGGACCAAAGCACAGTTACGTACTTCAGCACCCGAGGACAACGCTATCAACAACCAGCGGCAGTTCTGCACTCTCATCCGTAACCTCGACCACAGCGTGGCCCTGCTGCCTCCTGCCCAAACAGTGCCCACTGTGCCCATGCCAGTGCTCTGCAGTGAAGAGATTGAACTTGTACTTCCCTCACCTGCACCCTCTCCAGCTCTAAAACCAGCCCACGGGCCCAAGCTGGACATTTGCAACCGTGAACGGGAAAAACTAAACCGTTTCCACTATGCAGAGAACCAGGAACTGGAGGTGTGACCGCACTTTGACCGCTGGGAAGGAACCGGACTTCTTGGTTCGGAGGGTCTGTTGTGGTTGATTTATCTTAATCAGCCTCTGCTGGTGAACCTTGACCTCTGAGCTCTGCGTTATAGAGATCTGAGAGGGTTGAATTTTGGCACAGTCACAGGCTGAAGTAACTGACAGACAGGGTCCAAAATTTGAACACACTTGCCAGTGGTGGGTAAACTGAGAATATTTAACAGCCATAAATATTTCTAATCAGTCATTTCTAATAATATAACAAAAAAACCCTTATTCATGAGATGAAACTTAAATAAAAATATTTTTTCCCATTTGAATTATTTAACTTTTTTTCATTAGATGAAACTGCACTGCACATAAAAATGTAATATAGGAAAATATGTAACCCTGGAGCACAAAATCAGTCATAAGTAGCACAGGTAGCAATAGCCAACTATACACTGTATGGGTCAAAATTATCAATTTTTCTGTTATGCCAAAAATCATTAGGATATTAAGTAATGTTCCATGAAGATATTTTGTAAATTTCCTACTGTAAATATATCAAAATGTAATTTTTGATTAGTAATATGCACTGCTAAGAACTTAATTTGATCAACTTTAAAAGCGATTTTCTCAATTTTTAGATTTTTTTGCACCCTCAGATTCCAGATTTTTAAATAGTTGTATCTCTTCCCCAAATATTGTCCTATCCGCACAAGCCATACATCAATGGAAACCTTGTATGTATAAATCTCAGTTTCAGACAGCTGACCCTTATGACTGGTTTTGAGGTCCAGGGTCACATATGGCATCACAAAATTCTGGTCATTCTCATACATTGCGTTTTTGAGGACACGCAAGTCGCGACTTATTTAGTAGACAGTTTGATTTGAATCGCTCATGCAATTTTATGCCCATTTTGCGCTAGTCGAGCGTTAATTTTGGACCCTGTCTGCTCCCTTGAAAAATGTATTTGAAAGAACAGCAAGTGTTTTTAAGGCCAGCAATTCAACTTCTTTGAATCCTGGATATTTAAGTGTATTTTATTGTGTTTACACTTGTGCCCTATATATTTGTACACATTTGTTTGATTGTTAGTGTGCGTGTGTTTGTGAGTGTGTAAGTCTATATGTATGACTGTGTTTGCCATACATTTCCACAAAGCCATGCACATTATTGGAACTCCCTGACTTTTTTTTTTTTTTTTACTTATGTAAAAACAGTATATTAGTGTTTATGACTGACATTTGAAGGAATTATGATGAAAGATAGCAGCGCCGACTGAAAAAGTGCCAGCTGACATTTTTAAAAATCTCGTTAATTATTGCCTGTCATGTTGGAGATGTACAAGATGTATGATTTTTATATTTTATTTAGATGTATATAGCGCCATTGTACATATTATGTACATAATTTTTGCCATTTTTGTATGCCGACTCCTTGCAAAATATCGCCATTTTAATTTCCTGGTTTCACTATTTCCACTCAAGATGGTATTTGCCGCAAGATCAAAAATTGTAATTAAAGTGCATTTATCAACCAAAGCATGTGTTTCTGTGCGTGTATGCATTAACGGTATTGTACAGCATTTGGTATATCAGGGGGTGTTTGTGTTTGGTAATCTTGTTCTGTATTACTGATGCTTCCTTACTGTCTAATTGCCATTTGGTAAGCTGTGTGAAGTAAATAAAAGGAAATTTGGTCACAGAGCGTCCTGCTCCTAACAGCAGTTTACTGTGTCTGTCAGTGAGTCAGTGTTCATGTTCATGTTCACTAGCTCCAATATTATAGTGTGAATTATTTTATTTTGTAGACAGATTTTTTCTTTTCTTTGTTCAAGCCTGCTACTTAGCATTAGTACGTCTGATTTAACAAAATAATTTGTTTGGATCGTTAAATTCAATGAACTGTTTATGGATCAATCACTCAAATGTGCTCCTTAAATTAAATTTAAAGTTTAAGTATCTAAGCCAAAATAAAAAACAAAATTAATTTTGCTATATATGAATACATACATTCTTAGTATTTAAACTAAAAAAAAAACAAAAGCAATTGCCTGTTTAAATAAAACAATCTTTCAATATCAAAGAAAATTTTGAAATCACAGAAAGATTTCAATCATGATGACATATACTTATTTTTAAATCTACATGAAATAAAAAGTTAGTTTTGCAAGGGCAAATGTAAATATTTAGTTTTAACAGAACTCCAAAAATAATACTTTAATATAGTTATACATCTCACTTATCACTACTTTAAACTAGTGATTTTACATTTTATTTTCATGTTTCTCTTTTAAATTATCGTGCTCAATTTTATCACTAAACAAAGTAAACAGTCAAATGGTCTAACACTTTGTGAAACAGTTAAAAAAACAATCACTACGTATTTATGCATTTGTTTTTGCAAATAGGTCCAAACTAGCAATTCACTAACCTCACTTCTCACCTAGGTGAAAAGGAAACAGACATAAAGTGTATACTAATATGCATTATATTAGCATATAGGGAAAGTGAGTCGGAGGTCAGCAGAGAGTGAGAGTGCCAGACTCGTGGGTATGACAAATGCGAACTTTGACCTCTTACAGACAGGGAATGGGCGGATATAACTATTGCCTTCCTGTTCCCACCCGTCCGTGAGGAAATGTAGGAAGTTCAGTTCTCTTAAAACACATAAATGAGCACACTGTCATCCACACAGTGACAGTGATGAAGCAGGGACCCCCTCCCTCCACACCTGCTGTGTCACAGGATACCCAGCCCTCCCCTCATTGACTGCATATTGTACTCAAGACCAGCAGGTCAGCATCTGAATTAGTCTTTCCTGTCTTAGCTGTCAATTGTCTTTAACAGGGTGAGGTTACAGTGACACAGGGTGTTTGGTTAGGTTCCCTTAAAGAGACAACGATGTGGCAAACCACAGTGACAAAAGCAGAATAGTAGAATCTGACAGTATAGTATCCAGAATGTGAAATAATGTCTGGTAACACATATGAACACTCAAGCCAGTTTAGTGGGTTATGATTCATAAATTATATTTTCCAGCCAGAGGCTTCCAACATCAGCATAACAAAGAATAAATGTGACCCTGGAGCACAAAACCAGTCTTAAGTAGCACAGGTATTTGTAGCAATAATCAACAATATACTGTATGGGTCAAAATTATAGATTTTTCTTTTATGCCAAAAATCATTAGGATATTAAGTAAAGATCATATTCCATGAAGATATTTTGTAAATTTCCTACCGTAAATATATCAAAACATAATTTTTGATTAGTAATATGCATTGCTGAGATCTTCATATGGACAACTTCAAATGTGATTTACTCAATATTTAGATTGTTTTGCACCCTCAGATTCCAGATTCTCAAATAGTTGCATCTCGGTCAAATATTGTCATATCATAACAAACCATACAACAATGGAAAGCTTTTAAATGAAGAAGGGGCTTCAATACGCTGAGTTCAGTATGTTGATGTTTTTCAATGTATAATGTGTTTGCCACTATACATTCATTTTGGAATAAGCCATATTTAAAAATTACAATAAAATAAATGTCATTTTATAAGAGAAGTCACTGAGAATCTTTTTTTTAATATCAATTTTATTTTCATCCTATCCACAAACAATGATTTATTGTAAAACTGAAAGCCATTCAAAGTGTTTCAGAATCAGACTTAGTAATAATAATAATAATAATAAAAAAAGTAATCTAAGCCGTGATTTTGAAAATCTGGTTGAGCATAAGTTCTGAAAGAACGGTAAAGTTTATTTCAAACCCTGAAAGTATCACGTTAGGTCAACAACAGAAAAGCAATTTTACAGTTCTATTGATTGAGATTTTTAAAGAGTTTTGTCTTCCTTTGCTTTTGAATTTGCAGCATATGCAACTAATTGTCCCAGAACATGACACTTTCTGAGTAAAACAGGATATTCAATTTAAAATAAGGTAGGGTGCAGCTTTATCTCATGCATCCTGAAATGGAGATGTCAGCCAAAAATAAACTGTCCTCAGAGGCAGAGCATGCTTTTTTGTCTTTGGGATAGTGTGTACTGATGAATAACTGACAATAAGACCAGGAAAAAGCATTAAAAACATGAAGAGTGAGCAAAAAATGTAGCATTCAAAACTGAAAACAACAGCAAGATGTGAAGCAACTGCCAAAAACTTACAATTAATGCATATATGCACATAACTGACAATGCAGAAATAATAACACACTATATGAACACTTTGTGAAAATGGATTTATAAGGTACATTTATCTTCTATTTAATAAGCATTTAATGTGTGAGCATTTGTGCTGTAGTTACTGTCAGTGAGGCATCTGTATTTCACGGCTCCACAGTGACATTTAGTGGATGGCTGAGGTATTTTAACCTTAAAAGATCATAATACATTTCCTTCTCATTCCCACAAGATAAAAGCATGTCTGTCAGGGTGTGAAACTTTAAATACATTCTGAAATATTACTCACATTTACCAAAGAATGACACTACATTACAAATACCAAGATAGATGTCATGTCAAGATTTCTTTATTAAATGTGTTATTCGAGGAGAACTGCTCTCAAGGTACAAAGCCGTCTCATCACATACGTGGAATGACCTACATAATGAAAGATTAAAGCCGTAAGGGTTTTTCTTATTGTATTGGGTAGCTTCAGAAGGAGACTTTGAGCTCTACAGAACTGGCAAAACAAGTTGAAATCTTAAACTATAATACTAAAAGCTTAAGGGTTGATTTAGTCCACCATTTTTATGTTGGTTTTAACTGAAGTATTTCACAGCAAAGACTATGATCACACTTTATTAACACACATTAACAGTACAAAGAATATCAACAGACATAAGGATTTAGCTTTTTTTAATCATGTAAAGAATAGTCTAAAATGACTCTGTACTGCGGCATGCAGGATGCATCCAGCATAATGTGTTTCATAATGCAGATCTGAGCTCTTTAGTTGCATTTCTATAAACAGGGCCCATCTGTACATGAATCAGTTTGAAACCTATGCTTAGTTTGAGCTCACTGTTAGATAAAAGTGTTTGAATGAGCTCAAGTGTTGGAGAGAGAAGATGAAGAGCTCAAACGGTGAGACGAGATGTTAGGCTGTTGTGGTCGCACTGTAAAAGAAAACAACTTCATTTAATTATTTCCTTCTTAAAATCCAATCAATTTAATTATTATGGTTACAGCTTGCATTTTAACTTGGGGTTTAAAAGACAATTGGGTCATTCCATGTAAAATCTATCAAACCTCAAAAACTTCCCCAGCTCAAATTTTGGTTTTTGCTAATATATATATATATTTTTTTTTTTTTCTGAAGACAGACAGACACGTATAGTGATGAAAACCAAAACATTAAATGTAATGGATGAATATTTATTGAATGTAGTTATACACTATCACTTATCACTACAAACTTCCCAATTACAAGCAAGTAAAAATGACTTCAGAAAGATGGCAGCATCATAAGATTATTTTTACACAGAGATTGGTAGGTCTGGTCGTAAAATCTGTTTGCTTCAGTAGTCTTTGTTGTATTATGTGACAATGGTGACCATTCAAACATGGGGAAACTTTTAATCAAGTAGTATTAATGATATCTTAAACTGAGTCTTAAAGGTGCAGTAGGAGATCTTGGAAAATGCTAACTTTAGCTTGGTAGTACTTGTATCAAAGATTCTTTCTTGTTGTCAGTGTATTGAAGTTTATTTGTCATTGTACATATTCTTTTTGTTTACTTTTCTAATATGCCTTTAACTCAAGGGTGTCAAACTCAGTTCCTGGAGGGCCACAGTCCTGCACAGTTTAGATATAACCCTAATTAAACACACCTGATCCAGCTAATCTAATCATTTAGGCTTATTTGAAAACTACATGATATGTGTGCTGGAGCAGGGTTAGAACTAAACTCTGCAGGGCTAAGGACCTCCAGTAACTGAGTTTGACACCCCTGCTTTAACATCATTTGTTCAGTCCTGTTTTTTTCTTAATTAGCTGCCTATTGGTCTGTATACTAACTAGCTAATCACTGCAGCCATGTACTAATGGGTCCTGATTTATAAATGCCTGTGCTGCTGCACAATAGGCCGAGACTCTGAACCTGCCTGATGTTTGTGTGCACATACATGAGCATGTTTGAATGGTCACCATTGGCATATAATACAACAAAGATTGCTGAAGCCAACAGATTTAACTAACAGACATACCAATATCTGTGTAAAAATAACATGATGATACTGTCTTCTTTCCAAAATCAGTTTTAACCCCATTTTTACTCAATAAATATTCATCCATGAAATTTAATATTTTGGCTTTTATCACTACATGTTCATCTTTTCTTCAGAAAAAATAAAATAAAATAAATCAATCAAATTTAAGGCAGGGTCCTCTGGTTGACACGGAATGACCCAATTATTATTCAGTAATATTTAGATTTAACAGCATTCTTGGATGAGCAGATTTGAACAGAACTGAGCTGGACAATGACACCACCATCCTCTGTAGAGGTGCTTATAGCGGAATTGAATAGCTTGTTTCATTTGAACTTTGCAACAATGACAGTTACTGAACTTAACTGAAACAACACTGAAATAATTTGATCTGAAAAATGACTGTGTTCTGTAGAGCAGCTTTACAGCTGAAAATGAACTGGTTTTATAATTGATGAATTTTACAACATTAACAACTCTGTAATTTTTCTGTTTATTAATATGAAGCTGCTTTGAAACTATCTGTATTGTATAAAGCACTATATAAATAAACAGCAATAATATAATTATGCAAAAACCTTTGGTTGTGGTGTGTGGTAATTGTCTGACCTGTGCTGCTGTGTTCTGTTGTAAGGTTCTGACTGGCCAGGCTCTCCTCACAGCTTTGCACTCGCTGAAAGGACTCAAAGTTCACAGATGCATCATCTTCTGAAAGTCCATGCGCCACCTGCCCATCACCAGGCCGACAAACTTCGAAACGCACCCACTGATAACTAAAGTAGTGGAGCAAAATGATACTTAATTGACATTTTTTACAGTGGCCCCTCTTATTAATAAATTATGATCTAAACTGTTATGGACATTGTTATGATCAAAAACAAAGTTTTTCAAACCCTGGGTCGCAACCATGACTCAAGACTCTGGGAACAAGGAGGTGGGAACCAGCAAACATAACTTTAATAACAAAAGGCTTCTTCTGGCAGCAATTTTTTAATTAGTGAACAGACCGCACACAGAATCTGAGCTTTATGGCGGACGGAGACAGTGATTAATCCTGTTTATCTGTTTATAGGTTTGGGGGTAGGGGGTAGGGGTTTAATCATAGCCATAAAATTCTCATGGCCTTTGTGTCTGCATATTGACGTCAAAGCTTCATATTTAAAGCAATGGAGTACACTGCATGTCGAAAACTGACACCAAAGGGGGACCCTGTGCATCAAAAAGTGACGCCAAAGAGTCCTGACCAAGCCTCAATGTGTGATGAGTTGGGGAGTGAGAATGTGTTGAAGTGGCAGCTGCCTCACCGCAGACAGCTGCATAAACAAACAAAACAACAATGTAAAGTCTTCTCTCGCTTTTTACTAGTTGTCAGGTCTGCAAAACAAAACCAGCCCGATTGACTTATCGGTAAGCCCTGCCCCCCTTCAAGAGGGACTTAAATATGCCATGGAGGGAAATATAAAAGATTTTAAAATAAATATGTAAAATACAGATCATAATGGAAACAGAAGAAACCCCGTGTTACAGTTGTCACGATTGCAATGACAACATCCCGGATCAACACTGTTCACGTACCGCAGTGTAAGATAAAATTAATTTACATTTAACCAGTGTTATATGGAGAGGCATTGAAATGTAGACCTTCATTTATCAGTTTTTGACCTACACTGTACATGACGTGAGAACACGTTGCTATTTAGGTCTGAACGTCAGCATGGACTCACTAACTTTAACGTTAACTAGATTTAGCCAAAGATACCCTGCTAACGTTCTGCTTGAGCAGATGACAACTGTAACTCAGTGAGAGTAAGACAACCAGAAAATGAACATTTTCATCTTTGTTGGGATTGGGGTTGAATGTTTAGGGACATTCTGCTCTATTTTGGTTGGGTTTATGACACTGAATAAAATAAATTCCATTGCCCATCCTTTCAGGACACTTGGAATCAGTGTTACAAGTACCTCAGGCACATTGTTTTCCATTTTTGTAAAACTGCAGATGTTTTTAACCTATATATATATATATATATATATATATATATATATATATATATATATATATATATATATATATATATATATATAACACACACACACACATACATTTTATATATATATATATATATATATATATATATATATATATATATATATATATATATATATATATATATAAAAGGGACAATGCATGGCTAGCTGTGCATTAAATAATTTTAATGCATGACATGAAGGCCAATAAGCACCCGACGTGAAACCATGCATTATCCAGCGTATGCCATGGCCATTTGCCAGCACTGACACGTTAAAGCTGTTAATAATGTTTTCAGTGCAAAATTTGACCACAAGTTTAAAAATGACGGTTATTTTCATCAGTTACGGCTCATTAGTGCTAGCATTCTGCCCGCTACAAATCAGACACAGAGTGACGCAGAGACAGTGCCGTAAGATCACATTTATTTGAATGAACTATAGCATTTATTTGAATTAATTATCGAGAGAGCGAGGGATGACAGTTGTGTGAGCATACCTGTGCTTGCGCTTCTCTCTAAAGAAGCTGTACTTCAGAAACAGTGTATCTAGGCTATTTTATGAATAGAAGTCGTGGGGCAGCATTGACAACAAGTTTGTGTGTGCGCAGCAATCTGTGAATGCAATTTCCAACCTCTCTCTGTGTGTGAGTGTGTGTGTATGTGCGCACGCGAGTGATGTGTGGGTTTGTGTGTATCAATTAAAGCAGTACATTAAAGGAATACTCCACCCCAAAATGAAAATTTTGTCATTATTCACATACCCCCATGTCGTTCCAAACCCGTAAAAGCTTTGTTCGTCTTCAGAACACAATTTAAGATATTTTGGATGAAAACCGGGAGGCCTGTGACTGTCCCATAGACCTCCAAGTAAATAACAGTGTCAGTGTCAATAGTCTGTTTTCTATTAAATCAAAGCTAAATACATGTAGAAACAGCGCATCCTTGTGGCGCGGATGATACAGAAGAGCATACACAGCATGGAGAGACACAGAGGAGACCGTTGACAAAGGAATTGTTGAATAAAGTCGTTATTTTTGTTTTCTTCGCTAACAAAAAGTGTTCCCGTCGCTTCATATAACCCAGATTGCACATTTGATGGCAAATGGAGTATTCTGACGATGACTTTCATACCTTTCATGGACCTTGACACTGTTATTTACTTGGCAGTCTATGGGACAGTCACAGGCCTCCCGGTTTTTCATCCAAAATATCTTAAATTGTGTTCCGAAGACGAACGAAGCTTTTGCGGGTTTGAAATGACATGGAGGTAAGTGGTTCATGACAAAATTTTCATTTTGGGGTGGAGTATCCCTTTAATATAGAATGTGATTAAAATGACCTGGAACTACCTGTGCATTAAAAGGTTTTAATGCATGCATGCCAGCCAATCTGAACTGAGTATTCAGACAGACCATGGTGTATATATCTATCTATCCATCCTGTATATCTATATCTATATATTAGTGCTTTCAATCGATTAAAAAAAAACTAATTAATTGCACATTTTTTTCTGAAATTAATTGGGATTAATCCCACCTAACATTAAAATGTAAAAATACTTTTACACTGCAATAATTTTAATGTAGAAATTAATGTAGAAACAACATAAAGACATATTTTTAAATATTTGTATTATGGCATCTTTATGACTGAAGGCCAGTATCACTGATGTTTAATAGAGTTATCAAACACTAAATTATAAATTATATATAGATGAATCTTTAAAGCTTCAAAAGTTATTGATTTCCTCTTTTTTTCTTTTGATCTTTGATTAACAAACATCACAGCAGCTGGTTATTAGGTTATCTGGCTGCTATTCCTTTAAGAGCTGCCGCTGCTGAACATGACGTGCATCTGACACGCATCTCTCTTTACCTATTCTGACCCACTTCAGGACTTAAAGTCTCTACTAATGAGTTGAATCAGGTGTGTTAGATGAGGGAGACAGTGCTGGGCTGCTCCAGGACAGTTTGGAAAACCACTGCATTTCAGAGACAAAGAAATGTGACTCGTATACCAAATACATAAATACAGACATGCAGTTTTAAGGCAGCTAAAATCGCCTTTTTGGTAACTTCATGACTTAACCGATGGCATAACTACGACATTGCTGCTACTCACTTGGTGCATTTACGAGCCCCAGGACAGCTCTGGATCAGGTTCTGAATGGTGGGGTGAGAAAACCCAAAAAAGTCTGCTCCCGATGGGATAATGTTGGTCAAAGATTTGCCCCTAGAATAAGAGAAACCATGCAGGGTCATTTTAACATTCAACATTTTTCAATTAACATTTATTTATTAAAAATTAATAAAATGAAAGATATCTTACTGATATATACACTACCAATCAAATGTTTTGAACAGTAAGTCTCTTCTGCTCACCAAGCCTGCATTTATTTGATCCAAAGTACAGCAAATACAGTAAAAATTTAGAGATATTTTTACTATTTAAAATAACTGTTTTCTATTTGATTATATTTTCATATGTAATTTAATCCTGCGATTTCAAAGCTGAGTTTTATCATAATTACTCCAGTCAAATGATATTTCAGAAATCACTAATATTCTGATTTGCTGCTCAAAAACATTTATTATTATTATTATTATGTTGAAAACAGCTGAGTAGATTTTTTTTTCAGGTCTCTTTGATGAATAGAAAGTTCAGAAGAAAAGCATTTATCAGGAATAGAAATCTTTTGTATCATGCAAATATGCATATTAGAATGATTTCTGAAGGATCATGTGACACTGAAGACTGAAGTAATGATGCTGAAAATGTAGCTTTGATCACAGGAATAATTACACTTTAAACTATATTAAAGTAGAAAGCATTTATTTTAAATAGAAAAAAATATATATATTTCACAATATTACTGCCTTTGGATCACTGGATTTTGGATCAAATAAATGCAGGCTTGGTGAGCAGATCTTTCAAAAACATAAAAAAAAACACACACACACACACAGTATATTTCATTACAATGTTGATTTGGGGGAGATTAAAATAAATAAAGATCTGATGAAAACACAGGACATTTATGCTGTGAATTTTTAAATGGCTTTGGGGGAAATTGTTTTTAAGTGAACTGAGTAATTCTACACGACTTTACCTCCGGGCAGCAATGGCTTTGAGCAGGTTTGCATGGCAGGTGAGGCCTGATGAGGCCACTATTGCATTCTGTGGGTCATCCTCTGGTGCAATCTCAAACTAAATATTACAAGAAAAAAAAAGATGTAAGTTTTTGTTTAGTCCATATAGTCAATTTCTGCTGTAAAGGATTACAGACAACTTCATAACCAGGGTTATTTCACAGCATTTACTGCCATAAGTACAAGCACTGATGTTTTTAATTAGAATATAGCACGTCAAACCAAGGGTTGTGAAAGGTGGAAAAATTTCAGTATATTTCAGGAAAACATACCAGAGCTTTGGAAGCTTTGGAAATTTTCCACCCCTTTGAAACCCCTGGTCAAACCACCCAAAGTGTCAGCATCATGTCAACTATACATGAGTATACAGCAATGTATTTGAGACCTTACAGCCCACTAACAAGTAAGCCACAGTAAGATGCATTTTCATTCTTGAGAATAACATTATTATTATTATTATTATTATTATGTTCTATTATAATTGTTGTTTGTAATAGAATTTGTTACAAAATGAGCGATGCCCGATTTCATAAAGGTATAAAGCCTTATGAGTCTGTTATGTCTCTCGGTGCACGCACTCGCAGTCAAACCTGTGACAATGCACTACTTTCCATAGGAATATGAATAATAAAGATATGAATAATTGTATAATTGGTCTCTTTAAGTAACGTTAACATGATATCACGCTGCATTTACTGTGAAAGGAGCAGCTCTGAGACGCAGTTAACACCATATCACGAGCCGATCGCGTGCACAAAGTGTGCGCTTGGCTTTGAAACACACAGCGCAAACAGGCTTGATGAAGGGATAAAGTTATTTAGTTAAAGGGATATTACACTTGGTTCGTTTGACTGACACTTTGCGAAAGCAATGGCACGAAATACAATGTTAAAGACCTTTTATGTTATAATGAGGAGTATAAATATATTTTCGGTTAATGAATGGGAAACACTGATACTGAACACTGATGTGCACCTGTGGTCCTTGACCACCATCTTTGATTTGGCAGGTGTAGAGACTCTTCTGATCAGGGTTCTTCATGCTGGCGAAAACTCTTGTGCTGCAGAACCCCACAGGATAGATAGCAGTTTCATCATGAAACAGAGCTCTGTCTGTGATGATCTATGATCAAAACACAAACTTATGAGCTCTTCTTCAGCAACAATTTCACTCTTAAAAACTGCTAATATATAAATATTTATTAAAGACTGCTGCCTCACTGTGAAGTAAACAACAGTTATGACCTTTACAATATCCCATTAGAGCTGGGTGAGTTTCTGACCTCTCCTAGGCTGTACACAGTGAGTCCACCAAGCACGATGGGAAAGACCGGCCGCCCTGAAGAGTCCAGGGAGATGGGCTGCACAAGCTTGCGTACTCCTCCTTCTGTAATCTTCCTTTTCTTACAAATCTTCTTCATGACTAAGGGTTTAGCAAATAGAATTGCACTGAATCTGTAGTTTTTAAATGCAGATACATGTAAAAAAAAAAAAAACACTCACGTTCTTCCCTGCCATTCTCTCTTCCCCTCTCTTTTCTTTCTTTTTTGGGTTTCTTCAAAAGGCTGTCTTCAGATCCTGAGAGTCCAGTGGCCTGGCTGTGACTCCCTGGAAGAACAGCGCCCCCTGGTGTACTGGAGCTCAATGCGACAGGTGTATGTGTGCTGCAGCTGGGAGTCGGGACAGACTCTCCTTCAGCCAGAGACTGATACTGCAACAAAGACTTCAGCAGGAATCTGAAGAAACAGAGTGAGAGAGCAAGTTGACTGTATCTTAGGAGTCGGGAATGCAACTAAAGATGATTAGATTACTGATCATTAATTATAATTATTAGATTACTCTCTTATTGTTTTTGTTTGCGCTATTGCTTGTCATTTATGTAACTGTTCTTATTTTATTAATTACTTTTTACTACTTGTCTTTTTTAGTTAAAATAAATTTAATTCAGAGTTCTGAGTCCTGCCACCACAGCTGGAAAAAATCCAAGAAGAAACCTACAGCTAAAAAAGTTCCTGGTAGGTCTTGACCACATTACATGTCTATATAACTAGCCACAACGACACTGAGCAAGCAAATAATCACACACACTCTTCTCTCAAGCTCTCTCTCTCACAAACGCACACACATGCAGTAGACACACACTCGCACACTGTTGTCTGTACTGTTCTGATTTTATTAATAAAATAGTTTAACAACTTAAGAGTAACACATCATTCTAATCTTCAAAAATCATTCTAATATGCTGAACCGGTTCCTGAATAAACATTGCTATTAGTATCTATGTTGGAAACAGTTGAGTAGTTGAATATTTTTGTGGGAACTGATACTTTTTTTCAGGATTTTTTTTTTTTTTCAGGTGAAAGTTCAAAACAACAGCATTTATTGTAAATAGAAATAGTTTGTTACACTATAAATGTCTTCACAGTCACTTTTATTCACGTCAATAAAAGTATTAGTTTCTTTTGGGGGAAAAAAAAGACTGAACTCCTCTGATTTTCACTACAGCATCTTCTTTTAAAAAAAACATGATTAAGTAATTTGATTTTCAATCAAGTATATTTTGTAATAAAGATAACTGAACGTGGATGTACCTCCTTTCTTCTTTTGCCCGAACAAACTTCTCTTCCAGGTGAGCAATCTCATCATACAGGGCTGCATTTTCCTGTGAAATAATGGGCACCAATTCAGAGATGCTTATCATGATAATGTCGAAAGTAGGCAATTATATATTTAAACTATGTTTTTGGTATAAAAACTGAAATCAGTTTTACTTACAAATATCATAGCACGGGCAGCTTTGCGCAGACGCATGTACTTCAGCCGGTACTTCTCATTTTGGTTCTTGCGAGGACCCTTCCTGACTTTAGGCCTGGATTCAGAGTGACTCGTCGGGGAAGGCAGGGGTCCCATGGACGAACCGGAGCCCGAACTGGAGTAGGTTGCCGCGGCAGAGAATGCATGCAATGCATTCTGTCTCTCTTCATCAGTCTGCATATGTGAGTTACAAATAATCAGTTTTACACACATTGATACAACAGAGAAAAAAAATAATTTTCAAGAGAGAGAGGGGGGGAGAGAGAGAGAGAGAGAGAGAGAGATGACAGTTGTGTGTGTGTTACCTGCGTGTCTCTCTCTACAAACTATTAAGTACTTCAAAAACTGTGATTTTACCACCTGTTGCTGAGGTATATAATGTAGCGATCTAGCATAGGCTATTTTATTGATAAAAATTGCAGGGAAGCATTAACAAGTTTGTGTGTGTGCGTAACGCAATCTGTGATCTCTGACCTCTCTCTCTCTCTGTGTGCGTGTTTGTGTGCATCAATTAAAACAGCTCATTAATATAGAACGGTAATTAAACTGACTTGGAACTACCTGTGCATTAAACGGTTTTACTGCATACATGTCAGCCAATCAGGATCCAGTATTCAGACAGACCATGGAATAATTAAAAGTGTGTCCTTCGAGTATGTTGTTCAAAGTAAGGCCATTATAAATGAGCTGTTCATGAGAAGTATAAACATGGCAGCTCTGTTTGTTTTTATGGTCCAGTGTGCCAACCACTGGACTGTGTGCTGAAATTTCTTTATTGAAAATAAATGTTTAACAACTGTGGCAAACCACACACTTCACCACGTGTTGACCAAAGTTGACAAAAAAAAAAAAAAAAAATTAGATCATGATGTTTGTCATTGTTTGATGCAGACTGCAAAAAACATATATAAAAAAGAAAATGATGATTGGAAAGTTTTCTAAAAAGCAGCAAAAAATAAACAACAACAACACAATGTGGCACCTTTCCTGATACAAACTGTTGCTAAACACTGACAGCTAACTGACATGTGCTTATCGACTTACCAACAGGGCAAAAACTCCATTTCTGCTTTCAATCCTCTTGAAGCGTCTGCTTCCTTTCTGTGTCTGTAACACACTGTAAAACTAAAGCAAATGCTGTAGGCTACTTCTCATGTAGACTCTGTTAGCGGCAGACTGCTCTGACTTCACCCCTTTTTCCTATATTAGTCATTCTAAAACTTTTTGAAGGTAAATATGAAAGACAAATACAAATGAAATCATGCACTTAAATTAAACACATTACTGGTACTGAATGGAAAACATAAAATGTAAAAATGGTACATGACTGCCAGGTATCGGCATGACTTCGAGACTAACTGGGCCAGACTTCGAGTCTCACCTCTCGATACATGACTGCCTCGAGGCTTGACTTTGCACTGCGAAATAATTACAGGAGCATTGATTAGCTTGTCATTTGTGCATGGTGTTTTAATTTTGAAGATATAAACCAAAGGAAAATTAAATTGTTTTAAAATGCTTTTTTTACTTTGACTGCACCAGTCCACGATCAATGATCCGCTGCTTGATCTCCTTGATGTGCATAGGCCGCCCAGCTTCTTCAAGAACAATCTTAAACAATCAGAAAAGTCATTGATTTGATCACAAGAAATGTATGTGATATAACAACAGCATTATTTTAAGGGAGATGTTCACCTGAGCAGCATCGAGCCAAGTGAGATTCGGTTTATCTGCAACCTCACCGGGGGTTTCACTGATAAAAGAGCAGAAGTATATGACAATATATATCCCATACTGTATCACATATATGGCAACATACATACACACTGCTACTGCATTACTGAGAAATCTCAGTTATCAATTTAACTATTATTTATAGTACTTCAATAGTAATAAAATGACACTAATTCATACCAAACCCAGTGAGACTCATAACACGTCTTGTGAAAAAAAGAAGTGCTTTTAATTATATTGAATGTGCACTTGTAAATTAGTGTACTTCAAAATATGTAGGTTATGTGAAAAAAAAAAGAAGAAGAAGAAAAAAAAAAGCTTATTTTACGAAGAAAGAAATGAATACAGGTTTGGAACAACTTGAGGTTGAGTATGATGAAAGAGTTTTAATTTTTGTGTGAATTATCACACTATTTTAATAATAATACTTTAAAGAATTACACTGATTTTGATGTGCTGACATACTACAGCACATGCCAATTACTGATTATAATGTATTGAAAATAATTTTAGTTTTCTTTTTTTTGGCATTATATTTTACATGTACTAAATTTTACAAATTCATTACAAATGTGTAAGAGCAAAATATGTAAAAACATGGCATTTAAGTTTCAATAGAAATGACAGTGAAGTATATTTTAGGTTACTAACAGAATTTAAATTTAAAGGGGTCATATGACGTTGATAAAAAAAAAACATTATTTTGTGTATTTGGTGTGATGCAAGGTTTTTATCCGGTTTAAGGTTAAAAAAAACACATTTTCCATATAATGTACATTATTGTTTCTCCTCTATGCCCCGTTAATCTTTACAAAGCTCATTGTTCTAAAACAGCGAGGTGTGCTCTGATTGGCCAGCTATCCAGTGCGCTGTGATTGGTCGAATGCCTCAAGCGTGTGACGGAGATGTTACGCCTCTCACTATTATTCCGTCTCCCAGGCCAGCAGCACGAGACTCAGTCCAGCTGCTCTTCTCGTGCACATCCCATCATCTCTTTCTTTTAGCAGTTCAGTCAATGTACTGTTAAGAGTAACTGAATAACTCAGGATACTGGTTTGTCAGAGGGAGTGTAAGGCACGTTTATAAACTGAATAATTTAAGCAATTTGTGTATTAGTGTGTACTGGAGACGCGAACCGTTTCAAATGATTCAGATAGATTTGGTGAACTGGTTCGACCGGTTCACTAAGAAGATCCGGTTAAATAGAAAGATTCATCTGCGATCCGGACATCACTAGACGAGACAAAGCCAATAAAACCAATTACAAACGAGGCATTTATTGCATCCAGTGGGGACATTATTACTGATTATAATGACTTATACTGTATACTGTCTTTTTACGCATTGCTTTGTGTATCACGCTGCATAAACATAAAATCATGTCTGCATTTGTGATCGGAGAAACAACAAGCCTACTCTATTGCTCAAAACTCACGTTTGAATCATCATTGGCAAATTATTTAAATATAAAAAAAAACGTATTTCCAGGCTGTGAGTCAGAAGCACCAGACAGTAGAAACATCCTTTGTGCCACAGACACATTGCAGGCTGCTTGTTCAGGAAATAGTCCTCATCCTCCATAAAATGTGCAGCACACGTCAGAATATTTGGGTTGGACTGTTCTGGAACAGTGTTGTAAATACAGAGAGAACAAAAGGTACGCCTTCTTTCTTTGAGTGAACATTTGGGCGGCGGTATGCAAATATTCCCACAAAGTGACATAGAGATGTGGGGGCGTGTTAGAATGAGCCGTTTCAGGCTGAGTCTTAACCTTTATAAAGAATACCTCTTTGGATTTGAGACTTTAGTCTTTGCAACTTTACAGATCTTCTTTACGCACCAAGAGCTTGTAACCCTCCAAAGAGAAAGGAAAAACTGAAATCACATCACATAACCCCTTTAAACTACATATTTTCATTTTTCATTCAATTGTAAGGTATTATAATCGTGGCACTGAATGATTTATACATTATGTGACACGGCAGGGCTCGCAAAATGGCTAGCCCAACGTACCTGGGCTATTGAGTTTTCCAGTTGGGCTACCAAAATGTAACACCACTCTGCCCGATGGGCTATCTTAAATACAGATCTCCCACGGGTCCTTAAAAACTCCTAAAGTGAGGAGTCTTGAAATTGAGTCTCACTTCGTGGCAGAGAATAAATGTACATTTCCAACAAGCCTTTCTTGCTGTTTGTGGTCAGATCAATGCAAATATCAACTCATGTTTTTACGCAGCCAAACACATTGACTTGTAAATGAGAAAGAAATTAATGTGCCTTCTAAAAATCTTAACAATAAGTCTTAATTAATATTTATACGTTTTAAACTGACATAATTTAGATGCTTTATTTATCCCTTTTCAAAGGCTGAAATGCTGTTGTATAAGATTTGTTTTTGTGAAAACCTGTACCTGAACTGTAAATCATGTAATTTTATGGCTCAGTACTGTATGTTACAACAGACACTTTCCAACAAGACTCATCCGGTGAGCTCTTAAAATGCGTCATAAATTGCCTTAAAATGTCTGCTAGTGCTATGTTACCACCATTCCTCCATAGTACTTTTTTTTAATGGGACTTCAATCTATTTCGTGGTAGCATGTGGTAGCATGTCCTAAAAAAACAAAAAAACTGTCTTTCCACAATAACAGCTTTTCTGGCGCCTGTGCCTAAAATAAGGCTTTTATTGATTCTCTGCCTAACAAACTCACGCATCCAGACCCTCAGCGGCTCCAGTCAGGCTGCTCATGCTGTCCAGCGCGGGAAACAGAGAATAACTGCCCTGTCCGTCCGCCTCCATCTCAGACTCAAAGGTCAGGGAATCCATAACTGTCCGATCAGTGGTTTGTTGGTCGAAAGCTATGTCGGGAAAAAATACCACACAACATAATTTTGGCTAAGCTAAAAACAGGACACAGCAAAATCCAGCAGAAAGTCAGGATACAGGGCGATGTAAGTTCACCTGTGATCTCACATGATAATTTCCACTATGTGTGTACTCATACTCTACAGAAGAGAAATATGCATATTCAATGCAATCTTCAATTTGCTGACATGTTTATAAAGCATTTGTCCTCAGAACTCATGGGAACCACGGAACCATCGGAACTATTTGAATCGTTTATGTTTCGGGGGACACTTTTAAGGAGCACACATTTCCGAAAACTTCAGCGCCATCTGTTGGATATTCATATAAAATATCTGATCACTGCAATCACTCCCAGACGTGTATGTAGCCTACTTTAAAAAATAAAATAAAATCTGTACTATTCGCATCTCTCCCAGTTAAAACAGGCTGCTTCACTAAATGTATGTTTTTCATGAAAGTGAAGATTACTATATAAACTAAATAATATGTAATAAAATAATAAAAATGCACATTTCTGTAGAGAGTAGGCTACTGCTGTAAACCTTAGAGAGGAATATGGGCAATATAGCATATAAACAACATTGTAGCCTACAAGGAGCAATCACCTATGAACAATTTCAATATGTTAGAGGAATAGATAACCAGAAAATGACAATTTGATGAAAATGCCCTTATCCCCATGCCATCCAAGATGTTGATAATTTTGTTTCTTTATCGGAACAGATTTGGAAGTTAGCATTAAGTTACATAACTTGCTCGCCAGTAGATCCTGTGTGTGCACTGAATGGGTGCCGTCAGAATGAGCATCCAAAAAGTTATAAAAACATCACAATAATCCACACAACCCCAGTACATCAATTAATGTCTAGCAAAGTGAAAAGAACAGTGTGGGTAGACCGGGTACAGTTGGTACAGGGGTACATTTGAAACATCTTAAATAACTCAGCAAATTTGAAGTCGGCTACATGCGCTTCTCCAGTCCGAAGATATCGGCGAAAGGTTTTTTTCTAAGGTAAGTTTTTCACTTCAAGTTACTTATTTCTTGTCCCTTCAAACAAAGATTTTACAAATGAACTAGTTCCAACTAAGCAAATAATGAAATAAAATACTGAATGGAAATTAAAACTGTTGAATTCTCATTTTTAAAGGTATCCTATGCAGCGAATGGGTGCCGTCAGGATGAGAGTTCATAAAGCTGATAAGAACAAATTGCAATAATCCAGTGTCTTGTAACTCTCACATCTAAATTCGCCAACAGTTTTTGCTTGTAAATAATGATTGAACTGTGCATATTTCACTTCTTATTCAGTTTAAAGTTAAAAATGTCTTGAATTTGTTTATTATATAGCAAATTCAAGACATTTTTTACTTTAAACTCTTGTTGTGAAGTGAAAAAGTGGTCTCGGATGAATAAGAAGTGAAATATGCACAGATCAAGCATTGTTTACAAGCAAAAACAGTCCAAAATGGTTCTAAAAAAATGTGTTGGTGAATTTAGATAACAGGGGATAGACTTTTTCACTGAAGAAAGATTTACTATAGATTATGGACTGGTGTTTTTGTCAAAAGTGACAGTTTAAATTAAAAATGCCTTGATGCACTTGTTTACAAGGCATTGGATTATTGCAATTTGTTCTCATCAGCTGTATGAACTCACATTCTGATGGCACCCATTCACTTGCAGAGGATCTATTGGAGAACACGTAGGGGCAGTCATGGCCTTATGGTTAGAGGGTCAGAATTGTAACTCAAAGGTCACGGGTTCGAGTCTTGGTACCGGCAGGGATTGTAGGTAAGGGGGTGGTTGTACGGGGTAAATGCAGAGCACAAATTCCAAGCATGGGACACCATACTTGGCCACACATCACTTTCACTTTCATCCTAAATTCCTCAAAAATCTGTTCCGATGAAGAAACAAACTCATCTACTATTTTCAGCAAATGTTCATTTTTGGGTGAATTGTTACATCAGGAGACAGGACAAGACAGGGATATGTTGTGTTCAATGATAAAGTCTGTTGGTTAAGAAGTACCACTAGGGGGAGTTGTTGTAAAGAATTGTCATGCATACATGTAAGGCAGTGGTTCTCAACCTGCGGCCCGTCACAAATTCAAATGCGGCCCACCATGCTGAACAAAATTTAAAAAATAACTTTCAGTTTTACAATCCATTTTAGTTTTTACATTAATTTAAAAATGTACTAAAGAAATATAAGCTATAGCCTAATGTTTTATGTAAAATTATTTTGTTTTTCATATATTATTTTCAGACATGAGCAGACCTATAACGTTCCGCATTTAACGAACACACACAAGCGCGCACTTTGGCAGAATTCAATTCAAATAGTCATCAACAGCCATTAGTTCGGTAAAATTGAGCATCAGAATGGACTAATTTGTTTTTAAGGGAGAAAAAAGAAATGTGGAAAATGCCAGCGAATGCACACATACAAACAAGAACAGTCGCAGTATCAGTAGTGAAGGAGAGAGCTGGATTTTCGGTTTGCCCCGTAACTCACTTGAAGAAGTTCAGGCAAATAGAAACACCCATACTACGCAGCAACCATCCTTAATTGAAGAAATGTGGCAAAACATCTCTGGAGAGAACCTCATATTATTAAATTCGAAAGTGCTTTCCATATTTGGATCAATAGGTTACATTTGTGAACGCACATTTTCTGCAATGTCGCGCGTCAAGTCATGCTCCCGTGCGCGTCTCACAGACTGCATCTTACAATCGCAACTTCATTCTGCTGTTACTCCTTTCGAGCTGATTTTCACAAAATTGGTCAGCTCCCGACAGCATCAGGTGTTTTATTTATGGGGAGTAGAATTATTTATTTATTTCAATTAATGTAATCGATTAGATATCATAATATTTAGGCTATAATATTATAAACCAGGTTGGTTTGTATTGGTGATATGTAAATGATATGCGTGCGGCCCGCGAGACTTGCACTTGGACCATAGTGCGGCCCGGTGGAAAAAAAGGTTGAGAACCACTGATGTAAGGGAAGGAGAAATGTTTTGTTGGGAGTGCTTCAGTAAATTGATGAACGTATTAAGATAAGCATGTTCTTTTCTGATTTATGCTGGTGACACAGCAGGTTAGTCCAGGGTTAGCAGCATTGGAAGTATGAAAAAAAATCCATGATGCAGTGAGTGTCCTAGTTCTGTCATTAAGATGACCAGTGTGTGGACATAGTGGCAGCATAAGGGAACGGAAGGCGTTAAAAATTATAAGTCTATTCAAAAACTCTTCGGTTAAAAGCTTTTGCTGACCAGCTGGTTCCAATGTAATGCTGCGGTAACGTGCTTGATGGCAGTTTGGGGAACAGCCTCTGCTATGAGGTTAGTAAGCATTGATCTATGTAAGATTTTTTCAGACATTGCATATGGAAGTTATCTTGTAAGGCTTCAAGTTTATTTCCAATATGGGCTCAGCTGTTCTTACAGGGCCTTGGGGTCGCAGCTGCCAAACCACACAGTCAAGCGTCTAGTCATGTTGTCAATAGAGCTATCTGGTTAAAATATTTTAGGGGATGGAGAGACCAAATTTCGTGAGTCTTTGCTAATGAGCAGATTTTACCACTGTCTAGACCAGGGGTCGGGAACCTACGGCATGTGTGCCAACAGTGGCACGCAGAGGGATAACTGCTGGCATGCGAGCAATAGGGAAAACTGCATACTTACATACATTTTGAGGTAATAACTTCTCATAGTCACACTACCTGTTAGGCGCTATAAATACTTTTAAAGTGTGAGAATTAACTTGTGCTAGTCTGCAGATGCGCGCGCGACTGCTGCACAAACTAGGCACCTCTGATCAAAGCCTTAGTGGTCTAACAGTGCTTGTCAATGTCAAAATGACTGAGATGGCCAATCAAATCAAAGCAGGCGGGGTTTACTGTTCACAGAAGCAGAGCGCGAAGCATCAGTTTAACGTTAAAGAGAGTCAGATAAGATGAAGCTGCAAATCATTTAATATTAGTCAACTTTTAATAATATGTTTTACGATAGAAATGTTAAATGACCAACAGCTATATCCAGTGATGAAAAATTTTCTCAAATATGGCCATTTTGAGAGTGAGAGGGAGAGAGATGTGTAAATTGTCTGCCTGTCTCTCTCTACAAACAATGAAGTGATTTTACCCCCTTGTTGTTGAGAAATATAATGTAGCGATTCAGCATCGATTAATAAAAGTCGCGTGGCAGCACTGACAAATTTATGAGCTTCCGAATGTTACTTTTTGCACAGCAAAAATTCTGTGTGCGAGTTGTGTGTGTGTGTGTGCGCACGCACATCAATTAAAGCAGCACATTAACGGTGATTAAACTGAACTGTTTTAATGCATTGGCCTTGCCACACACATGTGGCTCGGATTTTACAGAAGAGCATACACAGCATACGGTGATATGAAGAGACACAGAGGAGACCGTAGACAAAGGAATTATTGAATAAAGTCGTTATTTTTGTTTTCTTCTTTTCTTGTTCAAGTATAATCATTGTGAATATAACCATTTATGTATCAAGGTATTTTACTATTATAATCATGTATTTGCCTGTGTGCACAGAATCCTGCTGACTACGCCACTTTGTGGTGGCTTCTGCTGATGCAGTGAGGAATCATTCTCAAAGTCTTGGTGTTTTGATGGCAGAAAAATAGACTTTTATTCTCATAGAGATAAATCAGTCTAGATATCATCTTTTGTGGCTTCTGCCGATGCTGTGAGGAATCATTATCACAGTCTTTGGGTTTTGATGCCAGAAAAATAGACTTTTATTCTCATAGAGATAAATCAGTCTAGAGATGACCTGCAGATGATCAGATCATCTCTAGAATGAGCTTTATTGCAGGTATGTTTACACAAACGAGGAATTTGTTTACGTGACAGAAGCTTCTGCAGTGCAACAGAATGACAGTGACAGAACAAATTTGTGTAAACATACCTGGCAATAAAGCTCATTCTGATTCTAATTCTGAAATAAAAATTCAAAACATAAAACATGTAACATCACAAAAATAGCATAGTTGATCTTCAGCCCAGACACTTTGTGATTGTAGAGGGCCACCCTTGGGCAGAGGTTAGGCTAGAATGTGTAGTTTATCTTTATACATCTTCTTCGTCCTCAGTTGAGGTACTAGAGTCTTCATCATTTGTCAATGTTTGTGACTCCCATTTGGGTGTTTATGACCAGTCCTGGTAATGTTCATTTTGTTCACTTCTTCAAAATCAATTTCATCATCTTGACATCTTAAAATTTCCATTTACTTAGCTGTGGCTTTGATAATTATTGACCATAATATAGGGAGTATATAGTAAAATAGTAATCCTCCTATTACTACTGCAATTGCTAACTTTAGACCAAATCAATCCAAATTTGATTATCTTTTCCAGCATTTGCTTTATCTTCCATTCTTAGGTTTTTCATTTCATTTAATCATTACTTCACTAAATGCTCCTTCTGGAGCAGTATTATTTGGTATATAAATATAAAATTGATCTCCGAACATAACACAAACTTTTCCCTTTTTCAGTTAAGAAATAATATAGAGTTATTATATTTTGCTATGTTATTCTGCTTGTTGCATCCAGTTGCTCTCATCAGTGTTATTAATGAATCTTTGTTGATTGTACTTTATGTAATTAATCCATTCTGTATTTTTTTTATTTTCTTTTTGTAATTCAAATGAATATTTATTCAAACCTTAATTTAACTTAATCTTTTGTTTTAAATTTGTTAGGTATGCCTTTAGGTTGACCAACTGAATTTATATAATCTGCAGGGTCTTTTTCATCTGCTCTTTTGGGTCTAGTTTTTTCTTCATTTGTTGTTTCCTCTTCTAGAGAGATAAAATACTAATTTTATGTGTCAGTATAACCTATAGTACCAGGGACGTATTAACGCATGGGCCTACCGGGCACGTGCCCAGGGCACTAGACCAGAGGGGGGCCCAGCCAAAATACTGCTCCTCCAGCAACTGTACCCCTTAGGATTTTAAGCAAAGTGATAAAGCTTCCAAAAGACCAAAAATGGCTGAATAATATATTTGATACGATTAGAACATTCAGTGCGGCACAGCATCAGCTGCCAAATTTAAATATGTGTTCGTGCTTTGGCTGGCACAGAGCCAGACACGTTTTTACAGTTATACATATACATTATAACCAATCACACAGGATTCTGTTGAGCTTATGAATGCAATGGCCAATTAGAGGCATTCAGATGAGTCATTGCTGAAAAGCCTGTGTTTTGTTCAGTGTGCGTGCTCACTGACTGAATGCTGCTCTCTGGAGAACTCTTTCATCATAAACAAAGTGCAGATGTGTGTATGATGTAAGTAAGATATTCATTTCACTGTATAAACAGCTTCAGTGATTATAATGGGAGTTTTTGAGAGTGCTTGAACTAGAGTAAAGTTCATATTATTTGATAATGCAACTATTCTTTGCTCTCTTTATGTACAATTGAAGTGTTATAATAAGTAACTTACAACGTTTTTATTACATTTACGTTAAATACAAAGTCGTATTAAAAATATTCTCTGACATGTCACCTATCTAGTACAAGTAAAAATAAGGGTTTTATCGTGATAATTTATGATATAGTTAACAAAAATCTGGGAAAATTTTTAATAAAAAAGGAACGAAATTTCAACCGAGGGGGGCCTTTAATCGGTCCCTGCCCAGGGCCAAAATCCATCCCTGCCTAGTACATAATCTTGACCAATTTTCTGATAACGTTGGCCAGAGGCCATATTTTAATCCACATATCGACCAATTGTCTGCCAATTCAATATCAATTTCATCAAATATATGTGGTGGGCCTTCCTTCATCACTAAATAGTCATCTTTACATTGTGGAATTTTCCATATTTTGCTGCATTTCCCTTCAAATCTTCATACATCAATATTTCCCTTCTCATAATTGATGTGCTATAAATTGTATTTTTCCTTAAGGTTTTTGTAGGTAGCCACAGGACTTTGCGCGGTTCCTTATACTTTTATCTGCTTAACATCTATTGATCTCCATCTAGGCCCACTAAAATGTAAACACATATTTTTGCATGCACAATCTCCCCTCATTTACTATTACAGTAAAACAGATCAGTG